>NC_090933.1:463923933-464226963 GCF_040938575.1 Ambystoma mexicanum
TATAAAATAATGTTTCTGCTTTCTGTCCGTTCAATATTTTAAATAGCCTCCATTCATGTTTCCCACGATACACAGTTATTTTCTGATGTTAAATTACCTTCTCTGAGAACGCAAGCGATCAAGGAGCGCTGCAGTGTCACAACAGCTTGGTGAACTCACTGGGTATGGCGTACATGTCTGTTTCCTTTGCTGCTCCCATGTCGTCTGCCTCAGCTGCTCCTCGGGGTCAGGAAATCTGCTGCTTCCAGTCTGCCGCTGCCAATGCCACTCGCACATGGAGCTTCCGCCATTCCAAAGGCTCTCAGGTGCTCACCTGCCACTGGAGACAGTCTTGTTAAGGGTCAAACGTTCTAAACATTCGCTTCCCGCTGTGCAGCCTCTGCAGCCCAGGTCTCCAGTGGGCAAGCTTCCTTCTCCAACGCTTCCCGCTGCACAATCTCTGCAATTAAGGCTTCTGGAGGTGAAGACACTTTCAGGACCGACTACTACTTGACACTCAACAGTGTTCCTGGTGTCTTCTTTCTCCTCAAGTCTCTGCTTCTGCTGCAATGTGGAGAGTTCATAACTCCTCCACCTATGACTATTACTCTGCTCCTTTTCCTTCTCATGGCCTGCACCTGAGGGGGCCTTTTAAGCCTCCCAGTTTCTCTCAGGTGTGGGACATTTCCATTAACAAGCTGCACCTTGCAGCCTTGTTCCTCTGCTGCCCTCTTCTCCCTTCCAGTACCTTGGGTATTATGGGACTTGGAGACCATAATGTAAAAGACAGTGGCCCTCATTACAACCCAGGCGTTAACGGGTTAACGGCGCCGTAAAAGGTGGCGGCGCCGTTAAACCCTTAACGCCTGATTACGAGGTCCCTTTGCGGGTGGCACTTTAACGCCTGCTTTTAACAGGCGTTAAAAAACCAACCCGCAAAGGGACCCTGGTGCTAAGTACGGTGCCGCAATTTGCGGCACTGTACTTAGTGCCTTCCCCATTCCCATTGAGCCCTATGGGGCAAAAATGGGAATGGGGAAGGGCCATGGCGGCATGGGGAATTACCGCCCCGCCAACCTCGGAATGGGGCGGTAATGCCCCATTCCGCCATGGCGGAGTCGGTAAGTTACCGGCATGGACCATGGTGCTATTAGCACCATGGTCCAATGCCTGGGCCATAATGAGGGCCAGTGTTTCTAATTCCTTCTATTTTGCATTCCTCCTGACCTGATCCTCCCTCAGAACACCATGGCAAGGCTCCGGATCAGAAAGTGTCTGCCTTTCCCTGGACACATGCGAAGGGCTCCAGGCCAGGTGTTCTGGGGGAATCATCTCTGATTCATCACAGACACCAGAAGCAACCAATATATATATATTTATTTATACATTTATAAAGCGCACCTAACCCAAGGGTATCTGGGCACATATGCCTCACATTCTGTATCTGGGGGTGGCAGACAATATATCGTTCTTTGCAGAGCTGCCAGCACAAGGATACTGTACCCTTTTGCATTCATGACAGGAAATGCATGTCTGTTGCTGGACAAGTGTACTATAGTGCACACACATTCACACATCGGTCACGGTTCCTTCTCTCCATTCAGTATACAGTATAGAACAGTACAGTTTACAGTTGATAATTCTTTTCATTTTCATTTCAACAATTGCCAAACAAGTAACAAGCTCCAGGACAGTACAAGGGGTCTTGTTCAGGGTGAAGGTGGCATTGAACATCGACCAAAATTAAAAATCTCTATGATACCACCTGCAAGCAGGCAAACAGGTTACTCTTGGCTTTATCTATTCATCTGTTTATTTACTTTATTGCCAAGTCTTTGCGGGGTCTGTGAAAAGGAAATATTAGCTGCCCATTGTGCTCTTGGGAGACTTTGAAGTGGGGCTTTCTTTTTTAGAACTGTACCTTGTCATGGGCAGCACAGCGCTGTCCTCACCAGAGTGCCTGACAGTCACGGACGCCTTCAGGGTCACCTCCTTGGGCTTATTCAGTCTCTGTGAACAACTGTTAATTGCTCCCTCAGGCAGATTTCTTTCTCAGCGAGGCAGGATAACATATTAATGTGTCATTTAATGGCAGCACCCAGCATAGATCCTTATGCAGTGCTTGATCAAGCAATAATAGAAATAATTAATTAACACCTGGTTTCCCTTCCTCTGTATCATGCAACCCTTTTTAAAGGCCACTATGCTGGCACACACGTCCAGTTATTCATTGTGATTTTCATTGGTTTGTAATGTAATTATGTCCTTTACTGCTTTTACTGCTCTCTCTGCAATGGCTAAGCCCATCCCTTCAAAGATGAACAAGTAGCTGGAGGAGTTTATGGCACGGGTGCATCATGTGGCAGATCCGCCATTGGGTAACTAAGTCTTTGCAGTTTTATAATGCCATCCAGAATATATTATCACACCAGTTGAAACGCACACCCAGAGAAAAGAATTATGAAGCTCTTGGGTGGGTAAGTGTAAGGGGCAATGAGGAGAGCTGCAGTTGTGTTTAAAGTATGTTTTGCTGCACTGACTTTCTTTTCCACTTAGGGGGTCTATGGATCCTTAGAGATCAGCTCCTTCAACAAAAGCACAGTATGGCACCTCAGGGCAATATTATTGGGCTGGAAATAGAAAACAGCAAGTTGAGGCTTCCCATTAATGTAGAATACAGCACAATACCAAGCAGCGCCTGTAGTTTATACTGCCTCTCCATTTCCCCTGCACTTGCACAGAATCACTGTACCATAGCCCCATTAAGATGGTCTGGGCCCAACTAAAGGGGTACCTTAATTGTGTCCATAAGCCGACCAATAAGGCTGAACTGTTTGATGGCATCCATACATTTTGGTTCAAGGTACCGATACCTGCCCCCTGTGTAGGAGTATAGACACAACAAGAAGGATCACCCCATCATGTTGGAGCAGAATGGTGGAGCAGCAAACATGTAAATGTGGGTCTCCAGCCCTCACAGTTCAGGGAAACTGGGAAAGCGACTTGCGATGTTCATTTTCATGCCAGGAATGACTTGATATCTCGTCACACACAAAAAAGGTGTCCAGGAATTCCAGATTCAAATTGATCCAATTACATTTCTTTCATTGGGTGTACATGACTGCAGCGAAAATGCATCCTATCAATCCGGTGTTGCTTCACATATGCCATCGATCCAGTCACAATTCGGCTGGGTTTTAGCACGTGGTGTGGGAATGTTTAGTGAAACAATGTTACTGGAAAGAGGTTGTAGATAGGATTCATATATTATTTAGTGGTTCCTATGATTGCAATCCAACCTCTCCTTTGTTGGAAAGATTAAAGATTGCTGGGGAGCAAGAAAGATAAACACATGAAGAAAATGGATCCTTTTTTATTATTATTGTCAAAAAGAAGAATTTGCAAAATCGTGAAATGTCCCAATGGCTCACTTATTCCCCAATGATTGTCAGGCATAAGAAAGGTGAGGCTTGACTGAATTCGAAATATTACGCAATAATAAAGAGTTGGAATCGGAGGAAGGTTCATGATCGATTGGGGACAACTTTTAAATCTTCTAACTACTTCTCCTGATTTTAAAACATGCAGAATTATGTTGCATTTTCGAGTGACATGGGACAAGGAGTTATGTGTCGGTTGTAAACTAAGCAGAATACTGTTTTTTATTGCCATTCTAATCTAATGATGGGGCTCAGGAGGAGGAATGTTTATGTATCGGGACTATGGGGGTCATTCCGAGGTTGGTGCAAAGGGAAGAACGCTGCTGGTAAAGGAATACCGGCATCGAATACCGTTACGGGCCATTCTAACCTTCCCGACCGCTATTAACGGCATTGTAAAGTACGATGCCGTAAATAGCGGTCTGGGCACGGGCACGCGACCCACCATACCACAAGGTAAGCGGACATGCAAATTACGGCTTCATGAAGGCATAAAAAGTGCCTTCCGACATGCCGTAAATACCGGCATTGCAGACCTACCGTAAAATGCCATGTGCATTGATCCAAAATGCCACAGGTGCACACAATCAGCACATGTGGAGGCAATGGAGTTTGCCCTACTACAAAATGAGCACATCCACACACCACACCCCTTACCACACCGAGATCAATACAACAGCATCATCAACACTTCAGCTGGAGGACATGCATGCATTGCAACACCAGCAACAACACCAACAACAACAGCAGGCACCACAGAGGAGACTCAGCAGGAGAAGGAGGGTGAGACAGGCCCTGCATGCCCCAACAGTGCAGCCAGAATAACCACGCATGCAGCCCCCAATCCCAAACATCATAGACAGTCCCTCCAACCCAACTCTGCAGCACAACCACACCCCGTACCGTCTGGACCGGGACACCATCAACACCATTGTGGACATGTTATATGACTGGCAGTCTCATAGAAATATGGATATGTACCGCCACCCCCCCTCAACTGAAGGTACTGTTGGTGCTCCACCACAAGCACACAATCGAATACATATCACTACCACGGACTTCCCAGGAGATACTAGAAACAAAAGGTGGCCTCCATGCCATTGAGGTGGTTTAACGCAATCACAAACTATACCAACACAAACAGGTGGAGATGGAAGGTGACGCAAGCAAGATCATCACACATTGTGGTGCACATCATCCCGCATCAACCACAGGAATGCTGCATGTCACCATGGGGAAAAGCAGCACAGAATGCCAAAAAATGGAAGAGGCAACTGCCAACGCTCACCATCAGAAAATCATGCACAACACAACTAATCAGCGAAGTCACACAAACACAGCAATATGCATACACAATGCATGAGCTACAATACGACAGAGCACACCATGTATCATCTTGAAGATGCTACCCACACCATTATTCCATGGCACAGGACACATTGAAGGCCATAGAATTGCTTGCATACAACCAGGGACATGTGCATGTGACCAACGATATGCTGCCAGCAAGTGTGACTAGTACAGCTGTCCATCATTCTTCACATGACAATTACCTATAATTGCCTCACATGCAGCTGATAGTGGCTATCCCTTGAAGCCGTGGCTCCTCACCCCTGTCTGTAACCCACAGAACAGGCAGAACGAGTACTACAATTGTTCCCATTCCCGTACCCGTGTGGACATCGAGCATACCTTTGGCCTGTTGAAGGCACGATTTCACTGCCTCAGCCGGTCGGGTGGGGCACTCCGCTACAGGCATGAGAAGGTGGCCAAGATCAACATGGCATGTGTCGAGCTGCACGATATGTGCACCCGCCGGAACGTGCCCTCGCCCCCTGACATTGAACTGCTACCACCTGGTGATGATAAGGAGGGAGGAAGAAGATGTGGCTGGACATCAACGCGATGGCGATGCACAGGAGGCCCGTACTGTGTGCAAGTCCGTGATTGCACAATATTTGTGACACACATGGCAGCAGAGGGTGAAATGATGGTTGGACAGAGCGCACTGGATGTGGGGGTACATCTACACCATGCACTGTAACAGAATAATTGACACATGCGCATTGATGAATGTCCACTCCGGTATTTTCTTTTTAAACAACCGGTGTATTAAATGTAAGAAAGTAAACTTAAGTGACAAAACCCTCAACCAACCTCACCCCCTCCCACTCTCCCCAGAATTACTCCACACACCCTCACCCCCTCCCCCCACAACTCCCCACACAAGTCCCATTGGGTCCCCGAAGCCTACATGAGGCTGCCGTAACAATTACTCGTTACTCCCTGACCCAGGGGGCGGCATGTCCTGTCGGCGCTGTGAGCTGTGTACGGGCCGACCAGCAGAGCAGGCTTGTTTGTGTTGGACTGCAGGACAACGGTGTAGCCGCCTGCTGATGTTGTGTGGCGGGTTGCCCTGCCTCCATTGCATCCGCAATGCGCCCTAGCACCTGCCGGAGGGCCGAGACCTCCTCGCAGAGGCGGCTGGTGTTGTCCGAGAAGGATCTCACCATGGAGGCTGTGTTGTCTGAAATGGACTGGCCTAGTGCAGCTAACTCTGTACACCACTCCTCGCTGGCCTGACAGTTGTCCTGTACAAACTCACGAACGAGTGCAGTGAGCAGGTCTGCCCGCTGCGGTCCTGTGGGTGCACCTGTGGATGTGTTGGGCACCTGGCTGTCATGCCCAGCCTGCTCAGCCTCCCCAACACTGAAGACTGGACTGAGATGTCCCTCTGTGTGGTCATGGGCAGACTGCTCTGGGGTGGTGGCGTTCCCGGTAACGAACAATGATACTTGGGGGGGATGCAAGTTGGGATGGGGTATGGACCACATCCATTAGATCGTCCTCCATGGTGCTCCCGGATGTCCTCCTGGGTGTCATCCACAGTCAGGGATGCCGTGGCTGCCACCTCCCCGCCAAACTCGACTCCTCCGAATGTGGAGTCTCACATGTGTCTTCAGGCTGACCAGTGGGTGGAGGTGGTGGTGGTGCAGTGCACTCCATGGGCCTTGGTGGTACAGGTGCAATGTGTACCTGCAGTGGCTTGGTTTCTGGGACACAGCGCCCCCTGGCTTGTCCCCTGGAGGTTGACGGCCGGTTTCTGTCCTCCTGGGACCTCTTCCTGGCTGTGGCCTGTGCAGGGGTAGCGTCCTGCCCATCGCTGTCCTGGTCACTGCCTGTGGGGGTGGAAGAGAGGGACGGCATGAGTGATGTTTTGATAGGCATCATACATACATTGGGACAATTGCTCATCCACACAATTGGGGGTAATAGGCATTTGTGTTTGGAAGGGCACATCATTTCATACATGGGTGGTAAATGCAGTCATATGTCGGCATCACTTATGTTGGCCAGGAACAGTGCTGTCTGACATGCTTACTATTTTGGTCATGCACGCTGTGTGCCTCGTGGAATTTCCTACTCTGTGTGGTATATGTCATGTACGATATTGCCTTGCACCAGGCGTCAGCATGTGTCTCTGATGCTTCGGCCTACTTTACGGGGAGTGTGTGTGTGTGTGTGTGGGTGACCATGGCGTGACTCTTCGGACTGACATTGTGGTTGACTTTCATCAGATTTGGCAAAGCAGTGTTTACTTTGGACACTCACCTCCATCGGCAGATGTTGTTGCGCCACACTCCATCTCGCCTACACCTTCGATGGATTCCGTCCCAATCATGCTTGCGCATATGTCCTCCCACAGGGTTAGCTTTATGGGGGAACTAGGACCTCCTCCAGTTCCCATGGCCTGGCTGCGATTGACAGATGATATGTTGCGCATCCTTAGGCACAGGTCGTCCCATCGCTTACGGCAGTCTTTCACTATGCGTGGTGTGTTGCCCACTGCACTAACCTTCTAGGCAACACGTGCCCAGATCTCTTTTTTATGTAGCACTGCCTCTCTCCTCATGTTGCTGGAGAAGACTGTGCCTGCATGCTTGTGCAATGTGTCCACAAGCATCTGGAGCTGGTCCTCATTAAATCGTTCCTTTCTCAGGCCGGCAGCTCCCTTCTTCAGGGCCTTTGGCATTCTTGTCTTGTAGGAGGAGGTTTTCTGACGATCAGCAGGGTCCTGTGTGCTGAGGATGGCAATGGATTTTGTTTTTAAAGATGGCCGCCGTGCTCCTTCCCGTTCCTGTGTGATTATGCTACTTTCGGTTCTGCTTATTAGCGGTGAGTGTAAATAGTGGTGTCCGCTAATTACAGTCACCGCTATTTACAATCACCACTAATGACGCATTGGGCTATGTCGGTAGTGTTATCTGCGCTACACTTGATGCCGGTAAGGGCTTTTTGGGAGCCTTGTGCGGCATGGCGCTAGATACCTTACCAGCATGGCGCAAAGCTCATGCCTGCAAAGTCGTAATACTCCTCTATTAGTGGGCTGGTGCCAGCACGGACACGCTATTTGCGCCATGCCGGTAAGGGACGTTACTTACCTCCAAACTCGGAATTACCCCCTATCATTCCCCACTCCCATATGTAAAATGTTTTTGCATAAACAGCGGTAGACGCCAAACTATGTTGGGGGCAATGTACCAAAGTATTCACAGATTATATTGCATTGAACAATTTCTGAGTATCATTAACAACTCACGACTTTGGATTCGTTGTTTGCTCTTGTTATTCTAAACCTCAATAAAAACATTTTATTTTAAACATGTTGCAGAGGTTTGGTTTTGGTTCATGTACCCTGTGGTGCAAGTCTAGAGTACTGTACATGTACCTGTACTGCTGTCTCATTTCATGTTCTGCTGCTATGCCATATCAAAAGTGTGTAATATAACAAAGAAGTAGACACTGATACTTTATTTCCAAATTGTATTGCATCAATAAACATGCAGCACTGAAGGGACCATAGATCAGAGATATTGTACACATTATACACAATGCTTTAAGTGGGAACAGTAATCAAAGAAGGCCCCAAGGAGTCATGAAAACTTATATTTTTATATTTTTTTATTTTATTGGACATTTGTATGGCGCCTATACACAAGTGTTTCCAGGTGCCACAAGACAAGAAAGGGGGGGGGGCTTGGGAATAACAAAAGTAGAACAACAAAAACGGTTATATTGGCCTTGTGACAATCCTACCGGGCAAGTGCTAGACAAAGTGGTAAGGACAAGGGGGGAGGGGAAGAGGGAGAAGTGCAGGTGTGGGGTGCCCCCAGGGATGGGAGCGTGATAGTGCAGGGAAGGCCAAAGTGGCAATTTCCAGGGGAAAAGGGGGAGATGGAGGATTAGTGAGGTTGACATGGAGGACCAGTTGGTCTAGTCCGGGAATGGGCGCTCGAGGGCCAGTGCTGGCAGGGATTCTGAGGGGACTGGTAGGGGTTGGTCTGGCCCCTGTATGACTCTGAAGGGACCAGGCCCCAGTCGTAGCAACAGAGGGAAAGTTAGCACTAGAGGGCGGGAGGGAAGGAAGAGGAGAAAAGGTTCCAGAACTTAAGAACATCTGGCTCAAGTCTGAGGGGAGGAGGGAGCTGAGGGATGAGACAGCTGAGGAAAGGGATCTACCTCCCACGCTCTGCTTGGACAAACGTTTCACCTGCAGAGAGTTAGAGCAAGAGGACTGGAGGACTCTGGCCAGGAGGTATTTAGGGAGGGAAAGCTGGACGTAGAGAAGTCCCCACCCCCAGACGTCCTTGTGGATGATGCAAAGGGTCTTGAATTCAATACTTGCAGTCAGCGGGAGCCAGTGGAGGGATTTTAGTGCTGGAGAGATGCAGTCCCTGGGCTTGAGACCAAGGATAAGTCTTGCAGTCCTATTCTGGATTAGTCAAAGGGGGCAAAGGGAGGAAAGAGGCAGATTGAGGAAGAGGCTGTTGCAGTAGCCTAGCCTAGAGAGAACCAGGGCTCTGGAGACATTGAGCTTCTGTGGGAAGGGGAGGAAAGGTCGAAGGCCCCTGAGAAGGTGTAGCTGAAAGTTGGACTTCTTGGCAAGGTCTTTGATGTGTGGAGAGAAAGAGAGAGAGGAGTCAAAGATGAACCCAAGGTTTTCTTGCCTCACACGTGGGTAAGGGGAGGGGACCCAAGGAGTCAGGACAGAGAGTGGGAGGGAAAGAAGGAGCAGGCGGCCCAATGAAAAGCATCTCTGTCTTGCTGGCATTAAGGCAGAGATCATTGGTGGAGCACCATGCCTGGATAGCAATCAGGGAGTCAGGTATGCAGGATTGGAAGGAGGAGGTAGAGGATGGCAGTTTGAAGGAGAGCTGTGTGTTGTCTGCATAACACTGGAAATGAGGGGAGAAAGAGGAGATCAGGAGTGCTAGAAGGGCCAGGTAGATGTTGAAGAGCCATGGTGATATGAAAGAGCCCTGAGGGATGCCACAGGTAGAGAGTGTAGAGGAGGAGAGAAAAGGACCCAATTGCACTTGGGAAGGTCTATTTGAAAGGAAGGAGGTAAGCCACACCAGTGCCCTGTCTGTGATGCCAAGGGTATCATGCAGACGTTTTATGAGGATGGAGCGATTGGCTCTGTCGAAGGCAGAAGAAAGGTCAACGAGGATCAGAGCAGAAGGAGTGTTAGAGTCCAAGTTAGAAAGTAGGTCTTCACGGGTGTTCAGGAGAGCAGTTTCCGTGCCTCTGGCTGCCTTGACACCAGACTGGTGGTCATGGCTGTAGCCAGCCACTTTGGTGTTGAGGGTCAGTTTTGGGATGATCAGCTTCTCTGTGGGTTTGCCCAAAAAAGGGGTGAAAGAGATAGGGCAATAGTTAGCCGGCCACAATGGATCAGCAGACAGCTTTTTTAGGAGAAGGTGCACAAGGGAGTGCTTAAGGGAATGAGGGAAGGGACCAGTGGCAAATGAGTGGTTGTAGAGGTCAGCCAAGGCTGGGGTGAGAGAGGTGATTTTGTGCTTGATGGTTCTGGAGGAGCAAGGGAGCACCTTTTTAGAGGAGACTTTCATAAAGCGCACAACTCTAGAGATCATATCACTTGAAATGGGAGAGAAAGAGGAGAGTATGGGGTGGACATGGGAGGTGAGAGAAGGGGGAAGTGGTGGGGGGGGGATGAAGACAGAGAGGACAGGATGTCCAGGGTTTTGGAGGAAAAGTTAGCAGCCAGTGCAGTGCAGAGGGCCTGGGAGGGAGGAGAAAAGGAGGATACAATTGACAAGTTCCTTACAGATTTTAAATTGTTCAGCTGTGTCATTGGTGGCTCCAGCGATGCAGGCTTGGACATGAGCCCTCTTCTTGGAGCAGATGGAGAGACAATATTGCCTTTGGAGTAGGCGCCAGTTTGTCAGAGGTGAGCTAGATGTCTAACACTTCCGCTCAGCAGCTTTGCACTTGCGTTACAGATCAGCCAAGTCAGTCATACCAAGAGTTGCATTTGGAGGCAGGCCTCATGCAGATCTTCAAGATGGGGGGCAAGGATGTCCAGGGTGTTAGAGATAGAAAGGTGGAGGTTAGCTAGAACAGAGTCAGAACGAGAGTCCAAGGAAGGGGGTGGAGTAGTGATGAAGGAAGAGGCAAATTCAGGGACTGACAGACGCTTCATCGGTCAAATGACAGAGAAGGAGACTGGCAGTGCAGGTGGAGGAATCGTCAGGGGCCTGGGGGAGGTCAGGGTGGCAAGAGAGGAGAGAGTGACCAGACCAAGAGAGAGGGGTAATAAGAGGGTTGAAGAGGGGGGTGTCTGTTGAGATGAGAGCATCCAAGGTGTGTCCGGCAGAGAGGGTTGGACCAGAGGGAAGGATAGTGGGGGAAAGAGTGTCACAAAGGTTGCGAAAGAGATCAGTGGGTGCACTGGGAGAGTTAAGCTGGATGTTAAAATCCCTAAGGAAGATAAGTTTGGGGGAGGAGGCGAGAAGAGATGAGGACATGTTGGCCCATTCTCAGAGGAAGAGGGAGTTAGGTCCAGGGGGTCTTTAAATGGTATCAAGAGTAAGAGCAGAGGTAGGTGAGACAGAAAGCCTGCAGACTAGGCTTTCAAAGGATGAGTAGGTTTGAGTGGGGATGTTGGAGGCAGGAATCCACTCAGGGAAGATCAGAGCCACTCTGCTGCCAAGCCGGGAGGGCCTGGGATTGGACAGGCTCTTGTAGTCCTCAGGCAGAAGAGTGTCAAAATCAGTGACTGAGTTGGCCTTGAACCAGGTCTCAGTGAAGGCGAGAAAGTCAAGGTCAAGGTCTTCAAGGAGGTGACAGATGTCAGAGGAGTGTTTGATAACAGAGCGAGAATTGTGGGTAGCTAAGAGAAGCTGGTTGCCCCCTTTAAATGCGAAGGGAGCCAAGAACACTTCCCATCTGGTGCCGTCAGTAATGGGTGAGGAGGAGAAAGGGGAGAGGACAGAGACCATATGGGGAGTCCATAGGTCAGAAGAAGGAACAGAAAAGAGAATGTCAGTCATAGTCTGTCTGGAGGAAGCATTAATGTAGGTGTCTGCAATCGTTAGGCCTGGGTTTGAACTAAGCAGTGCCTTCTTAAATGTCTTTCTTCCAGACTTTGTGAGAGAGGGAGCATATGTGATGGAGAGGCAGTTAGAAAAGATAGGGGAGACAGAGAGCACCATAGGGGCAGAGAGCAGAGGGGGAGGGAAATCAGAGGACAGCAGGGGAGAGGATCAGAAGCACTATACAACAGTAGAATCTCACCAGGCGGCCAGGCAAACAGTAACAATGAGCAACCTGGAAAAGCCCATGTTTACAGATCAGTAAGACATTTGAATTATGCCAGAAAGCACTAAGTAGCAGTACAAAAGGGTGTATGCACAGTTGGAAGCACACCTACATTCGAATTATGCCTGAAAGCACCCCATAGCAGTACAAAAGGTGGATGCACAGTTGTAAGCACACCTAATTTCGAATTATGCCAGAAAGCACTAAGTAGCAGTACAAAAGGTGGATGCACATTTGGAGGCACTAGAGAACAGAAAAGAGTTTTCACATTTTTTTTTCTTTTTTCAATGAAGAGGGGAGTTAAAAAAGCAGTAGAGGAGCAATCAGTATGGGGCACATCAAGATGCATAGCACAGAAGGTGCAGAGAATTAGAAGTTATGGATTCGGCAGGTAGGGATAGGAGCAGGCAACAATTTAGAGCAGTCACAGTATGCAGGGAAGGTAGTTGGACCAATGTGATCCATATTGCTCAACAGAGCAAGTTGAAGTCATGATTTTGATCATGCTAGAGGCAGTTAGGACTGCCACTTTCCGGTGGTCCTAACTTTTTCCGGAATACCCCTAGAGTCCAAGGGCTTGCCTGAGGAGTGGGGGGGGGGCAGCAGCTCTCTGTGGAGGTGGTGGCAGACTGATACTGGTGGATGCAGATATGGAAGCAGCCAGACCAGCTCCTTTGATGCTGTGAAAGGATGCCGGCTATGGGCAGGAAGATGGACCCCAGCCAGACCCAGACAAGGCCAGACAGGGTAAGTCTCAGCCCTTAGATGGGGGCCGGCATTCGCCTGCCAGCTCCCGTGCAGTTGGTCGAGATGAAATGAGACGACATCCAATCAGGGCTTAAGGAGGAGGCTGGTGCTTGCCTCAGAGGTTTGTGAAAAAGAACAAATGTGCCGTCCACTAGACCCCAAGGGTATAAGAGCGAGCTGCTCTGTAGGGAAGTTGCAGGAAAATTAAGCAAGTTATTTGGGAGTGTGACCCAAGGGGTGCCAGGCATGGACAACGAAGTGTAATAATACCATTTAATAATCATTTATTTCACTGTTTAAAAGGGAGAAGGCCATGGCTCACTAGAGGTGCTATCAATTTGGTCAGCAGGAGCGGTGGCACTGTGAGTGAGATGTGCATGATGTTCAAGTGGGGGGGGGTGCAAGGTTGATACTGTGGGTAATGGAACTTTTGCAACCATTGGCTCCAGCTGCATCTTTATGGTAGGATAACTTTCCCTGTGCTCACACCTGGTGTGGGGGGAGGGCAACATAACAGCCTGATTTAAAGAAGTCAGTGCCCTTTTTGTTTTACTATAAATAACACATGTTATAATATTCTATATTGTACACCTGATGCGCTGATCTTCCTGCCTGGCTGTTGTGGATATGTGCATTCCATTCTGATCTGATCAATTAAAGATGTAATGCATCATGTATGTGTTCAATGGAGTGTCAGGATGGTTCAGAGGATAGCTAATTTTATGCACCTACATGCCCTAGGTTGTTCATCATGGAAATGTTCCCAAAGCCACCTTGCGCCAGATCATGCATGTTATAAGTACTTTCAAAGTACAACTTGAGGCTTGAGACTCCAACAGTGCTTGTGACCAGTCTAGCAAGTAAGCAGGAGTTTCTGCAAATAGAAATGATGAGCATGCTAAATTCACCATGACAATGTGACAACTTGCGAGTGGCAGGAAGAGATGGAGTGCGAGAGAGAGAGAGAGAACAAGAGGAAGAGGAAGGAGAGAATGAGAGGGAGAAAGAGAGAGAGATACTGTACACACTTACTGAGTCATAGGTGAAGGATCGTGTTCTTCTTGAGGGTGATCTTGGGCAGCCTTTGTTGACTCTGATGACAGGGGCTGCAAGGCTGTGGCCTGTGTGTGATTGGGGGAATGGAGCGACTTAGTTGTGGTTTGTGGATCCTTAGGATATTACAAGTGTGTTCGTCTTGTGGAGTCAAAACCAAGAAGGGCTGAAGGACCAGCAATAATGAGCAAGCAAATACAGCACAGATGTGTAAGTTCAAGAAAGGCCCACATGGCCCATTTACATTCTCATTTCAAGACATTGGTAGGCATTGATGAACGAAGGTTTTCAGAAAAGTAACCAAACTCCGGCCCAGATTCTCCCGAAAGTCATCATTTGGAGCAAAAGTATAAATGAATGTGCAAAATACAGTGTGATTTGTGCAAACGTCATATTGCATGGAGTGAGTTCAGCAGTGGCAGTATTGTTATACCGTGTGTGTAGGAAAGCAGTTAAATATATAATTATTTATTGATTAATTAGTGTCTAGCACAGTATATAGAGGAGTATGCTGCATTGTCTTGTCTTAAAATTGATCGCATTGCGATCAATGCCCTCTTCTCTTCAGGTCCCCGTTTTAGTTTTATTTGTAAAAGTAACCCCTTTGATTTCGTCTGTGCCAATTAGGATCCAGGTCTGAATGATGGAATTTAATTGATTTGTGGGGATGAGTTCCCAGTGATACATTGGAAAACAAAGGGCTTCAGTGTCCCCAACCAGCATGCACTGTAATCAGTGGTAAGGGTAGTTGTGCCTGAACTTTCATCACCAAAGAACGTGTTTCTCCCACTATCCTGAGTATTTTGCACAGCTCACCCCTGGCTTGCTCCTCTCTGGAACTTTTGGTAGGCAAAAGCCCTTTTAATGTCAGCATGTCACATATCATATCTCACCTGGTCCACAACGGTTGAACATCAATGGTCTGCGTCCAGTGTGCTGTATGTACTGTAACTCTTTACCCATCTGGGCTGGACTGCAAGAATGTAATCTATGTTTTACACTACAGCAGAGGCTGGCCACTAAAATGGATAACCTGCAATCAACACAATGCAGAGGTGTCTGCATCAATACTGTGATGGGACTTGGTGCGGAGGTGGCTCAGCCTATTGTGAGGACCTTGCTCAGGGGATTGTCTCCGTTATTAAAGCCAGGTGTGTTGGTGGGCGGCTAGATTATTGATGAATTCATCACAGGCTTTTGTGATGCTGGGGCTGGGGACTTGTCTCCTTTATTACAGATGGATGGGTTGATGGCCTCTAGAGTACCGATTAAGACATCATGTACTGTAGCACAATGTTTTTGGCTATTATGCACCCCGTTTTTATACTGGCACTGGGCAACTCCCTCTGCTTGTCTGAGGTAGAGAAGCATCCATGATGGGTTGTGGGGATTACTGCAAGGATGTTGAGTTCAATTCAAACCCTATAAGGTAGTCATTGAAAGCTAATACTGTTGCATGATTTCTCCCGACAATACTTTGGTGATTTTGTGCCCTTGTGCAGAAGCTGCTGGTTCCAATTGCCACCAGTTTTTTTTTTCCATAATGTGACGATGCTTCAGCAACCATAAGGAGCCACCATGACCATTATTTCAGCTGTTGGTGGAAACTCACTTTGTCCAGAAGCTGTTCTTGCTGTATTAATATTAATGAATACTGCTACCAGACTGCTCTAAGAATCATTACTCGCTCTAAAGAATCTGTTGCCCCACAAAGTACAGTTTCATTAAGCGGGCAGTGGATATTGTAGAACTGTCTCACATGCTGTAACGTGCGTGTAATAAAAAGCATTGTGAAATGCCTGACCAATGTCTTGCATTCGAATGCTGTCCTGATGTATACGTTTCAATGATATTCTGGCAGTTTCGGTGTACTTAGATTTTTAGTGATATTTGTAATGTGAACACTGGATGATGGGGCCACTCCCTTGCTTTCTAAACCTACAAACATACATACATTAATGACTGCTATGACAAACGCTTCTTCCCTCCCCCATAAGTTTTGGCTTGGAGCAACTTGGTAAGAGCTAAATGCAGTGGCGGCTGGTGAATATTTTAAGTGGAAGGGCGTACATATTTGGCCCGATATGCCCACACCACTCAAGCAGGGTTCTGGGGTGTTCCCCCTGAGAATTCTTTTTAAATAATGGTTGAAAATGGTGCATTTCAGACCACACTTTTTTGAGAAATTGGGTAAAAAGCCAAACAGTTGGGTTTTTTAGGGTAACTCATGAAACAAATCCAATAGATGCAAATCACCAACATGCACAGGATTTTCATGATCCATTTGCCCACAATATGTGCAAGTATAAAAAGATTTTCACGCTGTCTGTACCCATACATTTCCATGTTGGTTTCACCAATATATACAGGTATTCACCAATCAGAGCAGGCTCATGTTTGCTTTGCGCATAATGCCAATAATGATACTATAAGACAATGGGCCTCATTAGGAGTATGGCGGTAAGGCAACAACGGCGCCGGTATCACTACTGGCACTGTTACCATGCCGCCATACTATGAGTTCTGCTTGAGGGTGCCCTTGCAGCCACCTGGTCTGAATAGGTGGCTGTACCGGTACCTGCGAGCAGAACTCGTGACTGCATCGGCACCGTTATCAACGGTGCCGGTGCAACCATACTCCCCACCCCCATTCTGCCCTATGAGGCAGAATGGAGATCGGGAGCCTGGCAATACCAGCACCCGCAAATTGCCAATTACCGGCCCATTCAAATCGTAATGGGGAGGTTATTGCCCAATCGTGGGTGCCAAGCTCGTAATGATGCCCAATATGTCCACACTGGTTCTGCCAATTTATGCCAGTACCCTCATAACATACTCCCGTTGGCTTTACCAAAATACCAAAATGCATGCCGCAGTGCAAACATATATCCAAACTGCTGCACTAAAATGCCAGTCTAGTTGATTTTCCCCAATCCTATTTGTCAAATCAATCAACATTAAACCAATATTGAATCTACAAAACAAAATGAATGCTTCAAATGTAGTATAGCATATTTCATTAAGATAATAAGCATAATGAAAATGCTAGACAACATTTTAGCCCAGTTCAAACTGTAGCACAGAAATGTACTTGGGACACCTACCATCACTCTCTTTCAGCTTAAGAAGTACAAAGGCACCGATCTGACTTAAATTTATCCATGTGCTTCCACCCAAGCATCACCATTAGAGGCACAAACATTTTTTGAAGGGTACATTCTTTATGTAAGGAAAATAATATATTAAGCATTAGTTGTCTCTAATCTCCACGTTGTTCACATTTACCGGACAAAACAGGAAATAGTTGATAAATAGCGCAGACAATAACTAACGTGAGCATTTCTTTGTTCCCACCTTCATTCATATGCATACATTATGATGCAATCTAAACGGTGAAGTGGGGTTAGAATTTTCATGTCAGCATAGTGAGTGGAAGGATAGATAGGGTACTAGAGACCACTCATTCTCACACCAGTCCTTAAGTGGGTGCTTTCAAACTTAATGGAGAGACTACACTGCTTGTAACATTGAAGCTGCACTAGAATAGTCTCAATAGAATGCGTAAAGAAGTTAGATGCCGCCCACACAAATAGGTGTGCCCCTCCCCCACCGTCTCTGAAGTTAGCATCTCTCCCAGCATTTGAACCATCTTGGAGGAAGCATGAACTACCTCATCAGGACACTAGAATATAAGATATGATGGATATGGTTTAACCTCACCAATGGCTGGTGCAATGTGTGTCTAACGCCACACCTTAGAGTGATTGGAAATGTGCATTTAGTTTTCATTCAGGTGCAACAAAGAAAGGGAGCAGAGAAAATGTTTGGAAGGTGGCTCACTGAGGTGATTGATAGAAGGGGACATTCTGTGTTACTCGAGATTACAAATGTCCATGGTAAGTAATGTATCTATGGACATGTTCCAGTAAATGAGGCTTATGAATTTGCATATTTGCTCTTCATATATGAGCTTATAAATTTGCCTAATGTGCATTTGTGGATTTTCACCTCATGCTTGCCTTTATACATCTGTTTTTTATTGCCTCTCCACATCGCATACTGAGATTATCACTATTCTGTGAAAAGCTACCCCAAAAAAAAGATCCAGCAGCATTTCAGCAGAAGCCTAGCCTCTTGAGAGAGGTGCTAACTTCAGAGACGGTGGGCCTAATGGGGTGGGAATTCCTCTGGTAGCAACGCGAGATTCACAAGCTGAGGGAGGAGGGTCAAGGCTGGGACTGAAGGCCTGGCCCCTCTCTCAGCCTGTGATATCATTTTGTCTGATGAAGTAACCCAACCCCTCTCCACAGACTGGGGTTGGGTCTGCAAATTCTGACCCCACCCCCGCCTGTATGAGGGCTAGGATAGGGGGCAGGGTGAAGGGTAAAACAAGGCACGAGCGTTACTTTATAAACGCCCCCAGGGCCCAGTTTGAGTCAGGCTTCTTGGCTTTCTTTGCCTCGCAGGAGCTCAAGCAGCACTAGGCGTGTGCAATGGAGATAGCTCATTGGAGCTCCCCACTGCCCATTCGAAGTGCAGCCACCATGTCCTTGAATGACATAATTTTAATGTCAATCATGAACATGATGGAGTGCTGGGCCCGGCACTCATGGGTGTTGGTGGGGCTCTGCCCCTAGTGCCCCTATTGGTCACTGGCTAAATGTTTCAGGAAGATCAGGTGTGAACCCGAAAAGATGTGGGTTGAGAGTTTGGAGGCTCGCTGCATTGTTGAGGATGTCAAATTGAATACACATGGGGGTAAGAGGTGCTGGCTTAGATACATGGCCAATACAGTGAGAAGTGGACATTACCACAATAGAGCACTGTTGATTTACAGTAAACTGCCTAAAAAACCGTACGGTTCAGTGAGGGCAATATAGAGTAAACAGTATCTCACATCTTTTTTGGGGAACAGGCCCACCACAGTAATGTGTGGCTCCAACACAGACGTAAGCATGCTGACTACATGTGGATATAAACTACTATACAGTAGCGGGTCCCTATGACGTTATGTCCCGCTGTGTGAATTATCCACAAAAGTACATGAACATGCAATAGCAATTTTTAAAAAGTGATAGTGGTGGAGTTATCAAGTACTGTGATCACCTGATCTGAGTCACTCAATTCATGAGGAACTCACCCAACTGATTCACGAGCAGCAGCCTGTAACTCTTGCTCCCAAATCTTCTGCAGTGAACAAAGCAAATGAAAATGCAGAGCCGCCGCCACCCCTATCATGCAGAACGCTGGACACCTGAATGCCTATGTGCGCCAATGGATGTCTTCATCACGCTGTCCTCACACTTGCACTGGCCCTGGGGCCAGTGCAAGAAGGAATGGGTGCTTGTGCACCATTCAATGGCAAGAGTCAACCCAGTGGTGAAATGAGAAACAGTATCACAAACGTTTGCGTACGCCAGTTTTCACAAATAAATTGGGGCATAAGCATCCAATAAGAACTCAAAAACATATATTGTATTGCCTCCCAGACAGCGAAAGCAATGGTAGTGTGCTTTTCAAATATCAATGGTCCTGTGTGATCTTGCGCCTGGCCTCAACTGCTGAAGGAAGCTGCAGTGCTTCAATCAAACTGCGAGGCGTGTGTAGAGGTGCACTCGATAAGTAATTCGGTTCCAGCAATAATTATTAAAGATTACTATGGCAGGTAAGTGGGTGTTTAAGATGCTCCCGGTCAGATCTTGACTATAAGATCACAATAAAGGGGCAGAGGGGAGGTCCCTCAAAAGAAATCGGAGGACAGGACCTGGAGCACACTCAGACAATATAATTGTCAGTCGTTTGAGACACATTTACAATTACTTGGTTTGTGAAATCAATTTTACTAGTTTTAGGACATAGGTGCTTAGATGAGACAAAGTAAATACAAAAAAGTATCTGAATAATTGGCAGTGATTTGATACAAAAGTAGTTTGAGAGCAGCACAATTCAATGCGTGTGTCAGGGCCACTTAGGAGACGGCCAAGCATGTAACAAATCATTACAAACAAAAGTAAAAAGCAATATAGCAAAACATAAGTCTGTTCAAATTAACAGGCCTTAATTTGTTCAGATATCTTAATAGGAACAAATTATTTGCCTGTGGGGAGGTACTGTATCTCTCTATACCGCCTCCTATTGATTACGATGTGTTTCGGGCATGGGAGAGCCCTTCATCAGGTAAGGATATCTGGGATTATAATATTTTTTCCTAAACATTCAATTGATATTGCGTAAGTATTTTATAATTCAATAAAGAGCTATGCTGTTAGCATGTTTAAATCAACATGAGTGCTCTGTGCTTCTGGGCCAACCTTGAGGTTGGTACCACAACAGGTTGTGATGCGCTTCGTGGGCGCGGGGTAATCCTCACTATGTCTGTGGATGAATAATCGAAACATCAGTAATGTCATCATGTTATTGGGCGGTCACTCATGGGAGGATTTGCTCGAAATGAAGCGCTGGGTCTCATGCAGTGACCGCAGGTTTTAGACTTGCACGTGTCTAAATGACACATTGGGAAGTGAGCAGCACTCACCCTTCATGGTGTGGTGTCTATACACATACAAGGCACTTGATGTGTCAGTCATTCATGGTTGAAAACCACAGCGTGTTCACTGTCGTGGGGAAAGGTGCAGCAAGCTTTGTGAACGTGTCTGTGAGCAAAAGATGGGACGATGTAATAACAAATGGAGAATAGTGATGGCTGGGGCTATCAGGTGCGGGGCCCCTTGCGGTGGTTGAGCGACAGAGCCGCATGATGATGGCTCAGCATAAACTTTCTTTTTCAGAATTAATGTGGCTGGGGGTTAGCCGGTACCAACCATCTACTGGCACACGTATTCTTCACAAGATTGGATGTTGTCTGTGTCGGGTTATGATATGATATGATACGATAGTTTATTTATATAGTGCCTATACACAATGTGTTTCAAAGCGCTTCAAGGCAAGGGATCGAACAAGGAAAATACAATGACATTCTTACAGGCCATGGCCATGGCCTGTAAGAATGTCATTGTATTTTCCTTGTTCGATCCCTTGCCTTGAAGCGCTTTGAAACACATTGTGTATAGGATGTGAAATTAACTATCGTACTTGGCCTGACGACATTTCAGATAGTGCAAGAGCTAAGACATAGATAAGGAAGGGAGGAGGAGAGTGGGAAGGAAATGGAAACAGACAGGCGACTACCATACTAGGCCTGACAACATTTCTGGTAGAGCCGGAGAAAAACAAGAGGTGAGGGAGAGGGGTGCAGAAAGGTAGGGGAGGAACAAAACAAGCGACTATCATACTAGGCTTGATGACATTTCAGATATTGCTGGAGGGAGGGGGGGAACAAGTAAGGGCACGGGGAGGAGACAGACGAGGTTGCTATTATACTAGGTGCAGGGACAATTCTGATAGAGTAAGTGCATAGAAGAAAGTAAGGAGAGGAGATAGGAAAAGGGAGAAGAGAAAGGAGTAGAGACAGAGAGTTAGCAGTCAAAAGAGTGGAGAAGCAAGAGGGGAGAGTGAAAACAATTGCAGAAGTCAGTAGTAACACATAGGGCCTCATTACGACCCTGGCGGAACGGGTTAAACGGTGCTGTAAAAGGCTGCGGCGCCGTTCAACCCGTTCCGCCACATTACGAGGTCCCCTCCCGGGACTCGTTATGCACGCCTGGGAAAACCAGGCATGCATACCGGGTCCCGCGAGGGGAAGAGGGAGCAAACAACGGGCCATCTCGTAATGGCCCGTTGTTTACTCCCTCTCCCATTCCCATTCAGCCCAATGGGGGCTGAAATGGGAATGGGGATGAACCGTGTCCGTGTCCTCGAGTGAGGAATTACCGGCCATCCGAACTCGGAATGGTCCGGTAAGTCCTCATTCCGAGGACACGGACACGGATGCGGTTTTGCCAGCAGCCATGCCGCCAATAGCGGCATGGCTACCGCCATACCTTGTAATGAGGCCCATAATGTTGCAAGCCAGGATACAAGATGAAGATGGGAACAGCATGATTCAGGGCCACCATGAGTACAAGATGCAAAGGAAGTCCAGCATGAGAGTTGAAAAAGGGTGACGCACCGTGAATGAATGAAGTCCATAAAAGTCAAATCCAGCATTGGCCAGAAGACGGTGATGGTCAAACCAGAATTTATCAGGACAGACTCCTGCAGAAGTAGGTTTGAGTGGAGTGAGGGGTGAGCAGGGTAGAAGAATCAAGCAAAACAGGCAACGCAACACCTGTGTGTGAGAATAGTGGGGGCACAAGGGAACATCAAGAGGGACCAGAGGGGGTAGGGATGACCAGTGGGGACAGTGGGAGTAAACACATATTGGTGCATGCCTACCTGCTGTCTGAGCAGTGTGTCAGGCCCTGGGTCCTCCTTTTCCGAACAGGTCCAAACAGGAATTGCCCTGTTCTTCGTTAGCCCTTTGCTTCGGACGCCCGGGCGAGAGACGCCCTTGATCTAATCGTTAAGAGCAGGAAGGAAGATGCAGGGCTAAGAAGGTGGGTGGTGCAAAAGAGGCTGGATGGCTCCTTAAGTAGGGAAAAAGAGCGGCAAGCAGGAAGGCACCAGGTGGGCGGGGCTTGCTAAGTGGTGGAAAAGAGCAGCAGGCAGGAAGGCACCAGGTGGGTGGGGCTTGCTAAGTCGTGAAAAAGAGCGGTAGGCAGGAAGGTACCAGGTGGCGGGGCTTAGGCCAGGTGACATAAATCCACTTGCACATTCTCCCCATCTGCAAAGGAAAAGAGGCTGGAGGGCTCCTTTAGTAGGGAAAAAGAGCGGCAAGCAGGAAGGTACCAGGTGGGCATGGCTTGCTAAGTGGTGAAAACGAGCAGCAGGAAGGCACCAGGTGTGCGGGGCATAGGCCAGGTGACCTAGATCCACTTGCACCTGCTCCCCATCTGACACTAAGGGTGCGGCATGCCCTATGGGGAAAGCGGTTGGGAATCATCGGTAAGTTTTGTATTTCCTGTACTGACAAGTGCAACTTTAGGATATTAATCAGCCTTGCTGGAGCGTTAGACTGGGTTATAACCGGTGGAACTTGCAGGGACACACCAATGCCATTCCTTGGGTGCCGACTCAGGCGTGCGGGCGAGGTCGCTGTCTCATTGCGTACTAGTGTGGCGTCCAGTTACTAGACAACATGGGCGCATGCATGCTTGATAGTTGCACTGATTGCATGTGCGTCCGTGGCACAAATTATCCTATTAAACGGAGTAACTATGTGTTACTGGTACTTGGCACCAGTATATAGCTTGCATTGTCACTGTTTTATAACACGGCACACTCCAGCCAGGGACTACTTCTCCGACAATGAATGTGGCACACAATAAAAATACTTTTTATCTTTAATATACGACTGATTCTTTCTGAGTAGGCCTCCCAGCTGTCTAGCACCCCACCTTCACAAACACCCCTTGTCACAATGGACTAGGAACCAGGCCGGTGTGTATCAATAAAATATTTATTAGTTTATGGTTTAACGAAAAAGAAAAATCAAACAATTTTTCAACAGCCATCAATGTTGTGGCAACACAAATGCAATGATTCTTACAGAACAATTTGTTCAGAAATCCTACCACAATTTACACGGATCTTTAATGGCAAAACAGGAAAAATAACATTTTTTAATCTACTGATGGCATCAAGGTTTAGCACTCCCCCTGCAACACACCGCCAAACATCAGCTAACTTAATTCCCTTTGAATGGAAGGCAGTGTCAAGGAGTAAGGATAGAGAGAGAAAAGTCGGATTTGGAATAAAGCCCACCACCCCAAGATGGGAAGTCAGAAAAGAAAATAAAAACCCGTTTTTTGGCGCAAAACGGCAGAATTGGATTTTGCTTATTACCTGCACATCTACTCCCAACTGCGGTGGGACAGAATAAAGGAAATTCGTGTTGCTACACTTGAGATAAGGAAGCTTAGAGACTACTAATCAGTACACAGAACAACGTGGAAATGAGGTTAGGAAATCGATCTTGGGGAGAAAGCAAATGCAAAAGAAAAATACAAACGGCAAATGGAAATTGGTTTCACATGGGATTAGCAATGAAAGGTAGCTAACGAAAGGGTTTAGCTTTCAAAATCGGAAATCGGTTTTCAAGGACAAGGACAGATGCACATAACAGATAGGATTCTAGACAAACAGGGTTACTCTCAATGGAAATACAGTTTGGGTTATTTAATAGGACAGATGCAATTTAGGAATTCGTGGGGTAATGCACACAATACACGGGCAAATTCGGCTTTTCAGTTACACATAGACTAATTCTGTTGAGGCTATACTTTAATGACTATAGTTATTAAAAAAAAGGCACTAGACATAAGGGGCTTAATTTCGAATTTTAACCAACTCGTACCGTACTTATATACAGACAACTGAGAGATTTATCAAAGAAATACGCTAACATACACAGGCTAATACAGATTCTACTATGGGAAGGTGAGTGAATTAAACTGGCAATTTGGGACTTACAATTGGATTTTCTATGGGATTTTAATGGTTTTTCAATGTGGGGAAATATTGGATGCAATGTCACAAAAGGAGAGGTTTATGCAATTTAGGGTGGGGTTATTTTTTGCTTACAAGGTAAGCCTTGGTTTGTGATTCTGGACAACCAGCTGGATCTCAGACACTCCGGACAGCTAGGCAAGGGGTCTGGTCTCTGCACTCTCCTGGATGGTATTCTGGACAACCAGCTGGATCTCAGACACTCCGGACAGCTAGGCAAGGGGTTTGGTCTCTGCACTCTCTTTGGTATGGTTCAGCTGCCTCCTCTCCGTCCTCCTTCTCCTTTCTTCCTGGATTTTGTGTGTGTGTGTGTCCCTCTGTGTAGTACAGTCCCCCTTCATATAGCCCATTTGATATCTTTGGTTTTACAATCTAGGGAGAGTACTCGAGAATTACTCCTACCCTGGCATAGGACCGTTCACCATTTCTCCCTCCGCCCCCTGGCCTTATTGGTTCAAGGGGAGAGAGCATAATGTGTGTGTTTGTCATTTATTACAGTTCTTTGTTCCCAGGTCCACTTTAGCAAAACTGAATTATGTATCATAACTTCAAATTTATACTAGTCACCGCCATAAGAGATAGATGTGCGGTTTCAGTGGGTCATAGGGAATTAGACAAGCTGATCGCCAACCCTCTGCAAGGTGGCATGGCCCTTTGGCACATTCTTTTCCTTTTCATGAAATACATAAATTATATCTCTGCAAATGATTAAACATGTTCATAATCTCATGTTCCAACTTTCCACCAATTTTCATATTTGTCCCATTCTTAAATCAGCCAGAAATGAGTTTATACTGGCCACTTCAGTCCACAAAGTCCTAGGAACATGCACCTAGTCTCTTCAGAGCCCATGGAAATCGCATGGAAAAATAGCATAAAATGAAATTATTTCTTATTCTGAGTGCTGGGAAAAAGTCCTAAAATGAATCAATCCTTTAATGTCAATTTGGAGGATCTGTCTCATATGGGATGGTGGTGCTTCATCCCCCACAGCCAACTGTCTCCCCCTGGCTCAGCTTGCAACAAACCATTTTTATTACACCCTTTGAAGTTTGTCAGTTTATCCGTGGTAGTGAAGAAAGAACTCACACTTCTTGGTCAAGCTCCAGCCAGACTTGCTTTCTTTGTCCTCCCTGCTAGTACTCCCTTCCAGTCTGTTAGAGCCGGGAATTATAATGCCCTCAGCCACATCACATGTCACAGCTGAATAGTTCAATAATTGGTGCGACTTCCAGTGGGAGGCAAGGCATTCAATTGAGTTTTGTGCGTGAGCCCAAAAACGTTTTTTTCTGGTATTTTTCTGAGCCTCTTCCAAGGTGATGACGTCTTGTGGGGGAAAACATAATGTACATTGCTTAGCCAATCCCCCACCCATAACATATTTCACTGACATTTATGTGCGAGCAAAGCTATCCTTTCTCATGGTCATTAGATTTTTTAATTTGTCCTTTTGAGTGGGTTTGTATTTGCTGCTGGTCCATTGACATGGATGGGTGAGCCCCCTGCACAGGGCTCTTTGATTTGACATGGGGTGAAAAGAAAAAGCCAAGCCATTTTTCATTTGCAGTGTTTTAGAGGGCTGCTGTTCAGATGAAAGGGAAAAAAACCTGTGTCAGGTTACAATGTTGAAATCCTTGCCCTGCATTTAATTTAACAGTATGACAAGACCATTTTGGATGTAGTGCATAACTTTTATGTTCAGATGCAAGAAAAACAAACGCAGGGCCGTTTTTGAATGCAGGGCATAACTTCTTATTATTCAGATGAAAGAAAAACAAACGCAGGACCATTTTTCAATAAAGTGCATAACTTCTTGTTATCTAGATGAAAGAAAAGCAGACGCAGGGATGTTTTTGGTGACATGTTTAACTTTTGGTCATTCGGAATGGAATAAATGCAATTGTGCAGGGCCGTCCTCGGTGAAAGGTTTTCAACTTTTGTCATTCAATAGAATAGAAGAAAATTGTCATGCACCACTTCGGCAGGCGCTTGTGGGACAGATGGCTCACACAGAGCCATTGACTGTTCCACTTTGTTTCCTTCCCGTTTTGCTTAGCGGTCTAGTGGGTTGCAGCATGGCCAACGCCGGGAGGTGCTTGTTCTCCCTCTTCCCGGCGGTCGGCACATTGCAACCCGCTATCTTGGTAGCTCTTTGGGTTTACACACTATGTTGTTTTCCTCTCTCCATGTACACTTCATGGCTTCCCTCTTGCCTCTGGGCTTTCGGCCGCATCTCACCGCAGTTCTCCTCCTCTCTCTTTCTTCTGAATCCTCTCACGGCTCGCGGCCCTTCTCCATTCTCTCTCTCCGCGTCCTCTCATGGCTCGTGGATCTTCTCCAGTCTCTCCCCCGTAACTTCTCGTGGAGCATCTTATTTTCCTCTCTCTCTCTCTCTCTCTCTCTCTCTCTCTCTCTTTTCTCTGCTTCTCTCTCCCCCTTTGCTTGTTCTCTTGGCTCTGTGCCTTCTTTCTTCGCGTGCCAGTGCCTCTCTCACCAGCTTGTGCTGTTTCTCTTTGTGTTCCTTTCCTTCCCGTTCTTGTTCCTGACTGCTAATCCTCCTCTTCTGTGCTCTGCTGCAGCCCGGTTATTTTCTTGGACTCTCTGCTGTTTTTCTTTCCAATACCCCGGTATTGGCTACCTTCTTACTGGCCTCTTCCCATCTGGAACCCATATTCCACCAGGCCAGTATTGCTGGTGACTTACTGGACCGTACCATATTTACATGCACATAGTGAGACTGGAATTTGAGAGAAGCTTGGCTCATGGAGAGTCAGATCCAGCTCAGGGTTCTTTTGTGTCTTCTGGCTTTTTCCCCTTACCTGGGCTGTCCTGGGGGTGGGCCAGCTGGCCACTTCATCTTTGAGCAGTCATGGTGGCTTCCTCCCGTGGCAGGCCATACGTGTATTAAAAAAAAAGGAAATCATTGGAAGAAGAAGAAGGCGCCACAAGAGGTCTTCCGCTCAGGTGAGGAGGAGGGGGACTTTGGGTTCCTGGGGCGTTCCTCTCCAGGCTGGAATGTAAGGATGTTTATTCTCTAATAGAAGATAGAAAGAAACAAGTTTTAGTACTTTTTACTTACATTTTTCCCGTAAGATTTACAACAATGCAACAACGACATCAACTTGCAATTTTCATGACATTTTTATTTTTTATTTTTACAATAACACCAAGTAAATTACTCCCTATTATCTATATGAATAAGATTTTCATCAATCCGGATTCCAGTTCCTTACCTGTATCCTCTACCCTCACAGCCCTGACAGGGCTCTTCAATCAGCCACCAGTCCTGCTCTCTTAATTTTTAGGGGATGATGAATCGTCGGGCCAGGCTTGGGATGGTGACCTCTTCTCCATTTTTGAACTTCAACTGCCTACGGTAGCAATGAAGCTGCACTCTCTTTGGTATGGTTCAGCTGCCTCCTCTCCGTCCTCCTTCTCCTTTCTTCCTGGATTTTGTGTGTGTGTGTGTCCCTCTGTGTAGTACAGTCCCCCTTCATATAGCCCATTTGATATCTTTGGTTTTACAATCTAGGGAGAGTACTCTAGAATTACTCCTACCCTGGCATAGGACCATTCACCATTTCTCCCTCCGCCCCCTGGCCTTATTGGTTCAAGGGGAGAGAGCATAATGTGTGTGTTTGTCATTTATTACAGTTCTTTGTTCCCAGGTCCACTTTAGCAAAACTGAATTATGTATCATAACTTCAAACTTATACTAGTCACCGCCATAAGAGATAGATGTGCGGTTTCAGTGGGTCATAGGGAATTAGACAAGCTGATCGCCAACCCTCTGCAAGGTGGCATGGCCCTTTGGCACATTCTTTTCCTTTTCATGAAATACATAAATTATATCTCTGCAAATGAATAAACGTGTTCATAATCTCATGTTCCAACTTTCCACCAATTTTCATATTTGTCCCATTCTTAAATCAGCCAGAAATGAGTCTATACTGGCCACTTCAGTCCACAAAGTCCTAGGAACATGCACCTAGTCTCTTCAGAGCCCATGAAAATCAAATGGAAAAATAGCATAAAATGAAATTATTTCTTATTCTGAGTGCTGGGAAAAAGTCCTAAAATGAATCAATCCTTTAATGTCAATTTGGAGGATCTGTCTCATATGGGATGGTGGTGCTTCATCCCCCACAGCCAACTGTCTCCCCCTGGCTCAGCTTACAACAAACCATTTTTATTACACCCTTTGAAGTTTGTCAGTTTATCCGTGGTAGTGAAGAAAGAACTCACACTTCTTGGTCAAGCTCCAGCCAGACTTGCTTTCTTTGTCTTCCCTGCTAGTACTCCCTTCCAGTCTGTTAGAGCCGGGAATTATAATGCCCTCAGCCACATCACATGTCACAGCTGAATAGTTCAATAATTGGTGCGACTTCCAGTGGGAGGCAAGGCATTCAATTGAGTTTTGTGCGTGAGCCCAAAAACGTTTTTTTCGGGTATTTTTCTGAGCCTCTTCCAAGGTGATGACGTCTTGTGGGGGAAAACATAATGTACATTGCTTAGCCAATCCCCCACCCATAACATATTTCACTGACATTTATGTGCGAGCAAAGCTATCCTTTCTCATGGTCATTAGATTTTTTAATTTGTCCTTTTGAGTGGGTTTGTATTTGCTGCTGGTCCATTGACATGGATGGGTGAGCCCCCTGCACAGGGCTCTTTGATTTGACATGGGGTGAAAAGAAAAAGCCAAGCCATTTTTCATTTGCAGTGTTTTAGAGGGCTGCTGTTCAGATGAAAGGGAAAAAAAGCTGTGTCAGGTTACAATGTTGAAATCCTTGCCCTGCATGTAATTTAACAGTATGACAAGGCCATTTTGGATGTAGTGCATAACTTTTATGTTCAGATGCAAGAAAAACAAACGCAGGGCCGTTTTTGAATGCAGGGCATAACTTCTTATTATTCAGATGAAAGAAAAACAAACGCAGGGCCATTTTTCAATAAAGTGCATAACTTCTTGTTATCTAGATGAAAGAAAAGCAGACGCAGGGATGTTTTAGGTGACATGTTTAACTTTTGGTCATTCGAAATGGAATAAATGCAATTGTGCAGGGCCGTCCTCGGTGAAAGGTTTTCAACTTTTGTCATTCAATAGAATAGAAGAAAATTGTCATGCACCACTTCGGCAGGCGCTTGTGGGACAGATGGCTCACACAGAGCCATTGACTGTTCCACTTTGTTTCCTTCCCGTTTTGCTTAGCGGTCTAGTGGGTTGCAGCATGGCCAACGCCGGGAGGTGCTTGTTCTCCCTCTTCCCGGCGGTCGGCACATTGCAACCCGCTATCTTGGTAGCTCTTTGGGTTTACACACTATGTTGTTTTCCTCTCTCCATGTACACTTCATGGCTTCCCTCTTGCCTCTGGGCTTTCGGCCGCATCTCACCGCAGTTCTCCTCCTCTCTCTTTCTTCTGAATCCTCTCACGGCTCGCGGCCCTTCTCCATTCTCTCTCTCCGCGTCCTCTCATGGCTCGTGGATCTTCTCCAGTCTCTCTCCCGTGACTTCTCGTGGAGCATCTTATTTTCCCCTCTCTCTCTCTCTCTCTCTCTCTCTCTCTCTCTCTCTCTCTCTCTCTCTCTCTCTCTCTTTTCTCTGCTTCTCTCTCCCCCTTTGCTTGTTCTCTTGGCTCTGTGCCTTCTTTCTTCGCGTGCCAGTGCCTCTCTCACCGGCTTGTGCTGTTTCTCTTTGTGTTCCTTTCCTTCCCGTTCTTGTTCCTGACTGCTAATCCTCCTCTTCTGTGCTCTGCTGCAGCCCGGTTATTTTCTTGGACTCTCTGCTGTTTTTCTTTCCAATACCCCGGTATTGGCTACCTTCTTACTGGCCTCTTCCCATCTGGAACCCATATTCCACCAGGCCAGTATTGCTGGTGATTTACTGGACCGTACCATATTTCCATGCACATAGTGAGACTGGAATTTGAGAGAAGCTTGGCTCATGGAGAGTCAGATCCAGCTCAGGGTTCTTTTGTGTCTTCTGGCTTTTTCCCCTTACCTGGGCTGTCCTGGGGGTGGGCCAGCTGGCCACTTCATCTTTGAGCGGTCATGGTGGCTTCCTCCCGTGGCAGGCCATACGTGTATTAAAAAAAAAGGAAATCATTGGAAGAAGAAGAAGGCACCACAAGAGGTCTTCTGCTCAGGTGAGGAGGAGGGGGACTTTAGGGTTCCTGGGGCGTTCCTCTCCAGGCTGGAATGTAAGGATGTTTATTCTCTAATAGAAGATAGAAAGAAACAAGTTTTAGTACTTTTTACTTACATTTTTCCCGTAAGATTTACAACAATGCAACAACGACATCAACTTGCAATTTTCATGACATTTTTATTTTTTATTTTTACAATAACACCACGTAAATTACTCCCTATTATCTATATGAATAAGATTTTCATCAATCCGGATTCCAGTTCCTTACCTGTTTCCTCTACCCTCACAGCCCTGACAGGGCTCTTCAATCAGCCACCAGTCCTGCTCTCTTCATTTTTAGGGGATGATGAATCGTCGGGCCAGGCTTGGGATGGTGACCTCTTCTCCATTTTTGAACTTCAACTGCCTACGGTAGCAATGAAGCTGATTGGAAGGCTTTTCAGGATTGTCAAAGCTCCTGGGGTTACCCTTCAGTTGGGACCGGGCTTGAATGAGATCCAAATTAATAGCGAATTGATTGAGAATGTTACTGTCTAAGTAGAAGTCAGAGGGGACACCTCGCATGACCCAATAATTATGCACTTTTAGCATGCACCTGCAAAACAGGAATTGTTTGTATTATCGAATTTCCAGACCCCACACCTACTGATAAATTGACTCAACAGTGGGACAGGTCTGATCTTTTGGGAGTTTCCTGAATAACGCTTTGCTGATGAAGCTTTCCTCACAATTCAGGTCTACTGTGGCAAGAACAGGCCCCCCATCACCATTTACCTGAAAGGGGAGGAACAGCTGCTCACCCTTTTTCTGAATATTTTTTTATCAATTGTTATCATGGGACTTGAGTTTTCAAATTGTGGATCGCTATAAACTTTCAGGGTATTTCTTTCCAGTGTGGAATACCACTTGGAACTAGAAGGAAGGTTGATTTTCAGGAATTAAGAAATGTTCCCATCACCAATTTGTTGTCCTAGAGCAATTACAGTAATGTCAGGGACTTGATTGTTCTGAAAATGGAACTCAATTTGGTCAGATCGCTGCTCAACCACGTGGCATGTGCCATTTAGACTGAAATAGTTGGTGCTCTGTTTTAATTTTACTGGCCGGTTAGCCTGCGTCCAGAGGACCTTGTTCACACAGTCTACTAGTGGAGACAACTCCTGAAGGAGGTAATTCCCTAAGAGACAAGGTGTCCCCTCTGGATTTACGACTATAGTCGCTCAATTTTGATCTCAAGATCCACAGTCCCCTTGACGGGAATGTCATTCCCGTCAAAGTACTGGAGTTGTCCAGGAAGAGGTGTGTGGGAAATTTGGTGACTCTCCCCCTTCCTGAATTAAGTTGCTCAAATGCCCTTTTGGACAGAAGAGTGGCTTGGGATCCGATGACCACCAGCGCTGAAATTGCACACTGCCCTTGCACCCGGATGGGGCATAAAACCTATTTTGGGCCAGCTTGCCAGTGAACTTCTTTATTTTGAACTCCGACACTGTGGGATCTTGAGCAGTTTTCTGTGTCAGAGTTTGGGAATATGTGAATAAAAATTGGCATTCTGAGATTTGGGGAGTTTTGGAATCCTTCTTTCTCTTGATTCTGGGCTGTCCCTTTTTTCCTGGAGACAGTCACTTGAATTGATTTGGGGGATTTGGGAATCCCCTTTTTCCACTGATTCTGTGCTCCCCACCTTCTCCTGGAGACAGTTGCTTGAATTGGTTTGAGGGATTTGGGAATCCCCTTTTTCCTCTGATTCTGTGCTGCCCCCTTTTCTTGGAGACAGTCGCTTGAATTGGTTTGGGGTATTTGGGAATCCCTTTTTCCTCTGATTCTGTGCTGTCCTTCTCTTCTTGCAGACAGTCACTTGAATTGGTTTGGGGAATTTGGGAATTCCCCTTTTCCTCTGATTCTCTGCTGCCCCCCTTTTCTTGGAGACAGTCATTTGAATTGGTTTGGGGAATTTGGGAATCCCTTTTTCCTCTAATTCTGTGCTGTCCCCCTTTTCCCGGAGACAGTCACTTGAACCGGTTCGGGGGGAGGATCCCTCATTCATTTCGGATCTCTCAGGATGACATTTCTAGGGTTCAGGGATAAGCGGTTCTAGGTCAGTCCCCATACCTACCCAGTCTGAGTTAGGGTGTTTTAGGACTCACCCTCCCATCCTTCAATGAGAAGACGTTCTTCCCAGAATCCTCCAAGGATTCTTCCCCTTCAAACTGGGGAACGTGGACCCCCTCCACAAAATGGGTGTTCTTTGTCTCTTTGTTTCTCCTACTTACCCTCTGTTCCCTATGTTGCAGCTTTTCGGGGGTAGGAGATTTGGGTTCAGGCCCAGAAGTTTCTGGGGGCTTTTCACAGGTGAGGAAGGAAGCTTCCTCTAGGGGTTTGCATATCCCTTCCTCCCTCTGATGCTGGAAATGCATTGGAGGGACAGGGTCTCCCTGATCTTGTCTTGTAGTCATTTTGTCCTATATGTTCTGTATTGTTTTCTGCCCAGGAGTCCATGTGTGACTCATGGCAGTGCAACTCTTCCTATTTTTGGTTTGGTGTTCAGACGCTTGGGATACCCTTATGGCACCCCTGGGTGGGGGTACAACCCTCTGCCCCTAGTGTATGTTTTTGGGTACCTGTGTGTGGTCCACGGAGCAAGGTATGGGCTGGTGGCAGCTCCATGCTGGATTTGACAGGTTCTCTGAGTATCCTCCATTTTGTGGATAACCAGGCCCTGCCATTGGAATCAGTTGATTCCTGATAGAAAACAAGATGGCCCCTGTGGCCTCTTGATATGATATGATATGGCATTTATAACGCGCCTATACACAAGTGTTTCAAGGCGCGACGAGGCAAGGGAGGGTGAACAGAGGGAAGACAGACAACGATCCTGCTAGGCCAGGTGTCGTTCAGATCGCGCAAGTTCATGGGAAGTGGGAGAGCGCAGTACATGGGATAAAATAATAAATAACAATAAGTAGAAGTACGGCCAGCAGGTGGCAAAGGTATGTGCAGACAACATGTGTCAAGTGCTGGTAGTGGGACTTTAGGAATACAGAAAACAGTCCTCAAATGTGGGGGTTGCCAGGAAGTCCCCAAGTGCCAGTTTGCTTTCTATTACCTGTTACCTTGTTTTTCCCAAAGTCCTGGGAAGCCCTGCCTCTGTCCCTTCCCCCTGACTTGTGTTGGGTGGAAGTTGCATATATGGTATTGTGGGGGAAGTCCAGGCCAGACTGGCTGGAGCCTTCCCAGTGACTATATGTTGAGGGTATTTCCTGTGGATGGGACCTGGGTGAATGGAGTGAATGACCAATATGCACTTCTTGTTATGGGTGTCTAGTTTCTAGTATGTGACACAAAGACTGAGACAGCCTGCCTGAAACTGGTGTGAATGCAGTGTGTAGTGCTGAATGGCTGGGTACTTGTCCCAATACACATTCCTTGTTGTGAGTGTCTGAGAGGGAGGAGAATGGCCTGAATGCCCAGTGAGCTTGATTGGCTGCCTGCCTGCTGAATGCCCTTCTGAGTGATTGGTTGCCGAGTGTGACCCAACAGAATGAATGAAATTGTTCAGAAGCTGAAGTTGAAACTGATGCTTGATCTCGACCGCCGACCTCGAAGAAGAAGGTTAACTGCTGTTACCTTCACGGCAATCTGAAAGCCGCTGTGACGTCGAGACTGATCTGAGAGAGGACCTGGCTAGGAGACCTCTTCCCGAGTTACGAGGGACCATCATGCACTGCTAACTTTTGCCGAAGCTCCCTGGAAGTCAGACCCTCGACAGGCTGCCGACCGGAGATGAGGACTGCTGAGGAGAATGAAGAGAAGCACCGGACATTCCGTCAACCGTCGTTGACCAAGGTTCGCAGGTTTGCTATAACTGCTGGAGGCCCATCGAAGCTGTGTTGCCCAGAAGCAGGAACTGCTTGACACAGAGCCGTCGTTGAACAGAGCCACAAAGCTCCATTGATTAAGACATTTGAATCCAAGGACATTCTCGCCGTACCGCTGACCGTTTTGTCCCGCCGGAGAGAGTCAAGGCCATTGACACACTGAGGAGTGTCCGCCAGTGGGTTTCCCGCCAGCCGAAGACTGCAGAGACGCCGGACAACTCGACGCCCTTGCTGTGCCAAAGTTCTTCATAGACTCTTTGCGGTAACAAATTATTGTCATCGAGGTGCCCCGCACACCTCGTCTTCGCAGGACGTCCCCGACCGATCATTGACAAGCACCACCAGGACCGAAGCCACTGCCTCAATGCCGTTGTTCACCATTTCTTCGAGGGATCTCGATGATCCATGGCTCCTGCCTTAAAGGGAGCCGCTCATGAAGGATCCATTGACGACCCGACATCGAACTCTGCTATTCCAGTTACATTGGGGTTGTAGAACTATTTAGAAGGAAATAAGACCCTTGTGAACAATATATGGACTGGGCTTGTAGTATAACTTTATTTTACAGGTTGCCCAAGTGGGGGGATCTCCACACAGAACTGTGTCTAGGTAAACAGGGCCAGTATTCTGCCAATTGTTCTAACCAGCTGCTTTCCTCCTATGTCTATTGTTGGTTCTCTTTATTCATTGATTTGTGTCACATTTGACCAAACTCCACTTGATGCAGTTTAATGAAATCTGATAGTAATTGTGGCGCCACGTAGAACTGTGTTTATATTTGCCATTGTAGATTAACTGAGCACAAAGTGAGTTATTGTGATTGTGTATATAACCTCGAACCTTAATTATATATAGTCTGTGTTTTCACTAATACAGTTTGTGGACATTCCTTTCTGGGTGCTTGGGGACTACACTGTACTTAAGAACCAGCCTGCATCACCTCCTGCAAGCTAGGCCTTGCTTGCTCGCCCACGTTTTACCAAATAGAGAATCTTAGCTGGGGTCCTCTGGGCCTCTCCTCTGCCATATAGAGAGCAGGAGTACAGATACCACCCTCCAGTCTTTACACTGGTGGCAGAGGTGGATGCTTCTGGTTTTAAGAATCTGCGTGTAACCTTGCCACTTACAAACTATCTACACTTTGCTAAATTGAGGTTTAGTTGTGTACTAGATAGCTACATTACAAGCAATGAAATCTATTGCAAATGGTAAATTGACTCAGATGAGCTTAGAGGCTCTCCAGAGTGCCTCTGAAGCCAGGGAGTTAGACTTTGAGGATAAGTCTATGGCTGAGCTGATAGCTGCCCTGGTGGACTACCAGACTGATTGGGAAGCTCTTGAAGGGGGGGTGTAACCAATGAGGGCCCTACCCTAGGGGTGTTGTTGAATCTGATTTTGGGAATGCCTCCATTCCTGCTACCTCTGTTCCGAACCCCAGCAGTGCTCTTCAGGGGGAAGCTCTGAAGATTTAACTTTTACAATTGGAGCTACTATGGGAACAGTTAGCTTTTCAATACAAAAAGCTGGAAACAGAAGCTGAATTCGAGAAAGAGGAGTTGGCATAACAAGTGATACTCAAAGATAGGGACACTGAACAGCAGAACATTAATCTGGAGAGAGCTAGAGTGGAGACTTCAGCAAAACCAGTTGAGAGTGTCAAGTCCCCAGCCACCAAGTTTATGAATGATTTGGTTGGTGTGTATGCGGAGGGTTCTGATATCTTCCAATGGATTGAAGTGTTTGAGATGGCTTGTGGAATCCATGATGTTGATAAAAGAGTTCGGGCTAAGTCTTGGTTAAGCAGAATGCCTTAAACTGGATATGACTGTATTTTGAAACTGAGTGTGGAAGAAAGGGGTCATTATGAGTGCATGAAGTCTGCTTTGATTGCCAAGTTTGGCAAGACACCTACCCAATACCTTAAAAGGTTCAGGGAATTTAAGAAAAAGAGAGAATGTGTCTTGGGTTGACTGCGTGAGTGCTGCACATATGAACATGACGGGGTGGATTGATGGTTACAAGGTGAAAACGTTTGTTGAATTGTCCAACCTTTTGTTTTTTTAGCATTTTTCTGAAGTCTGTTCACCAGAGCTGTGTCAGTATGTTGCTGACCAGAGCATTTTAGATCCCTTTAAGCTGGCCAGGCTGACAAGTGGGTCTCCCATCGGGTGTCCCCTAAGGACTCCAGTGGGAAGGACAAGACCAAAGAAAAGGGGACCTCTCAGAAGGCTGAGGAGTCCCAGAAGCAATCACAGTCGGGTAAACCAAAACCCTCCTCTCCTAAGACCCAAAAACCTAGTGGGGATAAGTCATATGTGGGTGGGAGTAAGAGTAGTGGTCCACCTGCTGCAAAGCAGGCTCCCAGTGGCATCAGTAGCAGTGTGTCATCCCCCACAGACAACTGTCTCCCCCTGGCTCAGCTTGCAACAAAATACTTTTATTACAGTTTATCCTTGGTAGTGGGTGCAGAAGGAACTCACACTTCTTGGTCAAGCTCTAGCCACACTTGCTTTCTGTGTCCTCCCTGCTAGTACTGCCTTCCAGTCTGGCAGAGCCATGAATTATAACACCCACAGCCACATCACATGTCATTGCAGAATAGTTCACTTACTGGTGCGACTTCCAGTGGGAGGCAAGGCATTCAATTGAGTTTTGTGCCTGAGCACAAAAACTGTTTTTTCCGGTATTCTGAGCCTCTTCCAAGGTGATGACATCTTGTGGGGGAAAACATAATGTTCATTGCTTAGCCAACACCCCACCCACAACATATTTCACTGACATTTTTGTGCTAGAAAAGCCATCCTTACACATTGGCTTTTAAACATTATTTTTCTTATTTACTTTCACACGTTTGCAAGCTGTATTTTTCATCTAATGTTTGAAATGTGGTTCTGTATGTCATGGGATTTTTAAATTTGTCCTTTTGAGTGGGTTTGCATTTGCTGCTGGTCCATTGACATGGAGGGGACACAGGATGAAAAGAAAAAGCCAAGCTGTTTTTCATTTGCAGTGTTTTAGAGTGCTGCTGTTCACATGAAAGGGAAAACAAAAGCCGTGTCAGGTTTCAATGTTGAAATCCTTGCCCCTCATGTGATTTAACAGTAAGACAAGGCCGTTTTGGACGTAGTACTGTGGGATGTATTGACCCCCTCCGCTATGCTATGCGGTATCACCCTGCCAGTTGTGGGGAAAGAAATAGCAACAATGGCGGCAAAACCCTTGTGTGTGCCAAAAACCTACAAAAACTGTGTGCTTCAGCACACAAAAAGAGAGATGCACAACCTGCCACCCATGGTGCATGTGCAGTGGAATTGAGCACACCCTGCAAAAATGTGCCAGTGGGTCCCACGACCAGCAAACAAAGTGCAGAGAGAAAAGCAGCCTTTGCAGATGAAACCCAAAAATGTTCCTACAAATGATATTTGCTTTGTTACCAAAAACTCCAAAATGCCTATAACATAACACTTTTCAACATTCACAATCTTGCCTGGTGCTAAAATCCATGTATCAAATGAAACAAACAAAGCCTGAAAACTGACAGCCTCTGTGCCAAAATCTGGGTGAAGTACCCAGGGCTGCCTGAATGACAGCTGTCAGAGGAGGACTGGGAAAGCCTTAAAATGACCTAAAACTCAAAAGTCTGCTGAATTAGCAAACATGAACAGGGTTGTTGCCAAAAAGGAATACAGATTTAGTTGTGTTTTTGATTCCATAGATTGTAAGGCCAAGAAAGAAATGTATTTGTATGTGATGCAACAGATGTGGTTTTTGCTAAGTTTAAAAGTTAATTAGCTTGGCTGAAGTTGCAAAGAACTGGAAAAGCAGGTTTTTCTCCCAGAAGGAGGGCCTTCCTCTCAGCAGATACTCACGGGCAGGTGTTAATTGCGGGTTGGGACAGAATCTTATCTACAGAGAGCAAAGGAACAATGATCAAGTTGCAGCCCAGGAAATTGGAAGTGTAAAAAAGGGGTCATACATGGCCTCTGGAAGGAGCAAGCCAGGGGGGGAAGCCCTGGACTGCAGGGAGACAAAAAGAGGCAGAGCCAAATGACCATCTGTTGCTAGACATGAACAAACAACACATTTTAAGACTTACAGCTTGCTCAACATGGTGAAAAATATAAACATGACAGAGTTGTTAATTTAATTTCTGGCTGCACGTGTGAAGAGGCGGCAGAACTGTGTGACTTGTTCTAGGCAGGAATGGCAAGATATGTGGTTTTATGCAAAATGTATTACTGTTAGAATTGTGAAAATGTACACGCATATCCCTAGGTTAAACACGCACAAATGTGGAAATTTGCAGAAAAATTGAAAAGTGTGTTCATCGCGAAAAGGTCAAAATTCTGTAGAAAGGTGGAGACAAGATCCCACAGATACAGGATTTTGAGGAATAGCTGCTATGTAAAATATGGCATCTTTGTGTGTGATTGTTATAAAGGTGACCAATGTAGAAAGGTACATTTAATATAAAATCAGATTTTAAGACCAGTGGCTAAAGGGAGGTCTCTGAGGATGGTAAAGCAAATCATAAAACCTGACATCACCCAGCCTTGATCCAATCACTCAAATTGCAAGGCGGAGATGAAGTGGGGTCCAATCCCAGCTCACAGGGGCAGGCTTAGCTAAGCCGGCACACACACCCCCTTTGTGATGTCATTTTTAGGCATAAATAGAGACAGCTGACAACACATAGGGACTGACAGATCCAGCCACCTTCCTGATTCCGGCGAAGCACTCTGATCCAGCATTCTACATCCAGCCAGATGCCAAATCTCTTGCCAGCAATAGAGATTATTGATTTCCAGCAAGGCCCAAATCCTCAAATGTATTCTCTCCACTCAGTAAAGCGATGTGTGGTGTGAGAAGGCATTTGAACCAGTATCCAGAAATTCTCTGGCTTGCCACCACTAGGCTTGCCTGAGGAACTCGCCATCCAGCTGATCCAAATACCCACAGATTAGGTGAGCAGATCCTGTGCCAATCTGGTGACCGGCCTAGAGGATCCAGTCCCATGCCTAATGTGCTGTCTTTCCTAGACCAGACCCAATCCATGACCAGAACGAACGGTCTCATTTAAAAACGTATCCTGTGAGTATAAATAGGAATAACTGTGTCCCATTGCACATGTACTTTGCATAGTCTTATCCCTATCCAACCCATCCTATCTTTCATTCAGAACCAGTATTGTTAAGAGTATCGTTGCCTTGTCTTATCCCTAGCTCAAACCCATCCTATCTTTCCTTCAGAACCGGTATTGTTAGAACCATCTTTGCGCTGACCCTTTTCTCATCTGAAGAAGTCGAGTTTCCTTATCAGGTGGGACACCCTGATCCAGTGACTGTAACATTCCTGTGTGGTATTCACTTCTTCATAGTCATCCCCTAGTGTAAGCAAACCCATTTGTCATTTTTGAAAGTGCATTCTGTTTTCCATTCTTGCGCCTATTTTACAAAAACGACCATTACTAAAACAAACCTCCATAACTCCCTCAGTTTTTGTGATATAAATGAAATTTCAACTTCTACGTGTGCCCAACATCCATAGCTATCCATAGATATTTATAATTTATAACAAGTTCAGCAATTTTGACCATATTTGCTGTTTTTGCCCAGCTCATTCTAAAGACAATCTTGAAAGCCAGTCTGACAGCTGCAAGTAAATTCCGTTTTTCTCTTGTGTTCGCTGGGGGAAAGTGGGACTGATATTCTGTTGGATTTGTGCCATTCCAGAATACCTGCTCTCTCCTCCTATCTCTTTACATTGCTTATTGGGGGGTTGAGGGATGTTGCGTGGGGAACTTCTAACCACAGTGCTATCTGATCTGAACCAACACAAAAGTATTATTTTCTGTGCTGCATTTGTTTTGCTCATTACTTACTCCTCGTGTATTAAAGATATTTGTGTATTAAAGATATTATTCAGTGTTTGGTCACCCCATTGGTAATTGTTGTTTATCTATTAAAACATATTGGGCCTCATTACGACCCAGGCGGTAAGTTACCGCCTGGGCCGTGACTTTACCACCATGGCGTAAACTACGTTTACGCCATGGTGGTTGGCGGACTTACCGCCCCATTCCGAGTTTGGCGGGGCGGTAAGTCCCCAATCCCCATTTACCCTTCCCCATTCCCATTTTTGCCCCATAGGGCATAATGGGAGTGGGGAAGGCGTTAATTACGCCACCGTAAATTACGGTGGCGTAATTAACTCCATGGTCCCTTAGCGCCATGGATTTTAACACCTGCTAAAAGCAGGTGTTAAATCCGCCATGGCGCTAAGGGACCTCGTACTCAGGCGGTAAGGGTCGGCGCTGTTTACGGCGCCGTAAACCCCTTACCGCCTGAGTTGTAATGAGGCCCATTGTGATTCAATTTTAAATGCATAAATAAATATTTACCATTGCAAACCAGCCTGATTCCTGGTTCAGTGTGACCGGGGAGGGGGCTCCAGGAGAAGGGTGTGATATGAGTGGTTTATCGTTCAGAATATTGAACTTTTAGACATAAATAAATAAGGATTTCAGTTGTGCACTACATGCTGGGCTTTGACTTGGGTGTGTGCCGGATTGAATTCACTTACAGTGCATAACTTTGATGTTCAGATGCAAGAAAAACTATCGCAGGGCAGTTTTTGAATGCAGGGCATAACCTTTTATTATTCAGATGAAAGAAAAACAAACACAGGGCCGTTTTTCAATGCAGCGCATAACTTGTTATTCAGATGAAAGAGAAGCAGGCGCAGGGCTGTTTGGTGACATTTTTAACTTTTGATCATTCAAAATGGAATAAAAGCAATCGCGCAGGGCCGTCCTTGGTGAAAGGTTTTTAACTTTTGTCATTCAATGGAATAGAAGCAAACGCAGAACCATTCTTTGGGTTGCAGTGTTCAAATGCTTGTCATACATGTGCCAGGGAAAGCAAAGCACAGCTGTTTTTGGTGGCACTGTTTTATGCAATTTTTCAGGTGACAGGGATTTCTGTTTCAGGGCCTTAAATGCACCCCACAGCATGAATCTAATGATCGCCTGCCGATGGGATTGCAGTGAGCAAATTATGTACGATATGAGAATGGTGTCATATGAAAGGAATGTCTATATTGTAATAATTCGCCACCTAGAGATGCTGTTAGATGAATTGTCATATTATTCACAGTGAGCACACAAGGCTCGATTGAGGGAATATCCCAGCTGAAAAGATATATTACAGTTGTTCTCCTCATCCGATATTGCTGGCTGGATAATTGTGGTATTCCCACCACCCAATTCATTTCTTTGAAAGTTGAAGGGCATTGGATATGTTGTTACAGATAGCTACTTAAGTCCCAGTCCATATTCATTCCACGTGCGTACATTGAATCTAGCCTCAGTTTGCCCCACGAAGTAAAAGTAACTATGGGCCTGGGCTCTACTGAATGTTTTACTGTCTAATTCGTAATCATTTCCAAGGTGTGTCTAAACCAGTGTAACTGATTACTAATCCTGCAAATAAATACATGCAAAGGTGTCAGATTATCCATTTAAGAAGCCTTACCCCCGAAACAGGTTAACTGTTTAGTCAAATTAAGTGAAATATATTATACTTCCGCCTGAGCTGTACACATCAGCGTCCTGTAATGTCCACATGTTGATGCGCAGCCGCATTCGACCAGATGCCACATAACGGTGCCAGAGAGATGTCACCAAATGTTTCGTTGTAGGAAACAACGTACAGGGACCAGCATGCCTTGTGAATGGGCAACATAAGTCAAAATAGCAGTCTGGCGATTTACTCGACGCCATACGTGTAAATCCACATAAAAAGCCTCACTCCTAAAACGGCAATTGCATTTTTCGCATGAAAGTTCCCAATGCGGCCAAAAGCCAGACGTCGATTTAAAAATAAGTGCTACTCTGTGGCTGCATCTAAAAATAAGGTGGTGTCGGCGGAGCACAGGGTGGAGCCTCTCTTTTTGTTGGCAATCGCCATTCGCAGCAAAGGATTTGTTGCAACGTATGTTTGAACGGGCCCTTTAAAGGCGCATTTGGACATGTTCCCGGGTCAGCATTATATGAAGGCCCCCAATAACAATGACATAATTACAAAGAATGCTGGCACAGAGGCAGTGGCTGTAAATGAAGAACAGGCAAGCTGCCTCGCTGGATCTTTGGAATGAGGAAGAGGCAAGTAAATGGGCAGGCTGGATCTGCCTGGCAGTTCTTGCACAGTGTAAATTACATGTCTTTATACACATGCATGAGGGATCCTATTATGGGTACAGCTGGAGGCGGTTTGACCTGTACCGATTTTAAGTACCCATTAAGCATATGAAAAAAAAGAACCACCCAAAATTGTTCAGGAAATAAATCTAATAAGTTCACTCCTGTACCATCCAAAATCATACAGAGAACCATTCTCGATGGTTTCTGCACCTGCTTATCCCGCCAAATCATGTTATATGTGCATTAGTCATCAAGTAAGCACTTGTTTGGCATCCTGAGGGAGGGTAACTTGATAAGGGTTATGTAAGCCTTTACAAAGGTGAGAGGCTTTAAGTCTGTAATGCTCTGTATTGAACCATGTTTGGGGAAGGGGCCTAGGTACAAGCCAACAGCATCCCTGATATTCTTCTAATGAAAGAAGCATGTTCTTGCAAGAATGGACGTGATTGGTTTCCAAATTCTCTTTGCAAATGAAATAGAGAGTGTGCAGGAAAACAGAAATGAATCTATGAGGAAACCCAAAAATGTGATGCTTTGAGAAAATTGATTCATTTGCCAATTTTAACCAAGCTTTTGAAGACCTAAAACCACTAACGATGCAGGACGTTCTGGGAATTATTGTGTTTTGCACTTAGAATAGTTATTATGTTAAATGATCATACACACGCCTCTCAATCTGAGGAATAGTGCATGAAAGAGACGCAAAGAGCTACTTGATTCCATGCCAAATGGTCTGTGGGTTGGGCGTTTTTCAGCACGTGATCGTATGGATCGCCTCCATCATGAAATGCTGGTAGAAAATTTGAATGTGTCTCTTTCTTACATTCATTATAACCCTGATGCGTGCCTCTGATTTCCTTATTTGAAGTATGTTCTGAACAAAACCTCGATTGATTCGGGCTATGGCAACATTTGTTTTCGTGGACGAACCCCAACCTTCTCGATACTTTGATTGTGTTTGGAGCACGTCAATTAGGGGAGGATGCATAAAGTTTCAGTGCCAAACTAAACAGGCTAGGCTGTCACACAGATCTTTGTGGAAAATGTCTTGATGAAAAAGGAGCTTGCATGCTTTATGTCTTGATCGTCTCTGCCCTTCATTCTGCCTTCATTGACGACTTCCCCTACAGTAATTCCCTCTACTGTGTGGATGTGGTCTTTGATTGATAATTTCTAAAGTAGGAGGCAAGACTTCCCCTGCTCGAGAATTGAAAGCTCTGACTGGGGCAACCTTGTAAGAGAGATCAACCTCTCCCTGCTTTTAGAAAAAAACTTGCTTGTGGGAACATCTTCCAATGTTTTATGTTCTATTAAGAGCTGTGAATGGCTGAACATACACAATTAGATGCTTAAGGAACTTCCCTCTCAGTAGTAGACCCTTTATTTTGGATGGTAACTCCTTGAAGGCCCTCTCCATCAGTTTGGGGTTTATCTGCATTACGAGGGACAGCGTCTTCTTTATTGAGATTGCTGTGTTTGCATTAGCAAGAAGGTATACGCTCCTCTGAAGTAAACCTCTTTACAATGGAATGGTAATATATACAAATTACGCAAGGGGCCCAGTGTGGTTCAGATAAGGCTGGGCATGCAGTTGACTCAACAGGGTGCTTCAGTTGACCAGATTAAGGCCAAAGCTTGTGATACCCAAAGTTCTATGGTGGTTGGTCCAGAGTCGTAGTCTGTTCAGCCAAAGAAAACTCAATTAACTATGGGTGAAACTACAGAAATTGTGAGAGCAGATGTTCCTTCTACTAGCTTAGCCCTAATGATGAAGTAATTTGAGAAATCCCTGCTTATTAGCCCGGAGTATACACAGTTTGATTCAATGTTTCAGCTAAGTCTGGGCATGCAGTTGATGGAACAGGGTGTTTTAGTTGGCCACATTAAGGTCAAAGTCAGTGATTTTCCAATTGGTAGAAAGGTTGATTTGGGGTCCCAGATTATTCAGTCAAATGAAAACCTAGTAATCAAGAATCATACTGTGAAATTGTGAGACCGGATGTTCTCTCTCCTAGCCTAGCCCAAATGATGAAGCAACTTGGGAAGTCTTTGTTTTCAACCCCCAACTGTACACAGAACACCGGGATTGTGAGGAAAAACATGCCCTTGACATCAAGTACTTTAATTAGGAGGGGAGACACCTGTACCTCTTCTGTTTAAGGAATGTGTAGAACATCAGACCAAAATCTGTCCACTGTACATGAAAAGTGCACTGCTCCTGTTTAGTCTAATTTGATCGCCCTAAATGGGATCAGATAGGACAATTCCTCTGCTCGAATATATGGAGAGTCTGGCAATGAACAAGAGATTGATAATGACATGAGTGTGTTGGAGACTGCTAAAAACATACATCCCCTCTGAAATGGATGGAATCTGATCAAGTGGGGCATCATCTAAATAAATTTAGTGATAGGTGCCCCACAGTGTATAGATTAACCAGTGGTAAAGAACACAATCACAGAGGGGCAGGTTTGAGAGGATCCCATGAAAGTTGGTCAATACTAACTGCCTGCCCACCTCGTTCATGGGAGAGTAGTGACCAAGTCTCTAATTTCATCTCAGACATTTCTATGTAAAAATAAATGGAGGACAGGTGCTCCAAGACTGTCCTTCCCTTAACATTTTTCTTAGAAATGATAGTGAATTGCCCATACGAAGTTACACTGAACAGAACAAATGTCGTAAAACTATTTAATCAAATACCCCAATTAAGATTATTGGAGCCCAGATATATTGAGAGGGATTTCTTCTCAGTTAATGAGAAATTATGCAGTTTGCAACAGGAGTTCAAATCTAATATTGTGATAAAAATTATTTTAATGAAATAGATTCCTTGAGGGCTCTTGGTTACAACCTCAGGAAACATCAGGTTGAATCAGTTGTGCTGACTGAGGAGGCAGAGAAGAGGTGTTTTGGTACTTTCAGTATGGTGTCTCGTCCCACTGTTAATATTGTTTGTAAAATTAATGATGATAATGTGAGGATGGTTGAGTTTTGCAGCATGTGATGACAAAGCCAAATAAAGACTCCCAAGGTTGGCTCTGGCTGCCCAAAACTCTTGTTACACCATTCAGGAAATAGGGAAATCGTAGGACCGGACACTAGCCTGAGTTGAGAAATCATATATGTAATGAAAGGGGCCTGTCCTAATAGACTAATTTACTGTGCACCAGGTGTGCATTTATTTACAAAAATGACAATGAATGTCCATTTAATTTTTAACTCAACAACCACAAAGCATACTCACTTCAGCTTTCATCAAATCAAGTGTTGAGTGGTTTATTATTTGCCCACCTCTACCATTCTCTTAATTGAATATTTTGTCATTGTTTTTTAATATACTTAACTAATAAAAAGTGACATCGACCAAGATTTGGTCAGGTGACCCACACACTAACTGTGAAATGTAAAGACCTGGTCATTCTGACCCACAACATGTTCAACCCTATATTGAACACACTAGGGATACAGTTCCACACAAATTCTAAGTATAGATACACAGACCTCATTGCACAATAGTGGACACTAGAAAGTAAAGGTGTTGTTTGATTGTTCCATTCCTGTTCTGTGTACACATTGAACACCTACAAGTGAATGCCCATTTCTTTAACTCTTTTTCCTATGTGCACTGTATAGTTTAGCAGTCTTTCCCTGCTCCAATTGATTTTTATGATAGTATCTTTTATGCTTTCCTTCAATATGTTTGTTGTTTATTGTTTTTTGTCCATATGTTAAGAAAAACTGAGGACAACTGTATGTCTTGCAGTAATATATAAAAAAATAATATGAAATAACAATGACAACATATTGAATAAAGAGAATGGTAGAGGTGGGCAAAAAAAAAAACCCTCAACACTTGTTTTAATAAAAGCTGAAGTGAGTATGCTTTTTGGCTGTTGAGTTAAAAAAATAAATGGACATTCATTGAACATTCCGTAAATAAATACACACCTGGTGTGCAGCAAATTAGTCTATTAAGACAGCCCCCTTTCATTACATATATTTACCAACCTAAGTCCTAATATAGGGGGTTTATCCCTTCACTTCCAACAAGTTGAGATATCAACCTTTGTTGAAGTCCTGAGTTGGAATACTCAGGGCTTTAATAGCTTCTTGGGAAATGCTGCCAGACAAGAAATCTTTAAGGGAAACAATGTCTCGCTTTTTTAGGAGGATTGTCTGATGGTTCCAAAGATCATTGATGGTTTTCCGACTCACCAATAAATGGCATTTAAAGGGAAGGAAGGTAGACTCCGGGGGGCCTTATAATCATGGTTCATAATTCTATTCTAGTTGAATCTGAGGTAATAGTCCATTTAGGGTTTGTTGGTAATTAGGGTCATTATAAAGGTTTTTTTGCAACAAAGATTGGTATTGTTAGTCAACATCTACAGCACTCCTTGTCATAGCAAATTACTGGTTATCCTGGAAAAATTGGGTGATAATATTTATATCTTTTTGTGTGAGAATGATGGGAACCACATAATGGTAGCAGGGGATGTAAATGCTGATTGCTCTGCACTTATGGGTGGAGATCAAGGAAATAAAATTAAATGTGGTGGTAATATCTCATGAACAAAGGAGGATGGGAAATTATGGGCTGAGTTGCTAAGAATTGGAATGTAAAGCTCGTGAATGGCTCTACCTGAGGTGATTTTCTGCCTAGTTGTACTTGGAGGTCAGGTGGTAAATCTTCCTTGCTCGATTACCTTGCTTGACTTCAGATCAGTTTGGCCAATTCACAGACATGTGCATTATGGAGACAGATCTAAGTGAGCACTCGCAAATAAGGCTGGAGTTGCAAGGCAAGGTTATTCAGGAAATGCATCCTGGTGTCATTGATTTGCTGATTAACCAGGGAGGAAATAGAATTTCAAGGTTTGCTCGTAATTCTGACAAACATAACGGGTTAATTTTGGACTTCACACATCGAACAACGTTAGAACAAAAATGTGTCATTATTATTCCAGTTAACTTTCAGTCTTTCCTGGATGTCTTTAATACTAATTTGACCAAATGTACGACCCAAGAATATCATTCCACCCATTTATATGACACCTTAGTCCAAAACAAAAAGAAAATATTGAGAAGAGAAATAAGAGCATCAAGAGTCACTATTGGTGCTCATAATGCCTATCTGGAAAAAAATTGAAGACTGAAACAGAGATGACAAAATTGGCTCAAAGGATATAGGTATGTGATGGGCAAAAAAGAGGGCTTGCAAATGTTAGCTATTATCACTAAACATGACACCAGGAATATTTGGGAGCAGATACATTTGTTGAGTAGATCGCACAGTTCCATGCAGAGTAATCCCATTCCGCAAAAAGAATGGGTGGTCCATTTCTCCAAAGTTTATAGGAAACCTACACAAGCTATTTTGTTTCCCTGCTTGGATACTACCATCTCAGTAGAACTCATCGAGAAGCTGATAAAGAAAGCTTCTAATTCTAGGGCACCTGGCACAAATGGGTTGACTGATGCCAGTCTAAAAACGAACCATACTATGTGGTTCTCACCATTGTAAATTCTGTTTAGCGAAATCCTGTCCACACACACAACACCTGCCACGTGGAGTTGTGCAGTTATTGTCCCGATCTACAAGAAGGGGGATAGGGCTGATCCTAGTAACAATATATAATTGCCCCTATGAGAACCACAACATCATAAATGTGGCCAATAAAGTAGCCGTAGAGTGTGATGATCATTTGCCTGAAATGAAGGCGACAGTATTAATGAGTTTGTAGACCATGAGGCGGAAGATGCATATTTAGCTCTCTGAAGTGCGCAAATGGCTCTTAGCAAAAGAAGTGGAAGTGTGTATTGGGTCCTGAAGAAAGTGGCAGAAAAGGAATTATTAAACCCACTGAAACTGGTCATCCAAAGAGATTAGGGATGTTTAAGTAGTGATTAGACACCCTGGTGGGAATAATTGGTTTTAATAACATGCATGCATTAGCTGCCGTAATGGCCAATGAATTATTTTTGGAATGTGGCTTCTTTAAAAGGTTAGGGCCTGTCTCTCTTTTTCTATCCCCTCACCCGAGATAAGCGGTGCACCAGTGCATGCTACGGCAAGGTATTCCAGGAGGGATAGTTAGTGGTGGGAGGAGGGTATGAATAGCACATGTATAGCCTTTATGTGCAAAAGTAAGCTAGACAGACCAGGACCTTACTGTTTGTTCATAGTAATTGTAGGGTTCCAGTATGAGCCCCCTTGTTTGGCTGAGCCCTGATTTTTTATGATTTCATTCAGATGCCTCCAGCCTGGTCCTATGGAGCTCTCTAGAGCTCCATATGGGAAGATGGACTTCTTTAGCAGCTTTGCTGCCTTGGTGAACACTTTCATGATTTTTCAGTTCCGTTCTGAAACTGAGGTGGATCTCATTTAGTCTGAGGCTCAGAGGACGTTTTCTCCATGCCTTGGGAATGGCCATACCAAACCTGATGCCTCTTTTACAAATCTGCTTTTAACTAGGCATGCAGAGGTGACCATTATCAGTGAACTATTGCTCAGTACCGTAGTTAGATCTCCTGCAACTGATCGCTTATTGGACGGCTCAAAGAAGTTTAAACTACACTATTTGTTCAAAAGACCCCTTTTTCAATTAGATGCTTTTCAATTCTGCAGAAATGTTTTCTCGTCTTCTGTAGCCCAGGACTAAATGAGCTGGCCGGTTCTGGACAAACTGCAGGCTTCTTACAGTGCATTTAGATACCCAAATGTAGATCCAATTGCAGTAGTCAATCCTGGATAGGAGGCTTTCACAGGCGATATCCTATTTGCAGCAACTCTCCAAGAATTGGGCAGAGTGTAAAGTTGGTATTTACATCAAAGGTTCTGACTGTTTCTGCCGGTTGAAAGGGTTGAAAGGGCCTGTTAAAAAGCAGTTTTGTGATTTTGGAAGGGCTTCAGTTCTGGGTATGAGTTGTCCACATGTTTAGGCACAGCCACTGAGGCCTGTTCTATTTTTCAGGCAAATATCTAGAGATGCTTTGTTGCTTGTTTTTCCACTTCTTTGAGGTGATTACAGTTCTACCAATAATCTGTGATGGATTGGAATAGGGGCTTAAAGTTATTTTCATAAACGTGTGTTGAGCAATCATAGAGACAGGGTTCATTGTTCTGTGATCTCATATAACTGGGGATGGGGAGTTTAGACACATTTTGTCCAATTGATGCCGGGAACCACCTCTGGTGTTTGAGAAATTAATTTAGCCAGAGAGCTGCTCCTGATGTTCCCATCCACCATCTCAGCTGGTGTTTAAAGGTCTTGTAATGCACATTGCTATGTTACCAGCTCATAAGTCTTGAAGGATAAGGGCTGCAGAGCTGTGGTCATCCAGAGTGTTTAGGATTCCTCCTGTAGTGGCTTGTCTGGAACTGTCAGTGCGGGAGGTTTGTTTGGGCTTCACTAAATTCTTTTAGCTGCTCTGTGACTACTTGCTTTTTTGTTTTGCTTGAATGGGTAGGTAGCAGATCAGATGGAAGTTTGCAAGGAGATCTGGTTTGGCTTTAGGTTTTTTTAAAGAGAGAGATGACCAGGGTCTTCTTGAGTGGAGCAAGCACTACTATCCTGCAGACAGATCAGGGTGAAATGTGGTGGTGCCAACATTCTCACATCTTTCAAGTGCACACCACTTCTTTATCCGAAAGGTAAACATCATCTGAATTCGGATTTATTGGTCTATAACTTTTAGAAACTGTATTTCTCTGCCTTTCAATATTGTGGGCCTTTCCTTTAACCAGCACTGACACTCTTAAAGAAAGAGAAACATATTGGTTGGCCTAATACCTCTACATGTTTACATTTCTTTGAAACATTTTGTGTGTGTCCTGGGTTAATCTAGTTTAGAGTGCCCTGCAGAATGCAACAGTTCAGAGATTGGTTCTTTAGGTGGAACGGAAGAATCATTGAGACTTTGAGTAAGAAAATCAAAATCATTAGATATTGAACTATTCATAGTTTAAAGGGCACTATGAAATACATAATGGTCTGTTTTAGTCACTGACCTCTCCAAAACTCAAGAGGATTGCTATGCTGTGAAGACCTCACAAGTTGTCATGCTCAATTTCACTTTTTCTTGTAGCCTTCTCAGACACCTCTGTGAATGAATTAGGTAGAAAATATGAAATAAGCAGTTGAAAATAGCAAATAAAGTTCTTATTATTTGTAAATATGGCAGTACTATTTGGTGGGGCAAACCTGGGTGGGGCAAAGTACATGAGATGCACTAAATTACACAGCAGTCGAAGAGAAGACAATGTAATACAAGCAGCCCATTGCAGACAAGTGTGTGGGATGCATTGACCCACAAGGCTCTGCCCTGTGACATCACTGTGTGCTGTTGCACCAGAACCAGCGAAAGGCTGCAAAAAGCCCTATGCACGCTAAAACCTCTGAAAATTGCGCAGTGAAACCGGAAAAGATGGCTGCCAATCTACTTTGCTGTGTCAGTGGTGGAACAGGTGATCACACTTCTAAAACCTGTCATTGGGTTGCCCACAGAGGGAAAATGGAAACTACATGAAAGGCAATGCTTCATTGCAAGGAAACCCAGAAGTGCTCTGAAATCTGTTTTTCCTTGGTTGCTGAAATTACAAAATAATGATTCCAAGCATCAGAAAATATCCAACATCCTTGCTGGGTGTTAACCATCACCTTATTTAAGGAATCCACATAAGCACACAATGTCAGAAGAAGCAGAATCCATCATAAGAATATCCACATTAAAAAGTGCGCTTGTCTGTGAAAATCTGTAAAATATGGGCGCAGTACCGTTGGCCGCCTGTATGAAAGCTGTCATTTAATTACACTGGAAGCTTAAACTTGTGCAGTTCAAATCCAATGATTTGAATTAAGTGACTTGCTATAAAAAACAATATAGGCTGCCACTATTTAATCTCTATGTTTTAAAAAAAAACTGGAATTAGAGATTTGTTGTCTGTTGTGAAAATGTAAGTTTATTTTTATCAAAGACACATTTAAAAAAGTTGGGTTTTAAAGTAAACTGATACAGCCAAAGAACTTGACAGCAAATTCCACAGTTTGCTCCAACAAAAGGCATCTCTCCTGCTTCTCATCAAAGACCAGGAACTACCAGTCAGGTGTTAATGAAGAGGGGAGGGGATTTTGCTCTGCTGCTCCTAGAGAGACAAAGGACTCCCTTGGCTGAAAAGAATATGCAGATACGAGTGTTAACAGAAACCCCTGCTAGAGGAAAGGGGAGGGGATTGCTCATGACCCACCAAAACTTTGGGGGCGGGACAGACAGTTATGTGTATTCTTAAAGCACAAGAAAGTATATTTTTGAAAAGGACTGACAGAGGACTGTGCAAAATTGTTAAAATGTGTAAAATACAGTATTGTTAATATGAAAATTTTGGTCACGTTTTAAAACTACTCATAACTCTGTTCTATTTTCAGGGACAAGACTACAGAATTTGTGATTTTGTAGCAATTGTGGTGATGCCAGAAACATGAAACTTCATATGATTATGCCCAGATGTCATGCGCACATATGTGTAATAATGTGGACAAATCTGACTTTGGGTACCAGACCAAAAGTGTGAAAAATTTCCAAATCTAGACCCAAGCTCTCACTGAGACGGGGCTGGGATGAATACTTGCTCCACCAAATCTGTGATATCAATATGCTTTTGCTAGCAAGTTTGTAAAATTGTAAACATGTCTTGTTTGAAAAATAGATTTCATGTGCAGAAACCAGGGGGAGGTTCTCCCTGGATCGTAAAATACAGCGTCATCATGACACTCTGTTTTCTTCTCAAATCAGGGGCGAGGAAGCACCCTAACCAATAGAATCCCTAGGGGTGTGCCTAGTATAATTCAGCATACCCACCCCATTAGAAAATATATAAATAGAGACAGCTTAGGACCTAGAAGGAGACACACATTCACCCACCATCCGATTGCTGGCGGGGCATTTTGCAAGAGAAATCCATATTCCAGATTTGACCCCAGACCTCTAAGGGGAGCAAAAGAACCGCCTGGCTGCACTGTTGCTGCTTTCTTGCTCAGAATTCTTGCCAGAATCCAGAGATCCAACCCAGTAGGGCAGAGCTGTGACCAGATAGCTGCGAACCAGAACCAACCCGTCAGATCCAGTCCAATCTTGCTGTGCAGTGTCCAGAGTGCCGTGCTGAGTACAGAACCAGAGCGCCTTGAGCCCAGTCCGGTGTGCTAGCTGAATTCCTGTCCAGAAAGACTCCCTGACCTGTCTAGAAAGACTCCCTGACCAGATCCCTGACGGGTCCATTCCAAACCTTGGTAGTGAGTATCTATATCATAGGATTGTCCCTAGCGAATATCTTATCCATAAGTAATCCTAACCAAACCCATTCTATTATATCCAGAACTGCATTGTAGAAAATCTTTTTGTTTTACCTGAATCTTTCTCTCATCCCTATTGTCCTTTTGTAATAGTAGTGTTAAAATCATCTTTGCGCTAATATATTTGCTGAAGAAAGGCAAGCGTCTCGGTTGGCAAAAACCATCCAGAGGTGTTGCTGGGTTGGTGGCTGTGCTGTCGTGTAGTTTGTGGCTTCATAGTCTCCCTAGTATAAGAAACCTTGTTTGTAATTTTAAAAAGCGCAACCTTGTTTTACAAATTTTGACTCTTTCTGAAAAAACCCGACCTCTAAAAAAACCTTCATAACTTCTACACCGTCATTCCCGGCAGTGTCCACAGTACGAACGCTCGGCAATCGAACCAGAGATCAAATTCAAACTGCTACCATTGGAAACTCCCATGCTTTATACCTAGGGTCATTCTTACAAACAGCCACTCCTAATTCCCAAAATGTGATAACCATATCCACCTACACCAGTCAATTGAAACGGGCTACTCAAGCACCATTGTAGAACAAAAACAAATACCATCAGTTCAACTGATCTTTCTTTGAACCACTCTCAATTCAATTTCTAAAAAAAACCCTGAAGATCCGCCATACACCTGGCGGTGAAACACGTGTTGGGTATTTGAACTTGCATTTTTTGAGACCAACTGAATTCTGTGATGCAACAATGTTTAACTACTACATTGAACTGGGATGCAATTAATTGGTTGGAACTAAAACCAAACCTGTGAAGCAACAGTACCTATACAGTAAACGAATTTGCCTTTTTTGCATATTTAAATTCTGTGATGCAACAGTGTTTGCTTTGTTTTCAATTTATAATTTCAACCATTTCCTCTTTGGAATAAAATCAAGGCTAAGACTATAGAACTAACATCTGGCACATCTTTATTTCTGCAAAAGTTTTTGAAACTACCATTTGAAGTATATACATTTTTTCCTGTTAAACTGGAAACATAGTTCTATTTTATTTATTTTTTTCTCTGCAGAGCGCGAAAATTCCTTTAAGGTCTAAACATTCAAATACGTAACTTCTACACCGTGTATGCTAGAAACAAAATGTAAGTGTCAAATTGAAGCTAACATCCTCAGCTTTCCAACGAATCCAAAACCGCATCTCCTTATAGTTTTTCCGCAATCGCGCTTACCGTGCATGGAAAAGTTTGCCACAAATTTTTCGTTTGGCTTAAATCCATCACGTGTGAAACTGTTGTTTATTGCATCTGATCTTAGAATTCAGTTTTCAACCTGATCATTACTCAATAATCATTGCTGGTGTTTATCTGAAACTATACAAAGCAGCTCCCACTAGTATTGAATCCATTTTAGTGCTTTCCCATCCCTTCAAAGCCACATTCAAAACCATTTTGACAAGTTGCAATCATTCATGTTGTTCTCTGAGTTTGCTGGGGGGAATTGGGATTGATACTGTATTTGTTGAGTCTGTATTCCTGAAACCTGGTTTCTCTCCTTCCATCTCTTTATACTGCACATTGGGGGGATTGAGTAGTGTGCAGGGGGAAAGAGTGATCACATTGCATTTTGATTGAACCCACGCAAAGTATTATTTTATGCTGCATAGTTTTTCTAACATTACTCCTTCTGATTAAAGAGATTTCTTGTGACATCACCCCATTGGTGATCCTTGTATAAATATTAAATAGTGTGATAAATATATATAAATATATTATGTGCCATGTTATTTGCAATGATTGATATCACTTTTCACTAGTGATCGTCAATCACAAAGCTGGAGCCCTAATATGGATTGAATCCATCCACTACCATTGAGGATAGTGTTTTTTGGAATATGGAAATTGAGGTCAATAGGTTGGAGTTGGAAAATGCAATGCATTGTGCAATATGCTCCTTGCATTTCAAAACTGGATTGCAAAAAGCCTACTGTCCCGTTGTTTCTCTTGTTGGTTGTGGCTGCGTTGATATCCAAGTATCTGATGTGCAGTACACAGTCCTACCAATTATTAGTATTGGAATATCTTCAATTTCATGATGTGCAGACATGTGATGACCACAGGGAAAAAATTGGCTTCCATTCCTGGCCAATTGTTTTTTGAAATCCATCTCAATCCCAAAACTGATCAGACATGGTTTTCCAGTATCTGTTTAGACATTACCAAGTATCATGCTTTATCATCATCAATCTGTTTATTTCGCATTTGCTCAATCCATCAAACAACATAGTTCATCAAAACAATACACTAAACAGAAACAATATAAAAAATAGGTAAAATGAGGTGTGTGTTCCGAATGATAAAAATTGTAGTTCCTTTTACAAGTATGTATCAAATGAGGGCATAACAAAACCCTTGGGGCCAATACATATAACATGCCACAAAACACAGTAGTGATAGTCTCAATGCATGTATTTTTCATGAAGTCAACGCCAACGGTAGTGATCTGTGTTAGCAGGAATTTTGCAGATAGCATGCACATTTAAATGCAATCTTTACAACGGGAAATGACAGAAGTAATAAGAAAGCGGGTTTCCAGGGTCTTATACCACAACCCCTTAGGAAGTCAAACAGATATAGTTTCCTTAGGTCATGATACAGTTGGCAAAATAATACAAAGTGTGCCAGGGCTTCGTAAGAGCCACACAGACAACAAACATCCACTACCAGCCTTGTGCCCTGCAATTTGCCAGCCTATGCATTGACAGGGAGCACATTCAACATTGCCTTCATCAGGAGGATACAATGGTAGGAATTTGTAAACAAGGCAAGATATTCAGCTTCCCCCATCACATGTGAAAGTGGGAGATAATTCCTCATTCTTATGAATTTCATGCCAATTACATTGTAGAGGGCAGTGGAGTGTTATTCATATATTGTAAGCGATACAGCACTTTGCCATGACCTATTTGCAAGGGACGCTTTCATTCCTTCCACCTGCTTATATATTTTTGTTGGGATATGCTATGAATCAAGTAGGACAAAACAGTATATTTTTTTTCGGGGATCGCAGAACTTGCTATTATAGGTATCACAGTCCCCTGAATATATATTTACACATACCTTCTCCTCCCGTGAGTGTTTCAATACTTTTCCTCATCTCATGGATGAAGATACTGATATAATATATTCAAGCTAGGAATTTGCTAGGAATTTGCTTTGGAATAGTTGTACTCAAAATATTCGCTAATTTCCATATCCATTCAATGTAGTTTCTCTGAAATTTTTGATTCCCTCATTCAGCATTGAGAGTTTTAAATATTTGAACAACTTTAACGATTGATGAAGTTCAGATATAAGAGCTTCCAAGATGTTTACATTCAATCCATCGTATAGATCCCCCAAAGACTCCAAAGCTTTCCCTGTAAACATTAAACTTACTTTATCAAAAAAACATCTTCAGATATTCCAGCAAGCTTCCATAATCGAAGGAAAAGGGAGTACTGTGTGGGCTGAAACATTTCCTGATTTGTATCCATATCTTGGGAACCCTCTTATTTAACTTTTTTTAAACTGATAATAAAACTGGACAGACTAGATGTCTCAATATACTCTCTAACAATGGCTAATTATTTAAAATCATAACCATAGCAGAAGTGATAATACACACTATTGACCCCTCAATGATATTACATGAAGTCACAATATATGTTCTTCGACCCACAATGAAATAAATTTCAATTGAACTTAGGCACATAAATCGAGTACATTGTCAGGGCAGAATTACTTTTAACAGATCAGTAGTTAAATTGAGTAAATCAAAGGATTTACAAAATAGTCCAGAGGGGCTGAAAATGGGCCGCTAGTGGGAGCTAAATCTGACCTTAGCTATTGGGCTGGGGGGATAGCTCATGGGCAAAATGCTTTCCTTGGGAGCAAGACAACCCTGAACAGCATTGGCTCCAGAGGGGAGTGCCAGAGCCCAGCATGAAATAAAAATAAAAATTAAAAAAATGAGATTGTAGGAAATGGGAAGGGGCAGCTCACATGGTCAGACAGGACCATAAAACGGTCTTAGGCACCAATGAAAAAATGGCCAGCACTTGCAAATGGATATTAAGTCCTTTAGTCACAGACTGTTTGAATAGTACCAAAGGGGTTGTTTTTTGTTCAAATGTAAACAAATTGTGATATTTAAAGAATATTTATTCAGCAACAATGGTCAAAACTACTAGCTGCATAGTGAAGTAACTCCTCAAACTGGCCCACATTGGCCAAAAAAAGTGGCCCATTTTAACTGGCCTACACTCGAATTTTGAGTTTTTGGTACGGTCATCGCCCTATTGCCCAATAGGCCAAACCAAGCCTGCCGGCTCATCCATAATGGGTGAGGGGCGTCCACCGACTGGCCCCCTCACCCATTATGGAGGAGCCGAGGAGCCAGCCCAGTGAAACACTGAGCACTCCCTCAGCTGCTTTTTCCAGCTGAGAGAGTGCTCCTGGGATGGCTGAACTGTCAAAGGCAAACACAATTTGCCTTTGACAGTTCATTTCCCCAGCCGCACATGATCACTGAGCCATGCAACGCTCGGGATGTTTTGCTTCACCAGCCTTGCATAGCTCATTGGAAATGCTGGCTGGGACACTGCATGTATGTATATGCGAGGGGGTGCTCCTGCGCCTCCTCGCACATACGGGCAGAGCAACCTGGAGCGGGGCATTTTAGCAACCATGCACAGGCCCCTGCAGAAGGTACGTTTATGGTGATTTATTTATTATTTAAATGTGTATGGATGTGTGTATGCTTGTGTTATGGGACTGTGGTGGGAGCAGGATGGGAGGCAGCACTGGGATAGTGGTGGGAGTAGGGTGGGGGAGAGCCCAGGGTCTGTACTGGGAGTAGGGTGCGGTGACGGCGCGCAAAAGTTAATAGCGATCTCTACATACTGTCCATCTGGCACTTTTGGGGGGGCCCGGCCTTCCCAAAATTTGCTCAGGGGGGGGCCCAGGCCAAAAAAGTTTGAAGACCACTGACTTAGAGGATGGAGGAAGTGCGGATGCTGAGGGGATGTAGAATTAAATGAAATGGCAAACACAGAATCCTGTGCTAATTGTCCTGGAAAAGGTGTAAGCACACAACCAAAATATGCAGCCTTACTACTTGTGTATTTTGTTTTCATATAATTTATGAATTCATCAATATCAATTCTTACAGACATTATTAACAAACAACTGTTTATCATACGACCAATACAATTTCAGGAGAAATGATCAGATGTATCAAAAGGGTGAGGTACTGTGCCTATAAAAAGATCAACAGCATGCCAAGAAATAATACACAGGTTGAATCATGAACATGATGCAGTTAAAACAAAAGAAATTGCATTAATTAATGCAGAGTGTCAATGAATAATACTACATCTAAATAGTGTCTACATGCATGTTTCAACCCCCAAAGTCTATTATTTTTGGGGTCTTCGTCAGGACACAATATCCCTCCTGAAATATAGGCCACAAACTTGGCATGAAAAAACATATTTTTTTATTGTGTATACATGGTTAATTATAAACCGTATTCCCTTCTATAAAATTTGCTGTATAAATTCATTATGCAAAATACATAATATTGCTTAATATAACATAATAATTCTCCTTAGAGCATTACACCCTGCATTGCCCGGTATTTACAAAAAAATACATTATCACAACCCCAATTATTCGAAGATGCTAGTAAGAGTAAGTCAAAACATACATATTGCCAAGATCAAACGCAGTTGTCCTCGCTCCATACAACTAGACCAGAACGTCTCCTCTTTCAATCCCTTTTCACTGTGTACACATTTACGAAACAAAATGCAACCTACTATTAGAAATGGCTGGAAAGGCTAAAACCAAGTGTTTCATAGTTTCCTTTATTTCAGGATTCTTACTTTACACAGACTAGAAAAGAGATACCTCTGATGAGGTCTTAACTGAGGACCTAGTACTTAAAAATGTTCTGGTAGGTTAAGTGTGAGTTTAATAAAAATGCCTCTAAACTCTTTGTTTGGGAAACCCATAATATAATTGTGTATCAGTCAAAATGTAGGGATATGTTTATAACTTTCTTTAAAATGCTCCTTTTACATTGATACACCAATCCCATGTTTTAGATTTTTATCCAAGTTTTAACTAAGTTGTTTTCGATTAATAGTGAAAGGTACTTCCCTGTTGTAATTGAAACCTATTTCAGTAAAAAATAGTTCATTGCTCTGGGCACATTTCAAATGTTCGGGGTATAGATGTTTTTCAATAGCCTCCATGAGAAGCAAACTAATATTCTCTGTGTCTGCATATTTAATCTTTAGGTAATGTGCACACCTTCTTATCTTAATCCTGGTGCTTAATGAGGTCAAGCCCATCTCAACTCTTATGAGCACTAGGGTGGTGTTTTTGGGTGAACCTAAATAGGAGCGTCACCATTTTCCATCAGTCTTTGATAACTCTCTATCCATATTTTTAGTGAAAATGTGTCACCCGCATGTAATCAAGGGAACACACTACTGATTGTATAACATTCAGGTAGGAATCAGTGAATGGCCTCCCATTTTACGATTCACACGTCTTAACCCTGATCCCATTGGTTGTTTAGCTTCTACCTTTTTTTCATTAATTGTATCACCAATCTCCATGCCCATATATTTGATGTCCCAAACTATTTCAAATTTATTGTTTGCCATGTACCATGACATTAATTTTGAGAGACACAACTGAATATATTAGTAAAACCATAATTTTGAATTGCTCTGTGTTCAGAGTTAAATGTTTTTTTCTCAGCATATTTGTGCAGTTGATTTAATGATCTCTGTAAACTCAACGTAGTAAGATCAAATATCCCTAGATCATCAGTATTCAATGACCAGGCATAATGGGTATTGCCCAGCTTAAGTGGAAAAGAGTGTGTTTTTTGCAGGTTGGGATGCAGGTCTGGTAAATAAACATTACTCAAGAATGGTGCTAACACGCAGCCTTGTTTAAGGCCTTCATACGAGTTTATCTTTTTGCTAAAACAGTCCCTTTCATCTAATCTCATTTGTACAGAAGTGTCCTTGTGGAGAACATTTCATTTTATTTATTTATTTTCACATTTATAGCAGCGGACTAAAGCCAGAGGCATCTAGGCGTCATTAACTCAACGTGTTGGTCTTGAAAGCAACACCACAGAGAACAACCCAGGTGCGAATCCCGTTACAGAGTTTAGAGACAAGTGTCCGGTTTTAAGTGCGTTTTAAAGGATTACTTAATTCTTGTTCATGATTCAACCTGTTGATTTTTTCTGTGGACATGGTTCATCTTTGTATAGGCACAGCTCTTCACCCCTTTAAAAAATATGATCTATTCCCCCGAATTTGTAATGTGCTTATGATACACTCTTTTTTTTAATAATAATGTGTCTATGAATTGATTCTGGTGAATTCATAAATGATCTAAAATATAATAATATGCAAGTAGCTAGGCTGCAGATCTTTGCTGCTTGAGTGCACATTTGGAGCTTGTTAAGTGCCGTTCTTTCTGAGCTTCCTTATTTATATCGTCCGGGGTGGATAGCTCAGTGGCAGCGTGCGCGTCTTGGAAGCAAGACGACAAGAAGCAACAACAGGTTCGATCCCCGGGTCCGCGCTTAAAAACCTCTGGGTGTTTAAGCGCGTTATAAATACGAAACAAAAAAAAAAAAAAAACACAATTATGCAACTAAAAAAAAAAAAAAAAAACAATTCCTATAACAGCGCCTCGATGCCTGCGGGCTGTGTGAGCGCTTTATAAATGTAAAATAACAATAACAATTTATTTTTATCTAGAAAAGACCTAGACAGATTCTCTTTAACTGGGGCAACTGAAATACAGAATACCACAGAGGGCTCAGCTTGCTTTCTTCAACGGTGCAAAGTATTTCTTCCAAATGTTCAATGGTTTCTTGGTGGCACATATGAAATAGCAAGTTGGGCACAGTTGTTAAAAAACACAGGAATGCAACTCTTACTGTATTCAAACAAAATAGTACTTCTAGGTGAAATAAGCGTTGCGATTATATCAATCCAACCAATAAACACAAATGGCAAATTCTGCCAAATAAATATTGCCATTCTTTCATCCAGATCTAAAACTTCATCATCTTTTTCTCCTTTTATGCGAAAAATATCAGACAGATATTTAATCCAAGATGCATATTTCATCAATATTCCACTGCACAGCACCAAGTGATTATGTAGCGGTGTGATGGTCCTCCTTGCCCTAGGTGGACACAGTAATAGACTTTTCTGGATTAGCAGTACATAATCCGACCTCTTACCTGTCTCCAGTGTCCCCCGCTTACCTGAGTTCCAAATCACCCATGGTGTGACGCACTGGTATACGGATTGGGACATGGACGGCAATAGGTGTAGGAATACCCCAAAGCCCTATAAAGGAACACTAGGTTAGGTTAAATATACAACACAAGGAAAGGAGGACACATGAATGCTGGTGTATGGTCTTGAATCAGTCCAAGTAACCAGCAGGTTTATATTTGATAAATAAAGGCATGAACACACAACACTCTATAAACAGTTCCAGTGCCTTAGCAACTACATCTTAAAAAAGATCTAAAGTGTCCTTTAAAAAAATATACAGTCCTTAGAAAGTTCACAAATAAAGAGTTCTTGCATGGAAGGCTGTCTGCCCAGAGCTGCCTTAAAATCCACTTGGCTGTCGAGGTCCTCTTAAAGTGCTCTTGGATTGAAAGGTGTCTTCTCAGGGAGGAAGCAGCATGAACTAGGTCTACATATTCTTCCTAGAAGAGCTGCTTATGCCAAAGGTGGGCCAGCAATGTGGGGGCCTCTGAGCGAAGTTCATGCCGGGCGGTTTGTGCCAGCAGCACCCCAGCATTCATTGCAGCATTGAGGGCCCTAGAAAAGCCTCTAATCCATGCACCATGTATGGCAGAAGTGGCCCTTGGTTTAGTATGAGCCCACCCTGGCAGGGTGCAGCCCAGCAGTAGTCACACAGTGCTCCCCTCTTCACTGGGGCGTACCACATATTAATGTTATCGTGTCTAGGAGGTGGTGGTGAACAGGCAGCGCTACCCTACCTCAGTGGGATCGCCAGTTCAAATGGCCTGGAACTCGACAGTGACAATCAGTGAAGTGACCATCCTGGCAATAGGGGACCGCTTTGATGAAGAGCCCAACTGCGAAAGTGACAAGTGCAGCACCCCTCCTGACAAAGGTGTGATTCTTCAATGTAGAAGCTGCTGTGGTGAGGTGCAGTGCGTGGTGCCACTCCAGATCACTGGTTATCACGCCTTCAAAGGCTGGATCAAACAGGTGTTTGTTTATATTACAGGGCCCTGAGCAGATCACTGACTCATCTCTCCTTTGAGAGCGTCAGGCTAACTCCCCACTGACTCAACAGCGCTCTTCTTGTGAAGCTTTAGAATGTTAACTTTGATTTGTTTGAAGGGTCCCCTGCATGGCACGTGCTTTCTACACCACTTACAGGGGCAGGTGATTAAATGTCCCCCTTTTGAACTATCCTCAGCCCTGTGAATAGCCTTGCATGATCTCTGAAACAATCCAGCTATGATGCTGATTTATAGGCCACCCATTGCAGTGCTCTACCCTGAATCTCAGGCACCTCCCACAGTACCCTGAACGCTGAGGAACACGCACTAATAAAGGAAGAATGGAAAACTGTAAGCAATGGCACTGGGAACCTCACACCGGTCCCCTGGTGAATCATACATGTGTTTCATAACAGGCCTGCTCTCCCCGGTGGAATGACAGAGAGCAGCCAGGGCTTTGGCTATAGTTTCCAGTGACCTAGCAGCGCATGATGTACTGAGTCAGAATCCCTATCAACCAGCGAATGTTATTGGAATGGGATCCTTTGCCACAACCAGCACAGCAGGGGCAATAAGAGCAGGGTAAGGTTAAATCTTAGGAAGAACACTTGCAGGTTCAGGATCAGTTTCCTTAAGAGTGGGGTCAGGACCAATGGCTGGAAGGACCCACACTAGTGAATGATCAACAAAAAGATTCCTGGCAGATGCCAAGCTGATCGCCCTTTGGGTTGTCATCTTCACTGGCTTCTAAATTGCCTTCCAATGGTCTTGCTGTCTCGGTAGCTTGAGGAGCTTCATGAGATTGTGCCAACAAATGGTCTTCCTCTTCTGGTCTATTAGCTTGGAGTCACTGCTCTCGAGTCATCAGCCCCTTGAGTGATGTCTCCTCTGTCTCTGCCAGAACTAACTCGACCATATCCCCGACAGGGAGCAGGGGGTTCTTTTGCATGGTTTTGATGTTCGTTGGCCATCCTTCCCCTCACAATCATTAGAGAGGTAGCACTCCTAACTGATGCTCTATGATGAATAGTCATGACTCACACCATGTTATCGCCCAGCTTGTTCTCAGTATCATGTCCCGTACGCTCCCCTGAGGGTTTCTCTATCCTCAAGAGCAAAGCAGCAAGGTCTGTGGCATCTGCTGTGGCATTTGGGGCAGCAAATGCTTCTGCATTCGCCACATACTTCAATTCCCAGCCAGCCTGGCAATCCATTCTCACGTGATGTATCACATTTTTTCTCCTGCTGCGCTACCCAGAAGAGGCTGCATTTAAGCAAATGGAACCTGCCGGCCGGCGCTCCTTCACCGTCGCGCTTTGCCCAGCAAGCAGCTTCTTGTTCCTTGATCACCTCATTTTTCATTCCGGCTTCTGGCCCCTTATTGGCTGATGTAGGATGTATTGACCCACGCTGCTATACTATGTGGCCTTACTCTGCTATCTATGGTGCGAGAAACAACAAAATGGCGGCAAAACCCTTGTGCGCGCCAAAACATCCAAAACCGCATTTTCAACACACAAAAAGATGGTTGCACAACCTGCCACCCACGGTGAAAATGTGGTGGAACAGAGCACATGATGCAGAAAAAGTGCCAGTGGGCTCCATGACAAGTAAACATGGAGTACAGAGGGAGAAGCAGAGCTTTGCCAGTGAAATTCCCAACTTTGCCTGTAAATGACATTTACTGCTGCTGAAACTTCAAAACGCCTGTACGTAACACTTTCCAACACTCAAAATCTTTTTTGGCGCTAAAATTCAGTTAATCTAATGAAGCACTGTGAATTTACAAAGTCCTGAAATGTTAACACCAAAACATTTTCTCAGCAAAACTGGATTGCCTGTGAATGACAATTCCTGTCAAAAATCTGTGTGCAGCCACACTGGGCTACCTGTGAGTGACAGCCCCTGTCAAATGTGCTCTCCTGATTAAACTTAAAGTTGTCTAAAACTAAAGATCTGCCGGATTAGCAAATATAAAGGACTGTTGATGAAAGGAACACTGATCTCAGTTGTTTTGATCCCACAGGTTTAAATCTAAGAATGTAATTTATCTATGTCATCTGATGCAACAAGTTTGTTTGTTTTATGCTGGATTTTAAATCAAGAAATTAAGAAATTAATTTAGGCTGGCTGGGCCTGCAAGAGGTTAAAAATCAGGTTTCCACCTAAGGTGAGGGCATTCCTCTCAGAAGATGCTCACTGACACATGATAATTGTGGGGTAGGCCAGACTTTTGTCGCTACCAAGGACTGAACAATGGCAGATCCTCCAGGCCAGGAAATGGACATGTGAAAAGGTCATAAACTAGGCTTGCAGAAGGAAATCCCAACGGTGGGGGCTGCTCCTTGCCTCCAGAGACAGACAAAGGATGACCATTTGCTGCAAAAAATATGTAATGAACAATTTTTAGAGACTTATAACTCGCTATCAGAAGTGGTGAAAAATATAAAAAAGGCAGAGTTGTTAATCTAATTTTTGGCCCTACATTTCAAAACGTGGTGGAACTGTGTAGCATATTCTGGACAGGAATGGCAATATATGTGGTTTTATGGGAACTGTATTTATGATAGAATTGTTAAACTTCGCACACACATCCTATGGTAAACATGCATATTTGTGGAAATTTGGAGAAAGTTTGGAAAATGTTTTCAAGGTGAAATGGACAAAATGCTGCAAAAAGCTGAAACAAGGTCTCACAGCTGTGGGATTTTGAGGAACAGATACTCCATAAAATATGCAATCCTTGTATGTGATTTTCCTGGAGGTTTCAAATGTATACATATGTATTTAGGACAAAATTCAATTTTGATACTAGTGGCTAGGGGAGGTTTCTAAGTATTGTAAAGATCAAACCATAAACTTGACATCATCGGTCTTTCATCCAATCACTCGGATGCAAGGCGGAGATGAGGTTCTGATCCAATCCAGTTCACTGGGGCGGGTTTAGTTAAGCCGGCCCATACACCCAGTTTTGTGATGTCATTGGAAAGACTAAATAGAGACAGCTTACAACACATAGACACTCTCTCTTCTGATACCAGCAAAGCACTTTGTTCCAGCATTCAACAGCCATCCTTTAACATCCTTCTAGATCCAGATGCCAAGGACCAGGCCAAGCAGTAGCTGAACCATTTTCAACTAGGCCTCATCCTTAACTAATCCTTAAAACCCAGTGAAGCGCTGTGGTGTAGGGAAGCATCCTGAACTATCTGGCTTGCTACCATAAATGCTTGCCTGATGAACTCACCATCCTGCTGATCTGAAATATCCAGATGCAAGAAGGGCAGATCTCGTGCAGTTCCGGCGACCGGCCTAGCTGATCCTGTCCCGCGCCTGATGTGCTGTCCTTCCCTGATAGACCAATCCGTTGACCAGAACCTTGACGGGCCAACAATCTTAAATCCCAGTGGATTGTGAGTATTAACAGGACGCTAGAGAGCTATTGTAGACCTTGCTTTATCTTTTTCCACCCTAATCTCTGAACTACCCTTACTTCCATAACCAGTAACATGTGAAAATCTGTAGTGCTATCCTAACCTGTCTGTTTGATAAAGCCTCATTTCATAGTCATTTTTATTTGTGTAATTCTGATCCATAAATCCCACTTCGAGTGTTTGGACTGGTTCCACCGGGGAAGGCGCTGGGGATCTGTTACTGGAGTCATGAATCAGTCTCAGAGCTTACTTCATCCCAACCTGGTTGTCTAGTCTGCATGCTATAGTCTTGAGTAAAAGCATACCCATATTTTCTGATTTTAAACCGAAGTTCCTGTCCAGATTCGTGTCTTTATTTCTGAAAAACACCTCTCACTAAAACCTCTGTAACTCCCTCAGTTTTAAAGACAGAAACATTTCAATTCCCACTGATACCTAACATCCTTAGCTATCTTCACAACCCATTGACCCGTTTTTATCAAAAATCGCATAGTAAAAGTTTGCAGCGCATTTACATTTGGCAAATGTTTTACACGTGTGAATTGCCTTTAAATTAATTCCCACTTTGCCTTTGAGATTCCAATTGTTTTCTTTTGATTAAATCATTGCTTGTGATTGCTTGCATCTGATCAAAGCGGCTCCCATAGAAATGTATAATAATTTAAGCATTTTTGACCACACTTAGGGGCCGATTCATGGAACAAACGTGCGCCGAAAATCTTTGCGCAAGCAGGGGCAAGCAGGCGCAAGCGGAAAAAAACAGGCGCACGCGCACGCGTGCGATTCATGGAAGTACCTGCGCGTGTACACCCCGGGATGTGCGCCAAACCCGTGCATGGCGCACAAGTCACTGCAACATCCCGAAAGGCGTGCGCGATGCGCACAGTGAAAGCGCACATCCTCGGCGCATACACCAGAAAGTGGGCGGGACACGGGGCGTAACGCGCGGAATGGGGAACAACGCGCGAAAATAAGGGCGTAACTGGGGATGTACTGCAGGGAAGCAGACGGAACGCCCACACGCATTCGAACCACACGTATTCATGGAATCGAATAGGGCAAAGCCACGCACGGCCAAAGACACGCACAAGCCGAAACATGTCCGCCACACCAAGGCAGGCGGTAGCGTCCCTGCGCATTACAAAAGTGGCAACATACAGCAATTGGGCCTGGGGGAGTGGGCTATGTGTATTTCAGGGGTTCGCGTGAACTTTTTCACGCGATCGGGCCTGGGGGAGCGGGCTACGTGTATTTCAGGGGTTCGCGTGAACTTTTTCACGCGATCGGGCCTGGGGGAGCGGGCTACGTGTATTTCAGGGGTTCGCGTGAACTTATTCACGCGATCGGGCCTGGGGGAGCGGGCTACGTGTATTTCAGGGGTTCGCGTGAAGTTTTTCACGCGATCGGGCCTGGGGGAGCGGGCTACGTGTATATCAGGGGTTCGCATGAAGTTTCTCACGCGATCGGGCCTGGGGGAGCGAGCTACGTGTATTTCAGGGGTTCGCGTGAACTTTTTCACGCGATCGGGCCTGGGGGAGCGGGCTACGTGTATTTGAGGGCTTCACGTGAACTCATTCAGCTAACGTGCACTTGCGTGAACTCAGTCAGCTAACGTGCAGGAATTTCACATGCCAAATCACTCCGTATCAAGCTGGCCACGCGAAAACACATGGAAGACCACGCTCCTGCCCAGAAGGCCGAATTACTGCCCCCCAGTGCCCCGAGCAGCCTCCCACGTGCCATCTGCTGCTGCCTGCCTGCCTGCCTGCCTGCTGCCACCGTGCCCTGCCATTTGGTGCCTGCACATCAGCCATCTGCAGGGGTCCAGTTGCTGTGTCCACCCCTGCTGGAACAGAAGACTCCCGACTCGGATAACATCGCTCCACAGCCCAGCCCCAGGACCCAGTTGCCCACCCACTCCTGCCCCTGGGGTTGCCATGTCGGGCACATCAACATCTGGCACCAGTGGCAACCCCCGGCCAGAGGGGCAGAGGGGCACCAGCTTCACTGCCACCGAAGTTGATGTCCTGGTGGAGCAAGTCCTGGGGCAGTATGATGCCCTCTTCGGATCGTCCCGCGCCAACAAGGAAGGACGGGAGAGGATCTGAGCCGACTGTGTGGTTGCCATCAACGTGGAGGGGGTGGAAACCCGCACCATCCAGAAGGTCAAGAAGCGCTGGGAGGACTTGAGGTCCAGGACCCTCATAAAGGCCCGGCGCCTCGTGGAGGGGGGCGGGGGCCGCATGAGTTCCATCCAGATGAGGGTCCTGGAACGCGTACACCCAGCGCTCCACGCCCAGGTCCTTGAGAGGGAGACCCATCTGGAGTTGAGCGGTAAGTGGCCAAGCATTGCTGTGTGAGACAGGGCATGTTGCAGTGTGCTGGTTGTCTGATACTTGCCTGTATGTGTGACATAGGCCATGTATGCATGCATGTGTGCAGGGACATCATGGTAATGCATGTGTGACCAGTAATGTGTGAACCGCACGGTTGTTGCATGTGTTTAAATGCGACATGGGGAGCCCTATGCAGATTATACACATGAGAGCATGGCAGTCTCTGTTCCTGGACATGGGTGGGGGTTAGGGATGGGTGCTGATGCCAGGTACATATATGGTATGCATGTCTGTGTACCTGACCTGCGTGTCTGTGACTTGTGAATGCCATGGATGCATGACACATGTCTGTGACAATGTACAGATTCACTGATGCAGCCTAGTCATCCTTGTATCCACTGTGATTGGGGTGTACGGGGCCAGATGGATGTGACTGAGGTGAAGTGTGTGCATGTGATAGGCATGACCCATGATGCATGTGAGTTCCATTACATTGTATGTTTCGAGAGTCCATTGGACATGTATGGAAATGTCCATGGCATGCACCATGACTGTCACTGTGTGTGTTTTGCCTGGACTGACACATGTGTTGTGGAGGGACATGATGGAAGTGTACTTTGACAGTGGCACTCATCTGCTATTGCTTCCTGTCTAGGGGACCATTGTACAGTACCCTGATGCTTGTGTTCTATGTCTCCCTCTATGCAGCGGCTAGTGAAGAAGAGGGCGGAGACGGCGCTGTGGAGCAAGGCGGCGGGGATGCTCCCACGGCTGCAGCGGAAGGGGTGGGTGAGCCCCCACAGGCGCCTGCTACGGCGGAAGACGGTGAGGAGCCATCCAGGTTGGTGGTTTCCACAGAGGAGGAGGAGGCCGCCACTGAGGCGCACATGGGGCCTGGTGGGGGCATCCCTGCTGGTGCAAGTGGTGCAGTCCAGGGGCAGGGGCAGGAGGCAGCACAGGTCACCGTGGAGGGGCCTGTGCATGTCGCTGTCCCTGACCCTGTGGGTGCACCACCATGCACCAGCAGGGATGCCCCGTCCCAGGCCCGTCCGCAGGTAGAGGGGATGTCCATGTCATCTGACTCCCCTCCACCTGCGGACGAGGGGACCCCTGGCCGTATGGAGAAGGTCCTCATTGGGGTCGCGATGCGCACGGCTGTGATTCGTGATGCTGTGCGTGCTTCCCAGGAGGAGCACGCACGTCATCACGAAGAGCACCGTGCCGATGTGGCCCAATTGGGATCGTCCATGTTCGGGGGTTTCCTGCATGTGTCGGCCAATCTGGCGGCCCTCTCCTCCTCTGTGGAGACTATACGCCAGTCATTCTCCTTGCCGTCTTCCGGCCCAGATGCCACCAGGGCCCCCTGTGGACCTGCCCTGACCAATGCAGCCAGCTCGGTGGGGATCCCATCCCTGCCACAGTCGGGAGTCGGAGGTCCAGCAGGGGTGGACACCACAGCAACTGTACCCCAGCAGATGGAGGATGTGCCGGCATCATCAGGCAGGGCACGTGCACAACGGCGTCCGTGGATTCCATCAGCCTGGATGCCGTCGTGCTGGCAGAGGCAGTTGCGTCGGAGGCAGCAGCAGAGTCAACGTGGGAGGCATCATGGCTCGGGGCCATCAACATCGGAGGGGCAGGCATTGGCCGGAGGGCAGGAGGACCCAGGACAGGAAGTGTCTTCCGTGTGGCTGCGGTTGGGCCAGCAGATAGGTGCGGAGCGGCGGCGGGCGGAAGAGGCGCGGCTCACGATGGTGGAGGGCCCTGAGGTGGGCCGAGTGCCTCGAGGCAATCCGCAGGGGGTTGGAGGAGCAGATGGCGTCGTCCCTGCGGACCCTCGGGGCCATGGAACAGGGCCGCCTCCGGGACATAGACGAGGAGTTTGATGATGCCCTGGCCCGGAACACCACGGAGTGAGCCGCTGGACTTGCCCGCCGCCTTTGTATATAGTTCTTTAGTTTTAGGTTTCATTTGTCTCTTCTTATGATTTGGAGTCGACGGACACAGCTCCACTTTTTGCATATAGTTGCATTTTAGTTAGGGTTTTTTGTAGGTTTCTTTTGTTCAGTTGGGCTCATGGACCCTTGGATGTTTTGTACATAGTTCTTCATTGGATTGTTTTATTTTTTTATTTTTGATTTATTCTCCATGGAGCAATGGTCTTTGCATTTATTTTTATCTCTCGGATTGATTTTATTTTTAATGTGACTTTGAACAACATTTTTTTGGATTTGGATATGTAGCTTTGATTTTTTTGGACGGACATGCAGCTTATCTTTTTTTCATTGCCATTGCAGTTTGTTTCATTTCATTTGCATTCAATTTTTTTTAATACAATTTTGTTTTCATTCTTCACTGTGTGGTATCATCTCATTGGTTTCATGCATGTCATGTTGGGTGTTTTCCCATTCATTTGCAACCATTGTGTGTGATGGACATGGGTTCATTTGCTTTATGAACATTGGGGGTGTAACATGTAATTTCCATGTGGGTGAATGGGTTACTTGGTAGGGCCTTTTGGCTGTGGAGGCTGACCATAACGCACATGATTGGGGATTGTGAGGACCTGGGTGCAGGGGGACATGAGTGGGGGCCTGGTGGAGGCTGCCCCTGCACTGCTGGGGCGTGGGGGTGGTGGGAGACATGAGTGGGGGCCTGGTGGAGGCTGCCCCTGGTGGCTGGGGGGTGGAGGTGATGGGAGACATGAGTGGGGGCCTGGTGGAGGCTGCCCCTGCACTGCTGGGGGGTGGGGGTGGTGGGAGACATGGGTGGGGGCCTGGTGGAGGCTGCCCCTGGTGGCTGGGGGGTGGGGATGCTGGGAGACATGGTTGAGGGCCTGGTGGTGGGTGCCCCTGCACTGCTGGGGGGTGGGGGTGGTGGGAGACATGGGTGGGGGCCTGGTGGCAGGTGCCCCACAGTGCTGGGGGGTGGGGAGGTGGGGAACATGAGTTGGACATGGGCGGGGGCCTGCTGGCAGGTGCCCCACAGTGCTGGGGGGTGGGGGGGTGGGGAACATGAGTTGGACATGGGTGGGGGCCTGCTGGCAGGTGCCCCACAGTGCTGGGGGCTGAGGGTGCTGGGAGACATGGGTGGGGGCCTGCTGGCAGGTGCCCCACGGTGCTGGTGGTGGGGGGTTGGTTGAACATGAGTTGGACATGGGTGGGGGCCTGCTGGCAGGTGCCCCACAGTGCTGGGGGGTGGGGGTGCTGGGAGACATGGGTGGGGGCCTGGTGGCAGGTGCCCCACAGTGCTGGGCGGTGGGGGGGTGGGGAACATGAGTTGGACATGGGTGGGGGCCTGCTGGCAGGTGCCCCACAGTGCTGGGGGGGGTGGGGGGGTGGGGAACATGAGTTGGACATGGGTGGGGGCCTGCTGGCAGGTGCCCCACAGTGCTGGGGGTTAGGGGTGCTGGGAGACATGGGTGGGGGCCTGCTGGCAGGTGCCCCACAGTGCTCGGGCGTGGGGGGGTGGGGAACATGAGTTGGACATGGGTGGGGGCCTGCTGGCAGGTGCCCCACAGTGCTGGGGGGTTGGGGTGCTGGGAGACATGGGTGGGGGCCTGGTGGCAGGTGCCCCACAGTGCTGGGGGGTGGGGGGGGTGGGGAACATGAGTTGGACATGGGTGGGGGCCTGCTGGCAGGTGCCCCACAGTGCTGGGGGGTGGGGGGGTGGGGAACATGAGTTGGACATGGGTGGGGGCCTGCTGGCAGGTGCCCCACAGTGCTGGGGGGTGGGGGTGCTGGGAGACATGGGTGGGGGCCTGCTGGCAGGTGCCCCACAGTGCTGGGGGGTGGGGGGGTGGGGAACATGAGTTGGACATGGGTGGGGGCCTGCTGGCAGGTGCCCCACAGTGCTGGGGGGTGGGGGTGCTGGAAGACATGGGTGGGGGCCTGGTGGAGGCTGCCCCTGGTGGCTGGGGGGTTGGGGTGCTGGGAGACATGGGTGGGGGCCTGGTGGTGGGTGCCCCTCCACTGCTGGGGGGTGGGGGTGGTGGGAGACATGGGTGGGGGCCTGGTGGCAGGTGCCCCACAGTGCTGGGGGGTGGGGGGGTGGGGAACATGAGTTGGACATGGGTTGGGGCCTGCTGGCAGGTGCCCCACAGTGCTGGGGGGTGGGGGGGTGGGGAACATGAGTTGGACATGGGTGGGGGCCTGCTGGCAGGTGCCCCACAGTGCTGGGGGGTGGGGGTGCTGGGAGACATGGGTGGGGGCCTGCTGGCAGGTGCCCCAAAGTGCTGGGGGGTGGGGGGGTGGGGAACATGAGTTGGACATGGGTGGGGGCCTGCTGGCAGGTGCCCCACAGTGCTGGGGGGTGGGGGTGCTGGGAGACATGGGTGGGGGCCTGGTGGAGGCTGCCCCTGGTGGCTGGGGGGTGGGGGTGCTGGGAGACATGGGTGGGGGCCTGGTGAAGGCTGCACCTGGTAGCTGGGAGTGGGGGTGGAGGGAGACATGGGTGGGGGCCTGGTGGTGGGTGCCCCTGCACTGCTGGGGGGTGGGGGTGCTGGGAGACATGAGTGGGGGCCTGTGGAGGGTGCCCCTGGTGGCTGAAGGTGCAGGGGGACATGCGTTGGTGGGCAGTAGTGCAAGTTGACATGTGGGTTGGCTGGGGGGCATGGCCATGGTGGATGGGGTGCCTGCAGGACATGTGCAGGGTAGGCCCCTGTGGTGTGAGCCACCTGCAGGGGCCGTGGAGGGTGTAGAGGGAACACCTGGGAGGACCCACACGTGCAATTCACGTGTGGTGCTCCCCGCGCACCCCTGAAATACACGTACCCTGCAGAAATTGCGTGTGGAACTTCACGCGCACCCCTGAAATACACGTACCCTGCGGAAATCGCGTGTGTAACTTCCCCTGCACCCTGAAATACACGTACCCTGCTGATATCGCGTGTGGAACTTCACGCGCACCCCCTAATACACGTACCCTGATGGAATCGCGTGTGGAACTTCCCACGCACCCCTGGAATACACGTACCCTGCTGTAATCGCGTGTGTAACTTCCCCTGCACCCTGAAATACACGTACCCTGCTGATATCGCATCTGGAACTTCACGCGCACCCCGAAATACACGTACCCTGATGGAATCGCGTGTGGAACTTCCTGCGCACCCCTGGTATACACGTACCCTGCTGTAATCGCGTGTGAGACTTCCCATGCACCCTGAAATACATGTACCCTGCTGATATCGGGTGTGGAACTTCATGCGCACCCCGAAATACACATACCCTGATGGAATCGCGTGTGGAACTTCCCGCGCACCCCTGGTATACACATACCCTGCTGATTTCGCGCGTGAGACTTCCCCCGCACCCTGTAATGCACGTACCCTGATGGAATCGCGTGTGGATCTTCCCGCGCACCCCTGAGATACGCGTACCCTGCTGATTTTGCGTGTGAGACTTCCCCCGCACCCTGTAATACACGTACCCTGATGGAATCGCGTGTGGAACTTCCCGCGCACCCCTGAGATACGCATACCCTGCTCGCATGGGCCCAATTGCGTGTGGAAATTCCTGCGCACCCCTGAAATACACGTACCCTGATGGAATCGCGTGTGGAACTTCCCGCGCACCCCTGGAATACACGTACCCTGCTATAATCGCGTGTGGAAATTCCCGCGCACCCCTGAAATACACGTACCCTGATGGAATTGCATGTGGAACTTCCCGCGCACCCCTGGTATACACGTACCCTGCTGATTTTGCGTGTGAGACTTCCCCCGCACCCTGTAATACACGTACCCTGATGGAATCGCGTGTGGAACTTCCCGCGCACCCCTGAGATACGCATACCCTGCTCGCATGGGCCCAATTGCGTGTGGAAATTCCCGCGCACCCCTGAAATACACGTACCCTGATGGAATCGCGTGTGGAACTTCCCGCGCACCCCTGGAATACACGTACCCTGCTGTAATCGCGTGTGCAACTTCCCCTGCACCCTGAAATACACGTACCCTGCTGATATTGCGTGTGGAACTTCACGCGGACCCCTGTAATACACGTACCCTGCGGAAATCGCGTGTGTAACTTCCCATGCACCCTGAAATACACGTACCCTGCTGATATCACGTGTGGAACTTCACGCGCACCCCGAAATACACGTACCCTGATGGAATCGCGTGTGGAACTTCCCGCGCACCCCTGGAATACACGTACCCTGCTGTAATCGCGTGTGTAACTTCCCCTGCACCCTGAAATACACGTACCCTGCTGATATCGCATCTGGAACTTCACGCGCACCCCGAAATACACGTACCCTGATGGAATTGCGTGTGGAACTTCCCGCGCACCCCTGGTATACACGTACCCTGCTGTAATCGCGTGTGAGACTTCCCCTGCACCCTGAAATACATGTACCCTGCTGATATCGGGTGTGGAAATTCACGCGCACCCCGAAATACACATAACCTGATGGAATCGCGTGTGGAACTTCCCGCGCACCCCTGGTATAGACATACCCTGCTGATTTTGCGCGTGAGACTTCCCCCGCACCCCGTAATACACGTACCCTGATGGAATCGCGTGTGGATCTTCTCGCGCACCCCTGAGATACGCGTACCCTGCTCGCACGGGCCCAATCGCGTGTGGAAATTCCCGCGCACCCCTGAAATACACGTACCCTGATGGAATTGCGTGTGGAACTTCCCGTGCACCCCTGGTACACACGTACCCTGCTGATTTCGCGTGTGAGACTTCCCCCGCACCCTGTAATACACGTACCCTGATGGAATCGCGTGTGGAACTTCCCGCGCATCCCTGAGATACGCATACCCTGCTTGCATGGGCCCAATTGCGTGTGGAAATTCCCGCGCACCCCTGAAATACACGTACCCTGATGGAATCGCGTGTGGAACTTCCCGCGCACCCCTGGAATACACGTACCCTGCTGTAATCGCGTGTGTAACTTCCCCTGCAGCCTGAAATACACGTACCCTGCTGATATCGCGTGTGGAACTTCACGCGCACCCCTGAAATACACGTTCCCTGCGGAAATCGCGTGTGTAACTTCCCATGCACCCTAAAATACACGTACCCTGCTGATATCACGTGTGGAACTTCACGCGCACCCCGAAATACACGTACCCTGATGGAATCGCGTGTGGAACTTCCCGCGCACCCCTGGAATACACGTACCCTGCTGTAATCGCGTGTGTAACTTCCCCTGCACCCTGAAATACACGTACCCTGCTGATATCGCGTGTGGAACTTCACCCGCACCCCTGAAATACACGTACCCTGCGGAAATCGCGTGTGTAACTTCCCATGCACCCTGAAATACACGTACCCTGCTGATATCGCGTGTGGAACTTCACGCGCACCCCGAAATACACGTACCCTGATGGAATCGCGTGAGGTACTTCCCGCGCACCCCAGTGATACACGTAGCCCGCTTGCTGTGCTGGTACAGGGTTAGCGCAGCCCTTTGCGCTGGATTGGGTATATTGATGGCTTTTCCCTGCGCGAGAGGCGTTCTCGGGGGCGTAACTGGCGCTGCTGCAGGGTCGCTGTGCCACTGTGCGCCACGGCTGGTTTTGGTGGCTGGAATCCATGAATACGCTGTGCGCGGAATTGGATTTTAGCGCACGCGGCTGGCGCAGGGATTCGCACGCGCACACTGTGCGCCAGCCGCGTGCGCCACTTGTGCGCTGGATTCTATGAATTACCCCCTTAGTGTTTTTGCTCAGTCAGTATCAATGCCATCCTGACAGTTGAAAAGTCAAATCCGTTTTACTCTTGTGTTTAAGGGGGAAGGTGGGAGTGATATTCTGTTGGGTCTGTATTATTCCTGAGTACCTGCTCTCTCCTCATATCTATTTAAATTGCCTATTGGTGGGTTGAGGGGTGTTGCAGGGGGAACCTCTAACGTAGTGCTATCTGTTCCAAACCAACCCAAAAGTATTGTTTTCTTTGCTGCATTCTTTTTGTGTTCATAACCTGATTCCCAGTGCATTAAAGATATTATTCATGGTTCTCGTCACCCCATTGGTGATTGCTGTTACCTATTAAAATATTTTGTGATTTAGATTCTAAATAAATAAATATTTACCTTTACAACTAGCCTGATTCCTGGTTCAGTGTGACTGGGCGAGGGAGGGTATTTTGAGAAGGGTGTGATATGAGTGGTATATCATTCAGAATATTGAACTTGTAGATAAAAATAAATAAGGGTTTCACTTGCGCACTACATTCTAGGTGAGACTTGGGTGTGTGTCTGATAGAAATTCCTTACACTCATGCATTTGCCTTGCCGCTTACTGCTTCTGATGCTCACCACCTCAGACGGATCTCCTGGCTCCCCCTGAACTTGGCTCCTGTGTTTCCTCAACTGCTCTTTCTTAATGGCCGTGGCCGGTGATTGTTCTGATTTTTTCCTTGGCTATTCCTACTGTTTTCTTCTGTGGATTTTTGTATCTTTGCCCCTGGATTGTATTTTCGTTTATTTTCTTTTTCTTTTGTTTGAATTGTTTATTGGAACTGAACTTGGATTCTTTTTGGATACATTTATCTGTTTGCTTTGGGTACTTTTTGTTCTTCGGATCTACGGTCCTTTTGGACTTCCTGCATTCTGGAACTCATTGTCTGTTCTGACCCTACGTTGCGCCCTCGTGCAGTTCAGGTCAGTTTTCCTTCATGAAGAAGACTTTGTTGGACCTCTCCAGGACTATCATTTCTCCCTAGGGATCCTGGACTCTCTGGACTACTTTGGCAGGAGCTTGCAATTAGGTTAATCGCCTCATCAACATCACAACAAGTAGGAGTTGGGTGTTGTCTGAGGGAGGTGTGGTCTGTACCGTTGCAAGATTAGATGGGATACTGATCTGTTATACGTGTTTATTCCTTTTTTTAGCTCTGCTAGTTGCTCCCGCCTTTTCACCTGAGCTCCTAGCCTCACAGGTTCCATCTATTCTCTGCAGGCTGCGCTCTCGGGGGAAAGGTCTCCCTGTGAAAGGAGACCCGGTTGTCACATGAGACTGGGGTTACCAAAGTCGGACTTGAACCTGACAGATTAAGGAGCCCACCTTGTCAGTATGTGATGGAGCCAGGGGTAGATGTTTAGCCATTCAAGAGAAGCTTCAGAGTTACATCTCAGGCCGGACTCTGAGATGTTCTGACGCAGCATTTCTATGTGTTCCTAAATATAGAAAGGAGCAGTTGGGTGGCAGTGCCTTCTCTGTGGCAGGGCCCAGGCTCTGGAATTTGCTGCCTTACCAGCTAAGAACTACTGTGGGTTTAGCACTTTTTAAACAAAGGCTCAAAACTTTTATTTTCATGTGAGTCTTTTCACTCAGTCTTCTCAGTATATTTCGACAGCACTATGATGTCTTCAGCGACCGAGCGCGATAGAAGAAATTGATTCATTGATTGATCACTTGGCTGCTGTTTTACAGGCATTCTCTGCCCTACGCACAGACATGGCAGCCGCCTATGCCTTTTTGCACCAATGCATGGACTTAATGCAGAGCCTGGTCCATCCTTTGCCCTCAGTTGATGAATTCAGGGATTGGGTGGCTGCGGCAGGCCCTCTAGCTCTGCTTTGGCCAAACCAGGGGCTTACCCCTGTCGTTTTGCCTGGGTCATTTCCACTGGCTCCACCAGAATGGTTCACGGGTGACCCTAAAACATACAGAATGTTTATCAACCAGTGCAGGTTGTGTTTTCTTTGTCGTCCTTTGGCTTTCCCCAATTCCACCACTAAGGCCGTTTTTGTGCTGTCACATGTGGGGGTACTGCCGTTGCCTGGGCTAACCCTCTTTTGGAGACAAACAATCCTGCTCTATATCATTTCAATGCCTTTTTGGGTGCCATGAAACTCATTTTTGACGCCAGGTATAAAGCACAGGCATCAGATGTGGAATTTCTGGCCTTGACTCAAAGAAAACAAAGCCTTTTGTCTTATCTGGCCCTTTTTAATAAATTAGTGGCAGACAGCACATGGCCACAACAGAAAAAAAAGCAGCAGTATTTCACCAAAGCCCTTCCGATGAATTAAAAGACGCCTTGTCGGTTGTCCCATCCATAACGCTCAGTTTTCCTGAGATTTTGGATTTAGTCTTGCAGGTTGATGCTCACATTATACAAAGGTGAGGTGAACTTAGGACTCCCGAGATGCATCCCAGCAAAACCGAGGCTGTGTCTCGAGCCCCGACTGGTGACACAGAGCCAATGCAGATTGGGGCTACACATGGCCCTTTGATCAAAGAGGAGAGGGAGAGGCAGATGGCCAATGACCTCTGCCTTTACTGTGGACAGACGGGTCATTTTATTTGTGTTTGTCCGAAACGGCCTGTTAAGTGGTCGGGAAAAGCTAAGACTTGTCCCTAGAAAGGGCCACTCGGATGAGTCGGCCGTCCACTGGCTCTGAAACCACCCCTTCATCTATGCACATATACCTGCCTATATCCTTTTCGGTGCTCAACTCTTTAGTGGTCAGCCTTCCGGTGATGATCAATTCCGGGGCAAAAGGTAACTACATGGACTCCCACTTGCACTTGCACGTTCTCAATATCACTGGGCCTAGTAAGATCATTTTTTTTTTCTCTCTTGTTCCCCTCCCTTGCCTTGTCTCGCTCTGAACCACTTGTGTACGAGCGTGATACAAATAAAATATCATATTATAGCATACCAGTTGCCAAAGAAAACTGGGGTTCCCACATGTGCCAAGCAACTACCGGAAACCGTGCAGGCAGTGGATGGTTCGTGTCTAGTGATCCGGCAGGCGACGGAACAGACTGAACCCATTTTGGTGAGCACACAAGAGGGGCATTCTGAATGGGTTGACTTTGACCTGATAGCTGCCCCCCAGTTCATGGTTATAATGGGCCTTCCTTGGCTACAGCAACACAATCAGTCTATCGACTGGGCAAATCAGACCGTACGCTTCTCCTCTCCGCATTACTGAGATCAATGTTTAAACTCCAAGACAGAGACTGCATTTTTTCCTTGTCTAGCATTATTGTCCGGTATGTCAACTGTCAGTGCTACCAACCAAGGTCTGACGACTAGCATACCATCAGAATACCAAAACTTTGAGGATGTCTTCGAGAAAGGTTTGTTGGATTGACTTCCACCACACCCGGATTACGACTGTCCCATTGATACCGTAGTGCCTGGGGCCTCCATTCCTCATGGTCGTATATACTCCCTCACACACAAGGAGGAGGACTTCCTCAGGACTATATGGAGAAGACGCTAAATCTGATATGATATGATATGGCATTTATAACGCGTCTATACACAAGTGTTTCACAAGTGGGTCACATATGTCAGTCCTAGTCCCCATCAGCTTCTCCCATCTTCTTTGTACCCAAGAAGGATGGGGAGTTGTGGCCCTGTGTGGATTTCAGAGCGTTGAACACAGTCACGGTTAAAAATCAGTACCCGCTGACACTGATTTCAGAGGTACTAGATTAATTGAGGTCTTCTGTCGTATTCAATAAACTTGATCTCTGGGGGGGGGCGTATAACTTGGTTCGGATGAGGCATGGCGACGAGTGGAAGACTGCCTTCAAGACCAAGTATGGTCTTTTTGAATATCTCGTCATGCCCTTCAGTCTGTGTAATGCTCCCGCTACTTTCCAGTATTTCATCAATAATACTTTTCGGGACATACTAGACTGCTTTGTCCTGGTATATTGGGATGACATCATCATGAGAAACACTTCAAACATGTACGCATAGTTCTAGAAAGAGTGAGTGAAAGCGCACTATATGCCAAATTGGAAAATGCCTTTTCCATGCTTCCTCTGCAAAGTTTCTGGGATTCGTGTTGTCCTCACAGGGAGTTCAAATGAGTGACACTAAGGTCCGAGTGGTGCTTGACTGGTCAGTGCCCACTACCCTAAAGGCATTATAGAAATTTGGGGGTTTTGCACATTATTATAGGCGGTTCATTGCCTCATTTTCTGAAATAGTGGTACTGCTTACTAGCTTCACCAGTCCCTCTGTCCCGTTTATCTGGAACACAGAGGCACAGGTAGCTTTCCAGTCTTTAAAAGACATCTTTACATTGCCCCTGGTACTGCAACATCCAGTCCCTTCCTTGCTGTACATAGTGGAAGCTGATGCTTCAGCTGTGGCCGTTGGTGCCATTCTTTCGCAGAAGTGCCCTACGACGCATCACATACAGCCAGTGACCTACATTTCCAGAACCTTGTCAATGTGTGAAAGAAACTATGCAATCATGGAGAGAGAACTCTTGGCAATCAGAGCCACTTTCAAAGAATGGCGACATCACCTTTTGGGTGCCAGACATCCGGTAATGGTGTATTCCGACCACGGTAACCTGTAGGCCTTGTCACACGTGAAATGTACGAATGCACGCCAAATCCATTGGCATTTGTTTTTTGCAATGTTCAACTTTGTTGTTACTTACCGTCCTGGTCCTCCTCATGGCAAAGCCAATGCCCTATCCAGGATAGGGGGAGATTTAGATGCCACCCACTCAATCGATCTGCTCCTATGGATTCCGTTGTCTGTTTGTACGATATCTTCTCCTTTGTTGAATGGTATCTGACGTTGGGTGAAAGAGCATCCTTCCGATGTCATTTCCCAAAATGCACAGCTCATAGACGGCTTGCGCTACATGCACAAATGCCTATATACCACTGATGCATAACTCGACTCCCTGCACTCAAATGGTCTCATGACGCCAGACTCGTTGCTCATCCAGGTCAGCAAAAAACCTTGCTACTACTACACAGATGGTGCTGTTGGCCCCATATGAAAAGGGAGGTTGCAGATTACATCTCAAAATGCTCTGTGTGTACACAGTCCAAGACGATCTCGGGTAATCCGATGGGCTTATTACAAGCAATGCATAAACCCTAGTTTATGGTCTCTATGGACTTCGTGGCTGAAATGCCACCAGTACAAGGCATGACCACCATCCTGGTGGTGGTCGACGCTTTCACCAAGACAGCACACTTCATCCCCTGTTGCAGTGTACCCTCCGCCTCTGAAATTGCCACACTGTTCTTATTGTCCGATTCTTTGGTCTTTCCCTGGAACTCATCACAGACTGGGGACCGCAGTTCACTTCCCGATTCTGGTTGGCCATGACCAAGTATTTGGACATTGATGCATGCTTTTCTTCATCATACCAACCCCAAACCGAATGCTAGACCGCGGGAGCTAATGCCACTATGGAACAGTACCTACAATGTCTTTATTTTCAGTATCAGTCAGACTGGCTCTCGGTGTTAGGGGCAGCTGAGTTTGCATATAACAACTCTTGGCATTCCTCAGTGGGTTGTTCCCCTTTCTTTGCCTTCTATGGTCAGCATCCATGGATCCTGCCTCTTGTCTTGCCCAGCCCAGTGCACGTTCCGGCTTCCAATATTGTGGTTCACTCGCTTTTTACTGTTCGCACAATAGTGGCAGAACATCTGCAGAATGCCCAAGAGCACACCAAGCGACAGGCTGATAAGTTCTCCGGCTCCTGATTATCTGCACGGGGATAAGGTCTGCTTGTCCACCAAATACTTACGTATCCCAGGGAAACACAAACTTCTCCCATGATATGTCGGTCCGTACTTGGTCAACAGATGTATAAATCTAGTTGCCTTCCACCTTATGGTTCCCTCGAAATGGCATGTTCATCCTGTTTTTCAGGTCTCCCTGCTGAAACCCTATAACATCGGTACCAGACTTCCTGTCAAGCCTGCTCCTGTCAAGGTTTGTTGGGAGGACGAGTATGAGCAAGCCATTCTGGACACTTGGGTCTCGAGGGGAGTTTGCTACTACTTGATTGATTGGAAGAGGTATGAGCCAGAGGACAGGACCTGGGATCCTGCTGCGCATATAGATGCCCCTCGGTTTCTGCATGCTTTCCGTATCACCTATAGGCATGCCTCTCGGAGACGGCATCATTTGAGGGGGGTACTGTCATGTCCTGTGCCATTCAAGTCAGGTTTCCTTCACAAAGAAGACTTTGCTGGACCTCTCCTGGACTATCACTTCTCCTGGGAATTCTGGACTCTCTGGACTACTTTGGCAGGAGCTTGTAAGTAGGTTCATCGCCTCCATCTACATCACAACAGGTAGGAGTTGGGTGTTCTCCCTGTGAAAGGAGACCCCGGTTGTTACATGAGACTGGGGTTAACAAAGTCGGACTTGAACCTGACACTCAGGCTGTGAAAAAATCCACAATCACCAAGTTGAAGAGCATGGAACTTAACCTTGGCACCGTAGTAGTGTTTGTTAACTTTCTGCAGTCTTCTCAGCAGCAGCCTGGGCGAGCGAATGGGCTTGATCTAGTTGACGTTTGAGCTGATGTTGTTTTCACTGCCTGATCCATCTGCAGACACTCCAAAACACCAGTCTACAGGCAGCCGGGCGTCCCTTCTGAACATCAAGTAATACTGTTTAAACCAGGTGGCATCCTTCCTCATACAGTTGTAAGCATGGGTTAGGGTAGCCACGTGCTGACTCCACCTGGGCGTCTCCTCAATTTGTTTTTGTTTGAAAGGACCCCTACACAGCACACGCACAGGGGGACCGTTCTATTAAAAAATACACACACATGCCTTCTATGCCCCTTAAAGTGGGTAGAGGTTTACATGTGGCTCCTTAAATGTATACCCTGATGAAGGACTGTACTCCTTTATAACATGACAACCATCATCTTTCTGGAGTGCATTATAACAATGTCTGCATATAACTTGAGTTACTGTTTTCACCCACGTTTTTTGTATTGCAGGTATCAATGGCAAGAGTGGGCCAGAACACGTAGATGCATATTGAAGGAAAAGCCATGCTGATATTCATAAATCAATGGTCTGCAGTGTATTAATTAAATTTGTGGCGAGAAGGCATGCAAGTAGGTTCATGTACAGGATCAGTCCTACAATCGGTTGATACTCTTGCATTTCTTGGGCTTTCCTCTCAGTTAACAAACAAGGTATGGCCATCTTTTTCCAACTTGTATGTATGCACCTAATAAACCTTGGTGTGATGGCATCCCAATATCAAAAAGAATGATAAAGAATGCAAGAGATATCTGAATAGAAAACCATGCCTAAAAATGATTTGCTACACTATAAATAACAGTTGAAAAGAACGATTCACACTTGCCACAAAATCCTTCTGATTGGGATCTATCACAACAAAGCGCAAAATCTAGTACAAGGAATCACACACAAGAATGAGCATGCCACTAGTAGTTATTTATCGCAACATCTCTAAAGTGTGGCTGAAGTTCTGGTTGTCATGATGCATTAAATGTCACTTATATAGATTATGGCAAATGCAAGAGTGTGCTCCTTGGAGACATTCAATAGCTGTGGCATTCAATCATTGTGACATTCAATCATTGTATTTTGATCCCAGAATAAGCAGCAACAAGGAATACACATCTTACAGTGGCTGCAGAGAGCACATTTCAGGGTTATTTGTAGAAGAAACATCACTCGAACCCCAATCACATTATGTGACAAACTATTCTATCATCTCATTCCTCAAGATCTTTTCCCCCTCCTTATTGGGCCTATTGTTTATATCAGGCCAAACTTGGCCTCAGGAAAAGGAAGTCTCTAGACCAAGGAGAAAACTCCATTGGCTATCTGTTGATGCGTCGATTGATTGTTTACATCTGATATTTAAATGCAGAGTGGCACCCACCCTATTATAGCTCCAAAACATAGACTGTTCACTACAGTTAGGTAAACCTTCAGGTCTTAGGATCAGAATCTAGGCTCCCTTCTAGTCTGTGAATAAAGCCATAAAATAATTTTGCATTGTTATTCTGTTCTGGAAAATCCCTGGCAGAATTTGACTCTTTATTAAAAACTCTGATTTGTTTCTTTCCCTTCTTTAGACTGCTGGCAGTGGGCAGAATAGCACTTAAAGACAGGTTGCTGTAAAGACTGCTGTACAGGTCATTCAATCACGAACTGATTCACTGCCTGAGCAACTCACTCACTCACTCACTCACTCACTCACTCACTCACTCACTCACTCACTCACTCACTCACTCACTCACTCACTCTTTCTTCACGTCTTATATTATTGTTAAGTTTTTGAGACAATGGCAAAGTCCTTGATGTGTTTCTTTGGTCCCCCTTTTGTACATTATACCTGCCTGCACATCAAGTGTTCTAAGGTGCTCTTTTCTCGCCACTGACACGCCTAAAGAACACACAGAACACCATATATTCTACTCATTCTTATGAAAGATAGTGTCATGTTTTTAGACTAGATGTTTTCTGGAGAGTCTTAGAATTTGCACTATTTTAGCAAACTGTCCCTGAGCGTAAGGTCAGTCAGCGTGCCCCCTCTTCTGAACATTCACCTTCTGACTGACTACTCTTTTTTCCCCTTGTGACCTTGTGACCCTCTTGTGGCACCTGCAGGTCTTCTAATGTTTTTGGCATATATAGCGGAGAGTCACTGTGGTGATGACTATTTCCAACTGTTCATAAACTGGGCATGTATGGTAATTGGCAGTGATTTATCTGTCCATTGTATGCAGAATGAGCATAATGGGAGATGCAAATGGAAAGGTATATGACTCGTGAAAAATTGGTGCCCACAGCGCCACATTCCGATTGCTCATGTTGCACATGAGCGATATGCCACAGATCTGATGAGCGATATGTTTTTTTCCAGCGCCATAGGACATTCCCTATTTTCTATTTTCTATTACACCCCTTCATGAACCCACCTTCCTTTGATTTTATCATTTGTTTATTTAGTGCTAAAAAAAAAATATAGCACAGGTTGAAGGGCGCCTAAGAAGAGCTAGAACCCTCACCATATTCAATTAACAGCTGTGAGGAGTCACCTAACGTCCCCTCACTATGTGGATGGGGAAACCCAACTACTGGGGTCAGGAGTGGCCCGCTGCAAACCGTAAAACCCCTCAGAGGGTGGTCAGGGAGGGATTCTGAGGTGTGCTTCCTCCACAGACCATGGAGTGTCACTGCCTGCTCTTTCCCCATTTCCCCTTACGGTAGGGTCATCAGCCCATCCACACTTATTAAGAACAACATCTATCCAGAAAGGGTGTTACAATAAAAGGGGATTCAGTAGACATATATCCTGCCTCCCACAACCCTGTAGCATTTACAAACCACTGATACGTGGCCAGCGAGCGTTCCTCGAGAGACGTGTACCCCGCATAGCTCAGCATTCTGCGCTTGTCTGTTTTTCCATTCGGCAGAGCTCCACATAGAGACAAGCACACACAAGGCTCCATGGTCCGTGGCAGTTTCAGCCAGGACCATTCTAAGATGGCGTACATGCCTATAACGGGCGATTAGACCTCCCTCTTCACACCAGAGACTGATTTGAGCAAGCAAGCACATTGTCCAATCGCAACGGGACTACCGCCCTCTGCCAATAGAAACAGGCCTCAGCATCTCAAGGCTTTTAAATGTGAACCGAGAGGAATGCTCAGTGTGTTCCCCACCTCTGAGTGGTACACAGAAACGTCACTCTCTCTCCCTGAAACATGAAAGGAAATCAGCAAACAGGATGCAACGTTTTTCTGATGTTATTACCCAAGTCCCCCAAAGAAAACGGAGTTATCCAATGAAGCACAGTGTGTCGGGCACTATAACCAAATACTCTCGAAGCACAGCATGTCTGCTGGTATAACACAAGAGCCCCAAGAAACAGGGAGTGATCCATTGAAGCGCAGTGTGTCAGGCGCTGTAACCACTCATCATTCTGGCTATTCTTTATCCACAAATTTAACTTTCTCACTCTGGCTATTCTCTATTCACAAGTGTAATATGTCCTGCAACCAGCACCTTGATACCCACGGATTTAGAGCGCTTTACAAATGTAAAAAATACAACTAAATACATAAACCCAGAACTACCAGAACCCCTGTAGGCTCTGGAAGGACTGATAAAGCTCAGACAGGGAAGGGCTGTCAAAGTGCACTTTGTAACTGCACTGTTCTGAACCTGTTTTACGAAAACTGTTTCGAAATGTGGGCTTCTCTTGGACAGCTTGAGGGGCAGACACTTAAGATTAGAGCAATGGAACTTTTTCACGTATTTCTGTTTTTCGCTTCCCATCATGTTTCCTATAGAACTTCCTTTTTTAAATTTGAGTGTTCCCCCAAGAATCTGTAGACGTCCAACTAACCCAACCCTGAAAGTGCAGTTTTTCAAAACGCTGGTCAAAAACCAGATCGCCTTGTGCCAAGTTGCCTTTGTCCTCTGATCTTCCGCAGCATGTGCATTCATTGGGCCAGTCAGAGCATTATTGTGTATGTTGATGGGCGGATAGATGATGTTTCACTCGCCAAGGTCTCAAAAGAAGCTACCAATAGAAGTGGAATGATAACGACGCCACCCTCATTTTGCATATATAAGATGGGCACAAACTGTGTGCAAGCAAAGTGGCAATCATTACAAGTCTGCCGGTAACCCGCCGGTGCTACCATGTAGGATTGATTAATATGATTGCAATTGTACATTGTTTTCCCTAATTTTAAATACACGGTTCAGGTAAGTTAATGGAGCGCAGCCCATCCTATACGTGGTGAGTCAACCTTTAATAAAAAGCAAAGTGCCGGCCGTCACTGGTGAAATCCAGCCCCTTTCAAAATTAAAAGCAGTGCTCTGCACCTATTACCTTTGTAAGCCAGACAAAACCGTATGAAATGCTAGAGATCTTCACTAGGTGCCTGACAGAGAGCACCAATACTGTCTTCTGCATATCTTGCCCAAAGAGCCGTTATTGTTCTTAATGCCAGACAGTTAAACCTCACCCTTATAATTAAACATCTGTCATACAAATGATTGTTCCAGCATAAATATTCTGGTAGAGGGTCGAAGCTAGTAGAATATGATTACAATTGGAAGATTTCATTATTTCTTTGGTTTCCCGCATGACCTGGACATAGGTTCTAAGATGCGCAATTATCTTTTTTTTTTTAAATTAATTTTCTTTATTCAAATAGCCACTACAAAAACATAACGTCCTATCCAACAGTGCCAATACCCACATAGACTAATCTCGTGTTTCACAAAAAACACATTAATAGTACACAGCAGTGCAATCAAAAACACTGGAGAAGATATGGCGAACATCAAGTACAATGAGTCACCAGCTGAATGCCATCTTCAGGCACCCTGTCCATGACCGACATTATCGATTGGAGCTATAATGGAGGGCCAGTATGATGCCTATCCTTCTCCGCCAAGTACCACCTCAGGTGACACCAAATGTCTCTGGGCTTGGAGGATGGGTGAGCGAGTTCATGGTAAAGGTCCTCACATTCGTTGATTCTGATTAGTTCATACATCCACTGGTTTAGCAAGGGTGCATTTTTGTCCATCCATCTCACAGCAATACATTTGCGGGCTAACAAACGCACTAATACAAGAAACCTGCCCATTGAATTAGGTGTGGTCGGAGGGAGGCCATGTAAACATATCAGAGGACATTAACCAGTAACAATTTTGGTAATAGTTGCAAGTGTATGGGTGATCCTGTGCCAAACTCTGCAATTTTAGGGTACACCCAGGTCATATGTATGAGGTCGGCCTCAAGTAGCTTGCAGCTGGGGAATGCACCAGTCACTGTGGGTCCAACTTTCTAATTTTCAACAGTGTGTAGTATGTTGGAAAAGAGATTGCATTGCCCTGCGATTATAATTGAAAGAGATAAATCTTGTCTGCCAACATATTTTGATCCATTATACATCGTCAATCTGTAACCCCAGAGCAAGCTCCCAACGCACCTTAGCTGGAATGATGCAATCCAGAAATGTAGTCATAGCAAGTTTATAAAGCGAAGGGATATTACGGGATGTGGTGTTAGAGGTTATCAGGTATTGCAAAAAGGGGCTCCTCTTACGTTCCTCAGGTACGCATGGGTATTTGGTTTTCGAATTCCCCTTTGATGCGTGTTTACAGTAGTGTGTTGTTCATGGAGGAGTAGATTGCTCATGGAACCTGTCTAAGGGTATGAGTTGGTCATCGGTGAAGAGGTCTTCCCACCTTGTAAACCCCTCCTATGTAGTTGGTGCATGGTCCTCTTCTCTGTTGTTAACAGAATACCCTCAATGCTATCAAGGAAGGTCAGCAGGATATAGGAGGGGGAACAGTGCATACATGAGGTTTAACATTGGCAAAGCCCATCCCGTGTTTTTACAGGGTGGGTTAAAGTGCGGTGACTTGGAGTAGCATCGATAGGTATCAACTCCATGGCCGTTGGTTGTGCAAGCATTTTCTCTAGTTTAATATGCTGGGGCGGAGGAGGAGTTTGATACTAATGTATTGCATGTCAGAACATACAGATCAACGCATATATTCTAAAGTTTGGTACGTTCAGACCCCCCTGTCTATATGGCAGTACCAGAGATTCCCACTTGAAGCAGGATGTTTACCCCACCCCAAAAAATATCAGTGAGGGTCAATATGACTTTGCTAAAACAAATGAGTGGTAAGTTGACTAAGGATGTTGGTAAACAGATACCGGCAACTGGGAATCAGTAGCATTTTATTCAAAGAAACAATGGCCACAAAGGATAAGGGTAAGCTAGACCATCTTTTAGCCTTGTGTTGCAGCTCTTCCAATAAGGGGCTATAAGTCAGAGAATACAATAGAGCAGCCTAGTGGGCTACATTTATACCTAAGTATCTAATGCTAGATTTAGACCATTTGAAGTTCTCACAATATGCACCCAGAGCAACGTTCTCTGTCAGGAGGAACAGCTCTGACATATTCCAATTAATTTGCAGCCCTGAAGGTTTACCAAAGTCAATTATGTCATCAACAGCTGACTTAAGGTTGTGCTCAGGTTGTTTAAGAAAGACCACCAGGTCATCCACATATAGGGTATTACCCAAATTGTTCGAACACAATAGTTCGAATTACCTAATTGACCGAAAATCAAGGGTCCAAATTGACCTTTGCACAATTGACGGTATATATATATATATATATATATATATATATATATATATATATATATATATATATATATATATATATATATATATATATATATATATATATTGGTTTGGTTATATACATATATGTATATATATATTCAGTGAAAAAACTTTGTTAAAGGGACGTTATGGTTAAGTTGCGCTACTAAAAACCTATGAAATTCAGTGAAAAAACTCTGTTAAAGGGACGTTATGATAAAGTTGCGCTACTAAAAACCTATGAAATTCAGTGAAAAAAAACTCTGTTAAAGGGACGTTATGGTTCCAAGTAAAACCAAAAAACCCTTGAAATTCGCCAGTTAAGGTAAGCAATGCAACCATAACTCGCGCCACCACCGTGCACTGCTAAGACTAACACCCAGGACATCAAAGATGACATCACAAATGTCATTGATGACATCACTGATGACATCACATGTGCATTTACCTTTCATTATGAGCGGACATTATGAGTGTTCTTAGAACACTTCCAGCTTGACAACGAACAATACGGACAGCGTCCTCAGAACACCCACATTTTGTTTATTTACGAACATTTCAGCACACCGCGAGAGTTCTTAGAACATTTTCAACTTGACAACGAACAATATGGACAGCGTCTTCAGGACACCCCCTACGAACATTTCAGGACACCACGAGTGTTCTCAGAACACATTCAACTTATCATCGAACAATACGGACAGAGTCCTCAGAACACCCATATTTTGTTTATTTGCAAACATTTCAGGACACCACAAGTGTTCTTAGAACAGAATCAACTTGACAAAGAACACTACGGACAGCGTCCTCAGAACACCCCTATTTTGTTTATTTGCGAACATTTCAGGACACCGCGAGTGTTCTTAGAACACATTCAACTTGCCAGAGAACAATACGGACAGCTTCCTCAGGACACCCCCTATGAACATTTCAGCACAATGCGAGGGTTCTTAGAACATTTTCAACTTGACAATGAACAATACGGACAGCGTCCTCAGAACACCCCCTTTTTGTTTATTTATGAACATTTAAGGACATCGCGAGAGTTCTTTGAACATTTTCAACTTGACAACGAACAATACGGACAGCGTCCTCAGGACACCCCCATTTTGTTTATTTGCGAACATTTCAGGACACCGCGAGTCTTCTTAGAACACATTCAACTTGCCAGAGAACAATACGGACAGTGTCCCCAGGACACCCCCATTTTGTTTATTTACGAACATTTCCGGACACTGCGAGTGTTCTTAGAACAGTTTCAGCTTGCTTCCGAACAAAACGGATACATATTGAGTACTCAGAATACCCCCCATTCAATTTATTTAGAACATTTCAGAACACCCGTGATGTCCGCAGACAAATCGAACACAACAAGAACGTCTACCACATGAAAAAACACAACTTTCAACCAATCTCATACTCTCCCACCCTCCCCAAACACTCCTACACACCAACACACTCAACTAAATACAAATTTTGAACCAAGTTTCACTGCGCTGTCCGCGGACGTCCGTGAATCCAAGATGGCGGGCGCCACCGAAAATCTGACGCACTTCACGCTCAACACCGTCCAATCAGTGAACACGTCGCATGTCCGTGGACATGACGTAAGCCGATCGGCCAATCAGGACACTGTCCGTGCAGCGAACAGGGAAGTGTGTCCGCGGACTGAACAACGATATCACTAATTTTTTATGACCCACTTTCTGGTCATTTCTAAAACAACTACTGGACGGATTTTCACCAAATCTGCAAAAGCACGCTTTCAGGACCAAGCCGCTGCTCCTGGTCCAAATTTGGTGAAAATCCGTCCAGCGGTTTGGGCTGTAGGAGCGAGCAAAGTTTTTTTCCCATTCAGTCTATGGCAGTTGATGACTGGAGAACCCATTACTGAAGCAAAACACTTTAAACGGTTCTAAGTCCCGTTGCCGACATAATTTTTACTGATAAAATTACTCACAAAAACTCACTTTTTTATTTTTATTTTGGGGGGTTCCCCCACCAAGCCCCCTTTCCCTGTGCTATTACCCCACCCCAACCCCTTACCCACCCCTTTAAATCCCTTACCTACCCCCACCTATATATTTCAATTCGTTTTTTCATAGTAATTTTGTCTGCAAAAAAATAATGTCGAAAAACAAATGCGATAACCTTCAAACAGCATGACAATAATAGAAAACAACTGCTACCACTGGGCTATTGGGGGGGCGGCTTAAGCAGTCCGCATTGTGATGCATGTACCCGGGCATGCTAACAAAAAATATATATGATTAATCATTAACAGAGCCTAGACTACAGGCAAAGGAGCTCAACGATGAGGACGATTCGTGCCAACAGAGGATGTGCAGAAATCCATTGCATCAGTACGGGAGGTAAAAAAGTGAGACTTATTCTTGAAGATTATTTTGAGTTTCCCTGGGAACAGCATGGTGTATGGAACTTGTTTATCTCATTGGAACTTGCAGATATCAATGAAAGTCTTTCTAGCAGATTGCACAGACGGGCTGAAGTCGGGAAATATCCGGATATTATCTGACTGGAATTGTAGTTGGCCCATCTCTCTGGCAGCTTTAAGAATTAGGTCTGTATCACGGATATTAAATATTTTATCAGTAATCAGGTGGGTTGGGAGTGCTGGAACTGGTCGTGGACCAAGCAATCTATGAGCCTGCTCCACCTGGAAGTGTGCAGAGAATACTGGATTACTGAGGTTTGATGGCAGATGTTCCAGTGAGCCAAATGGTGTAGATTCCCGGGAACAACAGGATGCAGATATTATTGTGTCCTGAGCAGTTTTAAATGTCAGAGTTCTTAGCCTGCATATGTTTAAGTTATGCTTTCAGTGTTGTCACTGCAGTTCAGAATTTTGTTTGGAATCTTCCAATTTGTATATTCTCTGTTCTGTTTCCAACACTCTTGCACATAACATTTCAATTCTTGCATTGGATAAATCAAATTTTATGGCCAGTGTGTCCATTTTATCTCCAATAGTGCATGCACCTTCTTGGAGGCTATGCAGAGTGATTGCAATTGGGTTAGCGGTAACAACCACACTAGCATCAGCTTCTGATGTGCTTTCCCATACTTTCAGGTGTGTGGAGTCATGCGTGGTCCTTCATGCATATCTGTCCAGTTTATCTTGTCTTTTGGAGGGTGTGGACTTCCCAGCCATGTTGAGCACAAGTTTCACAAAGCGGTATTAAAGCCATATGCTCACTAGAATGATTGCCAGACAGGCAGTGATCCAGCAATGGGATATCTTTTCTGTGAACTGTACAGAACTCTACCTCCTGAATTGATCAATTGGGACTCACAGCCCACAAATTAATTGATAAAGCTTAGTGGGGTGGCGTGCGATTTACCTCCCACTTTGCCTTGGGCTCTCTGCTGATTTGGGGTGGTCTTCATGCTATATTAAGGATCAAAACATTGGGGTCTTCTCCAGCTGTCCCCTTGCTCAGTGACTGGACAGTGCTCCGATATACACCCCGCCAAATTGACAGGCTGACAGCAGGGTCTTCATAGCAGCCGCCGTGCTTTGATGCCATAATCCAGTTAATCATTGGGGTGCCAGAGGCAGTGATAAAGCCTCCATGTGTGCGACTGATCCGGGGCTCCACGGCGAATGGAATTCTTATCACTGCTACGTCACAGAGCCTTTCCTCCACCCCAAGGGGAGTGTGCTTGACCCCGCAGTAGGAATTGTGGTAGGAAAAGAGGTAGAAAAGAGCATATGCCTGTCACTATGCATCACAAGAGAGAGTGGGCAACAAACCCCATCAGTGGGCTAGCCCAGTCACCCACAAAGGACTGATTTACTAATGTCATGGTTTATTTAGGGTCTACTGTTCAAACCTTCTACTAACCCCTTCATTATCAAATCATGCACCATATAGAGGAAGACAATATAGAGTACTTTAAATAGATTACCCACCTTAATACAGATGCACACATGCTTCTGACTTGATTCTCAATAATTAACACTCAATGAATGCTCTCAGACTCTCCTGTAAAATGTAATTTTTTTATCGTGCAAAATAAGTCATAAAAAGCATTGCCACTATTATTGTAACTATACATAGTATACTACATATGCAAAAGGTTATGAATGAAAATCCAGCTATCATTGTCTACCCTATATGTCTACTCAAGATTAGTCAACCATTTCAAAATAAAACAGCTCCTTAAAAGTAATTGCCTTTAATCAATTCTCACTAAAGAGCTTCTTCTCAAAAGCGTATCAGTTCTCACTAAACAGCCTCACAAAAGCAACTTGCATTTCAATAGCTTATCAACTCTCATTAAACAGCCTCATAAAATGAACTGTCTTCTTAATACTTCTCCTCTTTCCCAATGTGAAATTAAGAATGGGTAAAACTGGCTTTCATACTCACTACAGTTGTCTGATCATGGGGAAAAGAGAGCTAAATGCGGGATGGCTGGAGCCTGGTTGGAGGCGTGTGATTTTTACAATACATACACATCCTGAAACAATATAAACAAATATCAAATCCAGTTAAAATAAACATATATGAAGCAGCAAAGTAGGAACAAATGCCTTAAAAGAGTATATGCCAATTGGAATTGACCATGATGCAATGATAAGCTAAATCTGAATACAATAGTTCCATGGGTGGTGAGCTGATTACCATTGGTAGGATTACTTCCCTGTGCAGATCAGTGAAAAATATTAGAACAATCAAAAAGCAACAATGAAAGCCTTCTCAGTATCTGGAGTCCAAAAATGCAATTTCAGATGCTTCAAATTCTAAGCAGAAAAACGAGTGAAAATCAACCCCTGCCCCCTTCATAGGCCATATGGAGGGAGTTTTTCCAGCTTTCTTCTGGGTCCTCCAGCTCTGCCTCCAGCCTGCCTCATCCAAGCTTGTGAACAGCACTCTCTGCAACCTCCCAGAAACAGGACTTTTATAGATTTAGCGCAGTTGTTTACCAAATGCCTGAAGCTTTTTTATCCCTAACAGCTTGAAACATGTTTATCTCTAAAAGCCTGAAACATTTTCATCTCTTAAAGTCTGAAGTTTTTTCTCTCCGAGCCCATCAGTCAACAATCTCTCTCACACCCGGCCTAGCCGGGAAACCTTGTAGTCCATTGTAGTCTTTCAGGACTTTGTTATTGTTTATTAGAACATTGGCTACTATTAACCAAAACAAAAACAACTATTGGAACACATCTTAGACCACTGGATTGCAGCCCTGAAGCTACGTAAGATATAGTGTACCTGGTTGTTCCAAAACAACTGATTAGCCTGTCACGAAGCACAAACTTGCAAACTAAACGGTAAAATAATTTCATACTTGTTGATACATGCTCACTCCATGAACGCATTTCAATGTATTGTACTATTTACATGCTATTGCGGATAGAGACTACATGGCTTGAGATAATGCTCAATCTCATGCATGGCTAAAATATACTTCTATAAATGGCTAAAATATACAACACCACTTAGGCCATCACCCATAAGATTTATCAACGTGTGCAGGTGGAAGGATTGGTGTTCCAGATCGTGTTCGAGGGAATCGCCCTCATGTTTGTCTTTTACGGAAGGCCTGCAGTACTTGCTTGTGCCCCACACACTGTAGGTAATATCACTAGTATTAGTTTTTGCGGGGGTGAATCCCATTTCCCACTTCACAACAGGCATCGAGCAGTCTGGGGCAGTCTTTAAGCTGTGGTGCTTGGCACAATGACCAACTTGGCCTCTCCGGATGACCCTTCGTTCCGTGCCCGGACAGTGCTCCAATAACCTCCCGGGTAGTCAGTGGCAAAGTTCGGTGTGGGGTGTGGAAGGCATAACAACTTCTTTAAAATCTTTAAAAAGAAAGCAATTCTCTACAACTTGTAAGAGTGATACATCTGAAAAGCCCCATAGAGTAGAGCCATATTGAACCTAAAATCATAAGTAGCAGTTGCGCCTTGCACATTTTCATGAATTAAAAGACTACACCCATAGCTTGTTTTATCTGACCCTCTTGTTTAAAATAATTATTCTCTACCATTAAACCCAGAGGAGATACACATTCCAAGATAGTCAAATTCTGATACACAAGGAAGTTTGCTAATGTTTGTATACATTGAGGGAGGTTTAATATTTCTTCTTCCAAGATGACATACCAGTATAGCTGATTTATAAGCATATATCTGCAGCGCTAAAGAATTCATGAACACTGTGTATTCCATAATAAGCTGCTGGTGTGAAAGAGGGGTTGGGTAATATAATAGTATCATCCCTGTATGCCAGTGCTGCGATGGACATATTTCCTACTGTGTAAACATCAGCACCGGTTTTAAATAGGGCAGTGTACACATCATTACTCTAAAGTGAGAACAGGAGAACATTGCTGGGCCTGTAACAAACAGTCATGGATGACCTCACATATGCCATGGTCATGTTGTAAGGTTACAACTTAATTGGAAGAGCATTTCCATATTAGATATTTCCTTCCCACGTATGCCAGTTGTTTGTGTGTTAAGACTCCTTCCTTCAATTGCTGCTAAATCTCATGGTACACTAAGAGGGATTTATAGAACTCGAATAGTGGTGAAAAAGCACATACTGAAACATTGAAAATGTAATCCTGCACCCTCTGCTGATGATTGGTTTCACAGCCTAATAACTAGTTCAGCAAGGCAAAAAATCTTATTCCAAAGGAGTGTGAAGATTGGAGATTATGATAAGATGTGGAGTGTGGGTTCGGGCTCGGTGTGCTATACAAATGTCTGTAAATACATAAATAAATGATGAATTATTTTAATGAATTATTTTATCTAGATGACAATTTCAAGTTTGCTTTGTGTTTCATTGTCCGCCTCATTGTCCCCCTTTTTTCCATGTATCAAATGGTTATATATTAACTAAACCATATGAAAGTGGGTAATTAACAGAAAACTGAAATGAAGATGTAAATGACATATCCATGCTTTAGATATGTTAACTTTGTATTAGAATTTGTAGTCTTTTAATTTTGTATTGTAAAAATGAAATACATTATTTATGAAAAAATAAATACAACAGGAGTACGGCAAGGAAACAACCCTGTTGGATTCCCAGTTCCACTGGGAAGTACTGGGTACACCAGCCATTGCCCCTACTCTTTACACACACTGTATTGCCCTAAGGTATGTGCATAAGTAGGTCTAAAATAGCTGCAGGGCAATTTATGAATCTGAGACTCTGTTATAATTTGTGCCTGATGACTTTGTCAAAGGCAGTGCTCAGATCCATGAACGCTAAACAAATTGGTTTAATTTTAATATACAAGGAGTAGGTAATTATCAAGTATAGGTTGCATGCAAGCGTGTTCATTAGTTCCTAGTCCATGATGGAAGCCTAGATGGATGTTAATTAAAATCTGCCTGAAGACTTTGAAATGGGCGTCCAGCAGGGAGACGGCTCTTGTAAAATAATGGAGTATCTCTCCTCCCATTCTTGAATATAAGGTAAAGTATTGCTTGATAGCAGGATTCTGGAAAGCTGCTCTCCTTGACCAAAGCATTAAAGCAAATGGTCAGGACTGGAGCCCAAATTTTTACCATATATCGAAATAAATCCACTGGTATTGCATCTGGACCAGGGCAAAAGTTGAGTGCCTGCTAACGTTTTGCTTCAGGCAGTTCTTGAACTGTGATTATGAGTGGAGGGCTGCAAACTCGAGGATCGTCATTAATGGGCCTCTGTTCAAAGGTTATAGGTAATGAGGCTTGTTTATTGGTCATTATTGTAGACTTATAAAGTTAGGCAACGTGGCCTATCCAGACGTGATCCTCTATGTTAGTTTTGAGACCATCTGAGTCTCGACGGTAAATTGGGCCATGAGTGAGTATTTCCTCAAATGTTCTGCCGTTTTTCCCTGCAGTCGTCTCCATTAGCTCAGACCAAGCTAACCTATCCAGTTATTTATTTGCGGGTGACAATGCATTTTGTGTACAAGGATCAGGTTCTCACTATCTCCTTTCTGGTTGTAACAGGTTTCTTCAGGGTAGAGAGGAGACTGCATTTAGCTAGTCTGCAAACTCAATGAAACCACCCTTTTGGTTGATGGGGCTCTGATACAGTATTGGCACAAGAAAATGAATCGGAAATGTTGTATATCACAGAGAAATATGGTGGCTCTACCAGAGATGAGTTAGAATCCATGTCCAGCAATATTTGAAAATACAGTAAATTCAGCATAATTAAGGTCTCATAGATAGTGGTTTTGATCAAACTCTTCCCTTGTTCATCTTTTTCGCTCAGACGTTGCTTCAACTGCAGGAAAGTGAAGAAGAACATAAGATTGTTTTGTGCAGCCCCTACACTCAATCTGTAAAGCTTTTGGGTGGTGGTTGCTAAGGATCTCCTCTACAATAGAAAAAACATTTAAAATAGGTAATTTAGTAGCAGGAGTACAAACGTTATCCATAGTAAAGTACCTCCCAGCATTGCTTTCCTGGGTTGTTCTTCAGGACTGAGCGATTGATGGAGCGCAGACCCCATTACAATAGCTGAGAGTTAAATAAAAGGCCATTGTGGCAAATCCGAGGATCAATCATGCAAGGGTCTGGAATACCCATAATTATATCTTCATGACTGCCAAAAAGATCAAGTGGGGGGTATTTCCAATTCACCCCCTAAGATTATACAATCGTCCACTTTTACAGCCCTCAATATTATATCACACATCAGGTTTTTAGTGGTAAAAAGATTTGTGGAGAATTATATAAATTGATCAATCCAATAGTTTGAAAACTTGCACAAAGTGTTAGGGCCTCATTACACGGTAGGCGGTGAGACATGGCGCTATTAGCGCCATGGCTCATGCCGGTAAAATACCGGCACCGCCTTGGCGGAAAGGGGATTTACCGCCCCATTCCAAGGTTGGAGGGGCGGTAAATCCCCCTTCCACCATTGCCCTTCCCCATTCCCATTTCTGCCCCATAGGGCTCTATGGGAATGGGGAAGGCGCTAATTACGGCACCGCAATTTTGCGGTGCCGTAATTAGCTCCGAGGTCCCTTAGCAGGTTGGATTTTAACAGCTGCAAAAAGCAGCCGTTAAATCCCCCAACCCGCAAAGGGACCTCGTAGTAAGGCGGTAAGGATTTACCGGTACCGGTATTTTACCGGTACCAGTAAATCCCTACCGCCATCTGTGTAATGAGGCCCTAAGCCTGAAGAAAGGGAAGCCATTGGGTACTTACTGATGTCTTTATAAGGAGTGCCAAGCCACCAGAAGGTCTTTTTCACGTTTTTTTAGTTGGATGGATTTGGTGCATAACATATCCATTAACTGTGAAATCCTCTACTGCCCAGGTCTCTTGTAGCATAATAATATCAAGCAGATACAAGAATTTAAAGATGCCATCAGCCTTTAATTTAATCCATAACTCCCACGTTCAGCCTGCTCCTGTCCCCCCTTCACTTGAGCAGAAATGCTGGGCTAATAAAGGATGTTTGACAATGTAGGAGGAAGTAGCATGCCCACGTAGCCACCCACCACAACAGGAACAGCCTGCTCACATCCCCGCTCTGCTTGAGCAGAAATGCTTGGCTAATAAAGGATAGATGCCAATGTAGGGTCAAGTAGCGTGCCCGCGTGTTAGGAAGAATTCTCTGTTTAGGCTGAATTTCCTAACCTAGTGAGTCCCCCAGCAGCTTTGCTGGATTTCTGGAGTTTGTTTTTCCCATCCTGCCAAGAGTGTGACCCTTTTCCTCTCCCTCTTGGACATGTATGTGTGTAGTTCCTTTGAGATGTCAATGTGTTTGATGGGCTATGGGGTCTTTTTACTCCATAGGGTCTCTTAAGTTTTTCTATGTGTGTCACTCTGCACCCTACGTGTCGTGACACGGGGGCGCCCTAGCAGGTCCCCACACCATAGACTCCATACCCGGGGACTGACTACTGTCTCCCCAGGCATGTAAAGTCACCATTGGCTTTACTAGACCTAAATTTACTAACAGAACTAGTACCAACCATCCTATTGTGGACGTGCTAGTAGGGGTAATACGATTACTCCTGGATCTGTTACTCGAGGGGGCACTGTCCCGTCCCTCCTCGTCGAGTTTTGGCTGGTGGCAGTGGAAACTACTTGTTATGTTCGACCCCGAGCATAACCCTATGGGATTCGTCCCATTGTTGAAGATTGATACTGTTTTTCGTTAATCTCCAACGTACCACCGATCTACTTATCTTAAATAGGTTTATCGAGTGGTATTTTCTGCCAGAACTCGGGTTGTAAAATGGCGTCTGTGTTTTTCTCTGTGACTCCTAAACCAAAGGTTGAGCCCTTTGTTCCACTTTTGGCGGGCCTCTGGACAGAGACCCGCGAAGGTGGCGCCATTCTGTCTGGGTTACCTCAGGGGTGTGGGAGGGGGTTGAGACACCCTGGACCGAGTTGCCTTGCCAACTCAGGTCGCACTCTGAAGTGATTGGCCCAGGTGGTGAGCCTTCCCGCTCACCACTTAGCATGTGTTGATTGACAAGCTAGGCTGAATGAATGGGGGACGTCTGCATAAAAGCAGGGCCTTTGGGACTGAATCTTCAGGAAGTCGCCACTGGACCTAAAGAATCCGACGAGGGTAACGTTGACTCGACCTGCACGACGACACCTCCGGTGGAGCCCTGCGGAATCGTCTCACAATCTCCCGACGACAGAAGAGATCTCCCTGCCGGAGAGGCTCTTTCCCTGGCTGGTGGGAACAACCAGTCTTCTTCTTCTTTGTGCTTTTTGGTCGCCCAGGACGCAGTGGTCGAATTGCCCGTGCAGAGCACCCGGCAACCGGATAGCCACTACTCCTGCACCGTGATCGAAAGGTGGTGCCTTGTGACGAAGCACTCCGCGGCTGGTTTCTTCCCTGGTGGTGCACCGGACATCTTCTCTTCGACGACGAGAGCATCTCTTCTCTTGGCCAAGACCCGTCGTGCATTCACCACCAGGAACAACTGCCCCCGTCAGAGCTGTCTTCCACAACAAGGTACCGTAACCGCCTGGCTTCCCTTTTCGATCGGTTCGTGTGAGGTATCTGATTCCTCTCCGTTCCGTTGGGTTGCCTCCAAGCTTTATTCACTCTTTGTTCTGAACTGGTTCCACCTGTCGCTAACCAATTTGCTAAACAAGACTTGAATGCATCACCCATAGAGACTTTCCAGGACATCGTGCCTTGCCTCTCACCGAGTGGGCCTGGCCGCCGAACTGTATGATCTAGTGTGATTAATGCTTTCTTGCCGTGCATTTTTACCCGCTTCAGTGCGAACCGTGTTGACTTCGTTACCTGCCTTTCTCTTCTCTCCCTTCCTCACTAAATATTCGAGTGTCATCTGGGTTGAGGTATACACCTCTGTCTGAAAATAAGTGGTGCCGTAGAACCTAGAGTTGTCGATAGTGTGTTTCGGGGGATTGAGCTTATTCCATTCTGCAGAGTAATTGTATTTTGAATTATTTGCCGTGTTCCGCTTTAGTATTTTTCATAGACGTGCTGTTATCAATAAATAACTTACTATCTTTATACTAAAGCCTGGTTGCGTGTTTACTCGTTTTGCTGCAGAGAATTACCCTATCTTGTATGCTCCCTATACTGACCAACTTTTCTTGAGAGAAGTCTGACTGCTCAGCCACAGCTACCAATTGAATCTGTGTGGTACAGACTGCTACCAAGTGGGTTCATCGCAACACCTGTAGTCCTAAATCTTTTGCAGTGGTCCCAGAGGGAACTGCACAGGTTTCCGCCTAACACTGGTGTACAGCGGTGGGATTAGTATCGAGTATACAGTTTAGAGTGTTTTTCGACGCTGTAGAACGACTAACCACAAAACGTTACAAAAGCAACTTTCAAAAAACATGTCTACAATGGAAATCTACAGCCAAGAGTCTTTGTCGGATAAAAATACTGAGAGTCTGCGAGCTCTCTGTAGACAAGAGAATCTTCCTGTAAAAGGCAAGAAGTTAGAACTGATAGAGAGATTGCTGGCGAACCAAAGTCTGGGTACTGGTTCAGAGGAACCAAACTCTCCAGCAACTGTAGATAACAGTAATGGTGTTGATCTGAATCGTAATTCTGATGATAGCGATGAAGAGGCTGACGAGGACGGCGAGGCTAACGAAACTGTCTCACCTGTTCCTCTACCTGCCTTACCAACTGTGCCTACGGGGCCAATACCAGGTCCCACGAGTAATTCTGCTTATTTTGAACTTGAAAAAATGAAGCTCGAATTAGAACATAAACGATTCTTGGCTCAAGCTGAGCAGAGACAAGCGGAGTTAAGACTCAGAGAAATAGAGCTTAATCATGAGTTACAAATGAAAAAGTTGTCTATGGAAAATGCTTCTCTCTCCTCTGGTTCCTCTAGGAGCTCCAGTCCCAAAAGACCCCGGATGCCGAAGGAATTAGTGGGTATGTACGAACCGAGATTGGATGTGTTGGATTGGTTGAAACTGTTTGAATACAATCATGGGCTCCAGGACATCACCGGGAATGCGTTGCTTCCCTGGTTGTTCTCTAGGCTTCCTCCTGTTGCGACTGATGTGGTAATGGAATTGGGGGAGGTGGATAAGACGGATTACGAAAGTGTGAAACTAGCTTTGATAGCTAGATTCGGGAAGACCCCTTCCCAGTATCTTAAGAGGTTTAGAACCCTCAAAAAGCATGATGGTACCCCTTGGGCTACCTGGGTGAGTGAAGGGTTGAAAAACTTAGAGGGATGGATTAAGGGTTACAAAGTTGACACTTACGAGGGTATGCAAAATCTTTTTATGTTGGAGTCGATTTATGATGCCTGTTCTCCTGAGCTCAGACAGCACTTGGCTGATTCGAAGGAATTAGATTCCAGGGCTCTAGCTAAGGCTGCTGACTTGTGGGTTGCCAACAGGGCTACTCACAAGGATTCTGGGGCAACTCAGAAAAAGGACGAGGGAAAACAGCCTAAAAAAGACTCAAAAGAGAATTCGAATAACTCACATTCCAAAGAGGGCCCCAAACAAAACCAGAAGGGTAAGCCACCGGGAAAACCACAGCAGAATAGTGTGTCTTCTGGTGCCAAACCGGAAGGAGGTCAGAACAAGCCACCATTCCAGAAAGCATTCGGGAAATGCTTTGTTTATGGCTCGACTGATCACGTGAAAGGAGATCCCAGATGTAAGGGTAAACCTTCAGGGGTCCAGCTTGTCTCCTTAGCCTTCGCTCCAGAGGAGGAAGTCCAAATGGCAAGTGGAAACTTTCTACTGATAGCTGACGAACCCATTGGAGTCTCAGCCAGCGTTTCTTTAGTATCTCTGGGGTTGTGGGAACAACAGAATTTAGATGTCTATAATTCTATCCCCGATAATACTAAAGAGTATTATAAGGACAGTGTCCAGGTGAATGGTCAGGAGACGCCTGCCATTAGGGACACTGGGGCCAGCATAACTGTGGTGGATAAATCGTTTTTTCAGGCTGAGGATGTTGCTAAGGCACCCAAACGCCTCACCAAGTTAGCTGGAGGGCCTGTGCAGATGCTTCCCCAATTACCAGTTCTCATCAGTGTAACGACATGACTGTAAAGATACCTGTCAGCATACAGAGTGAGGTACCAGGACGCGTACTGTTGGGTAACGATTTGAAAACTCTCGGAGTTGTATCGCATACTCCCAGACCTCCTAGTAAACGGTTACAGGAGCTAACCAGACCTGCAAGAGAGAGGACCCTGCGCGGTACTCTCGGGGAGATGATGAAGAAAGAAATCACTCCTGCTCCATTGGAAATGGCGGCCGCTGTCTCTAGGAACACAGAAGTAAAAGGGAAACCTAAAACTTCCAAACCGAAACCAACAGCCCACATTCCGATGCAGCCGACACGGACTTCCCCGCGGTTGTCCAACGTCACACCCGTAACTCCACCTCCAGCTGCGGCTGAGGGGGAAGTACAACCCTGTATGGTAGAATTAGACTCTGAAGAAGAGCTAATGGAAGGCCAGGAACTCATTGGAGATCTGGATCCTGTTGACCATCCTGAGCTGCAGTCGTTACTGGCAGAAGGTGGACCCAGCAGGGCAGACTTCAGTAAGGGACAGAGAGAATGTCCAACTCTGGAAGGTCTTCGCCGTCAGGCAAAAACTCAGGCTGAAGGGCAAGAGCCTGGGAAACATAGGTTGCACTGGGAAGATGGCCTCTTCTATAGTGAACCAACCGAGTCTGCACCTGGAGACTACAAACGCCTTGTAGTACCCCAAGAGAACAGACCACAGTTCTTGCAGTTAGCCCACAAGATTCCTTTGGCTGGTCACTTGAGTTTCAAGAAGACTAAGGAAAGGCTCTCACTCTACTTCTATTGGCCAAAAATGGGGGCCGAAGTAGAAAAACACTGCAGAAGCTGCCATACCTGCCAAATCTCTGGTAAGGTTGGGTCCAAGAATGTGGCACCGTTAGTGCCTCTTCCCGTTGTGGGAGTCCCATTTGAGAGAGTAGGGATTGATATCGTTGGTCCCCTTGATCCTCCAACCTCCTCAGGCAACAGGTTTATACTTGTTGTAGTAGACCATGCTACTAGGTATCCTGAGGCAATTCCTATGAGGCCTGTTACAGCTCCGGCTGTGGCTAAGGCCCTCCTTGGTATTTTTACTAGGGTCGGATTTCCTAAGGAAGTTATCTCTGACAGGGGGTCAAATTTTATGTCCCACTACATGAAAGCCATGTGGAAAACCTGCGGAGTAACTTACAAGTTCTCAACGGCTTACCACCCACAAACCAATGGGTTGGTAGAACGGTTCAACCGAACCATGAAGAGCATGATAGGTGCTCTAGAAGAACCCCTTAAGCGTAAGTGGGACCTTCTATTGCCATGCCTTCTTTTTGCTTATAGAGAAGTCCCTCAGGAGGGAGTAGGCTACTCTCCCTTCGAACTACTCTATGGTCATCCCGTCAGAGGTCCGTTGGCCCTGATTAAGGAGGGGTTGGAGAGTGCTCCTTCCCCCAAGCCAGTCAGAGTGACTGACTACGTGATAGGTCTCCGGAGGAGAATGTCGCACCTGATGACAGAAGCAAGCAATAACTTGAAAGCTGGACAAGCATTGGTCAAGCACTGGCACGATCAAAAGGCTAACATGGTTGAGTTTGCTCAAAACCAGCTTGTTCTTGTTATGATCCCCACAAGGCAGAGGGCCTTGCAAGATAAATGGATGGGACCCTACCGAGTAGTGGGTAAGCTCGGCGAGGTGAACTATCTGGTGGACTTGGGTAACCCCAAGGAGGCTCCGACAGTCTTTCACACCAACCGACTTAAAGCGTATGTCTCACGACCTGATGTAGGAGCGTTGCTTCTAGCATCGGCCGAGGAAGAAGAAGAGAGTGAAGCTCTTCCGGATCTCCTCAGAGGCTTACCTTTAGATGAAAACATTGAAGGAGTAAATCTCTCCTCCAATCTGACACCCGAGCAACAAGAAGAGTGCAAGTCTATGTTGAATCAGTTTGCCTCTCTGTTCTCGCTCTCACCAGGCTTGACCCCTTGGGGCCAGCACGAGATACTCACTGGTGACTGTCTGCCTGTCAAAAGCAGAGGATATCGCATGTCAGAAAACGTAAGAACCCACATCAAAGGTGAGGTCAGCAAGATGCTTGATCTCAGGGTAATAGAGCCCTCTACTAGTCCATGGTCTAGCCCAGTTGTGTTAGTACCAAAGGCCGGATCTAAAGAACTTAGATTCTGCGTGGATTATAGAGCTCTTAACGCAGTCACCACGACTGATGCCCACCCTTTGCCAAGAACAGATGAGTTGGTGGATAAACTTGGCGCCGCCAAGTTCCTCAGCACATTTGACTTGACGTCAGGCTATTGGCAAATAGCCCTGACCAACCATGCCAAGGAGAAAACTGCATTTTCTACCCCCGTTGGTTTATACCAATTTACGGTAATGCCTTTCGGACTAAAAAATGCACCTGCTACGTTTCAACGGATGGTAAACCAAGTTCTAACCGGGATGGAGGACTTCTGCATGGCATACTTGGATGACATAGCAGTGTTCAGCAATTCCTGGGACGAACATGTAACCCACCTGAGAGATGTTTTGCAGGCTCTTAGACGAGCCAATCTGACCATAAAGGCGAGTAAATGCCAAATTGGACAGAGTAAGGTAGTCTACCTTGGGCATGAGGTAGGCGGTGGCGAAATAAGGCCTTTGCTCAGTAAGATTGAAGCTGTGCAAAATTGGACAACACCGACTACTCAGACTCAGGTGAGAGCCTTCCTAGGCCTCACCGGGTATTACAGGAATTTCATAGAGAACTATGGGACCATAGCTTCTCCACTGAATGTCATCTCCTCGCCCAAATTCCCTAAAAAGGTTAAATGGAACGAGGAGTGCAATCAGGCTTTTGAAAACCTGAAAAAGGCTCTTTGCCAAACCCCAGTACTCAGAGCTCCTGATTACCGCCAACACTTCATTGTGCAGACAGACGCTTCCAATGTAGGGATAGGTGCCCTACTCAGTCAACTGGATGGGAAAGGTAGGGAGCACCCCGTTTGCTACATCAGCCGCAAGCTGAAGGATCCTGAAACAAGGTGGGCAACAATCGAAAGAGAATGCTTTGCCATCGTGTGGGCTCTGAAGAAGTTTAGGCCGTACTTGTATGGTTCTACTTTTGTTATTCAGACGGACCACCAACCCTTGAGATGGTTAATGCAAATGAAAGGGGAAAACCCAAAACTACTGAGATGGTCGATCTGCCTGCAAGGGTTCGATTTCACCATTGAGCACAGGTCAGGATGTCACCACCAAAATGCTGATGGTCTCTCTAGGATGTATATCATCGACTAGAGGTATGAGATTCATCCAGGAGTGGATTAAATCCTCCTGTCCCTTAGTCTTGGGGGGGCGAGTGTTAGGAAGAATTCTCTGTTTAGGCTGAATTTCCTAACCTAGTGAGTCCCCCAGCAGCTTTGCTGGATTTCTGGAGTTTGTTTTTCCCATCCTGCCAAGAGTGTGACCCTTTTCCTCTCCCTCTTGGACATGTATGTGTGTAGTTCCTTTGAGATGTCAATGTGTTCGATGGGCTATGGGGTCTTTTTACTCCATAGGGTCTCATAAGTTTTTCTATGTGTGTCACTCTGCACCCTACGTGTCGTGACACGGGGGCGCCCTAGCAGGTCCCCACACCATAGACTCCATACCCGGGGACTGACTACTGTCTCCCCGGGCATGTAAAGTCACCATTGGCTTTACTTGACCTAAATTTACTAACAGAACTAGTACCAACCATCCTATTGTGGACGTGCTAGTAGGGGTAATACGATTACTCCTGGATCTGTTACTCGAGGGGGCACTGTCCCGTCCCTCCTCGTCGAGTTTTGGCTGGTGGCAGTGGAAACTACTTGTTATGTTCGACCCCGAGCATAACCCTATGGGATTCGTCCCATTGTTGAAGATTGATACTGTTTTTCGTTAATCTCCAACGTACCACCGATCTACTTATCTTAAATAGGTTTATCGAGTGGTATTTTCTGCCAGAACTCGGGTTGTAAAATGGCGTCTGTGTTTTTCTCTGTGACTCCTAAACCAAAGGTTGAGCCCTTTGTTCCACTTTTGGCGGGCCTCTGGACAGAGACCCGCGAAGGTGGCGCCATTCTGTCTGGGTTACCTCAGGGGTGTGGGAGGGGGTTGAGACACCCTGGACCGAGTTGCCTTGCCAACTCAGGTCGCACTCTGAAGTGATTGGCCCAGGTGGTGAGCCTTCCCGCTCACCACTTAGCATGTGTTGATTGACAAGCTAGGCTGAATGAATGGGGGACGTCTGCATAAAAGCAGGGCCTTTGGGACTGGATCTTCAGGAAGTCGCCACTGGACCTAAAGAATCCGACGAGGGTAACGTTGACTCGACCTGCACGACGACACCTCCGGTGGAGCCCTGCGGAATCGTCTCACAATCTCCCGACGACAGAAGAGATCTCCCTGCCGGAGAGGCTCTTTCCCTGGCTGGTGGGAACAACCAGTCTTCTTCTTCTTTGTGCTTTTTGGTCGCCCAGGACGCAGTGGTCGAATTGCCCGTGCAGAGCACCCGGCAACCGGATAGCCACTACTCCTGCACCGTGATCGAAAGGTGGTGCCTTGTGACGAAGCACTCCGCGGCTGGTTTCTTCCCTGGTGGTGCACCGGACATCTTCTCTTCGACGACGAGAGCATCTCTTCTCTTGGCCAAGACCCGTCGTGCATTCACCACCAGGAACAACTGCCCCCGTCGGAGCTGTCTTCCACAACAAGGTACCGTAACCGCCTGGCTTCCCTTTTCGATCGGTTCGTGTGAGGTATCTGATTCCTCTCCGTTCCGTTGGGTTGCCTCCAAGCTTTATTCACTCTTTGTTCTGAACTGGTTCCACCTGTCGCTAACCAATTTGCTAAACGAGACTTGAATGCATCACCCATAGAGACTTTCCAGGACATCGTGCCTTGCCTCTCACCGAGTGGGCCTGGCCGCCGAACTGTATGATCTAGTGTGATTAATGCTTTCTTGCCGTGCATTTTTACCCGCTTCAGTGCGAACCGTGTTGACTTCGTTACCTGCCTTTCTCTTCTCTCCCTTCCTCACTAAATATTCGAGTGTCATCTGGGTTGAGGTATACACCTCTGTCTGAAAATAAGTGGTGCCGTAGAACCTAGAGTTGTCGATAGTGTGTTTCGGGGGATTGAGCTTATTCCATTCTGCAGAGTAATTGTATTTTGAATTATTTGCCGTGTTCCGCTTTAGTATTTTTCATAGACGTGCTGTTATCAATAAATAACTTACTATCTTTATACTAAAGCCTGGTTGCGTGTTTACTCGTTTTGCTGCAGAGAATTACCCTATCTTGTATGCTCCCTATACTGACCAACTTTTCTTGAGAGAAGTCTGACTGCTCAGCCACAGCTACCAATTGAATCTGTGTGGTACAGACTGCTACCAAGTGGGTTCATCGCAACACCTGTAGTCCTAAATCTTTTGCAGTGGTCCCAGAGGGAACTGCACAGGTTTCCGCCTAACACCGCGTAGCCTCCCACTGTAGCCTACTTTCATACCGCTCTGCTTGAGCGGAATTGCTGGATAATGAAGGTGGTACGCCAATGTAGGAAGAAGTAGCATGCCCGCATAGCCGCCCTCTTCAGCCGGAACAGCCCGCTCTCGCCCCGCTGTGCTCCACTCGGCTCGAGGGGAAATGCTGGACTAATATAGGATGGATGCCAACATTGATGGGACAACGTAGTATGCTCCCGTAGCCGCTCACTTAAGTGGGAACAGCTAGCTGTCATCCGAGCCCCACCTGTATATAAATCTCCACAGGTCATTGTGAGACTAGATTATGAATATGTCGAATTCTGGAAGAGTCCTTTCTACGTTTCACGGTACTGCAGTCGCATAAACTAGCCACATTTAGTTGAGTAATAGTATATCTGTAATTTCCAAATCAGTGCAAATAGCATATGAAATCTCAGCCTTCCTTCACCCTAGTCGACGAAGGTGCAAAAGAAAACACTTAATTAAATACATAATTTTATTTTAGGGGTACCCTTGTCCAAGGCCCACGTAAATAGGCAACATGACCCCCCTGTAGAGGTACATACACTACTGGTTAGGTAGTAGCAAACATACATTTGTGTCTGCATTCAAAATATTTCGCCATAGTTTACAAATTCTGCAAATATTTCTCAGAACAATTTTGCTAATTCTCTGAATCATTAAAAATGATCATTCAAATTAATAATCTCCTGAAAGCTACGAAACCCCTCGGTTTAAACCACGACGAGACGCTTTATATGCCCGCTTTTATGAGACATGCAGTGCCTGGCTGCTGTAGATCATTTTACTGAATTTCGTGGGCCTTTGCTTCCCTGAAGTTGTCACAGAAAAGAATCACCATGCTATCTTTCACTCAGGCGGACGCGCAGACGTTCAACATGCGGCATTGGGTGAGTCATCACAGATATTCAGCCTTTGACATGTCACGCATGTCAGGGAAAGCCTGTCTACACACACTTTTTACTTGTTTACATCATTTACCGATCACTGGGGAATTGTACAGCCAAGACATGGACAAGATCAGCGTAAGAACCGAAAAGTCGAGCTTCTTAGTCACCACTCATATACTTGATTGTTGAACATTCCATATATTTTTGTATTTTTTTTAAATTTATTTAACGTGATTTTACGGTTATACATTAGACAACCTTTGATCACATGTTTTAACTTCATATTTAGAAAATAAAAAGAAAGAAAGAACGAGAAAGATAAGATAAGATGGATACAGAGACCTCAGCATTGTATATATGTCATGTCGGTTATAACAGTTTCCTCTAGTCCAATTTAGCTAGGCGATTCTTTCCATATATGTTTCTGTTGAAAGGTCCTAAACTGCAGCCCTTAAACCAATAAGAAAAGTAGAGTTAGGTTATACATGCCATGGCATTGTTTTATTAGAAAGTACAACCCAGTGACATATAAAGCAAAAACATGCAGCATTGTCTGTTTAAAATGAAACCCCTCCTTCTCCAAAATCCGTTGAAAGACATCAGTGATTCCCTCCACCTCGAGGCGTGACATGCTCGAGACATGCCATGATTTGGACAAGCAGGGACCCTCTAAAGAGTGTTCTCGCCCCCTTCAAAAAAGCCTCTTGGGGCCCGTGTTGCACTGGTGAGTGCAGGCATGTTGTAATTGGAACACACAACGAAAACACTGCTTTCTGTTAGAGGACCACGTTAAACAGACTAATAGGCCCAAGGGTGAAACTGCCAGTGAAAAGTTGTTATAAGAGAGTAGAAAGTACGACTGGGAGAATATCTGTGCCCAGAAAATAACCAGAAATCATGGTTTTTCGTTCTGACAGAATCCTGCAAAAAATGTTTAAATAATAATAATCTCGGGTTGGGTGGAAGAGTTCACCTGAAAATAAGATTGGTGCCTTTGCTAACTGAAAACTGGGCATTACGCCAAACTCATTTAACAACCACTGACAAAGCCAATAGTTTGGGGATTTGCAGTTTTTATTGCTTTTTTCATTTAGGAGTGGTGGCGGTGTCACATGGTGGTGTGAAGTGAAGTTGTGGTGTTGGGATGGTGCAGAGTGGTATTGCGGAGGGGTGTCTGGAGTGGAGGTGTGGCAGTGTAGAGGTGTGGGGTGAAAGGATGTGGAGGTGTGATGGTGGTGTGGAGTATTGGCGTGGAGTGTCGATGTGAAGTAAGGGTGTGGTGGTGTGAAGTGGTGTGGATTGGTGATCTAGGATGGTGGTGTAGAGTGGTGGTGTGGAGGGGTGTCTGGAGTGGAAGTGTGGTAGTGTAGAGGTGTGGGGTGTAATGGTGTGGAGGTGTGATGGTGGTGTAGAATATTGGTGTGGAGTGTCGATGTGAAGTAGGGGTGTGGTGGTGTGAAGTGGTGTGGATTGGTGATGTAGGATGGTGGTGTAGAGTGGTGGTTCAGTGGTGTAGTGGTGTGTAAAGGTGTGGTGGTGTGGTATGATGTGGAGTCGTGGTGTGGAGGCATAGGTGTGTGGCAGTGTATCCATGAAGAATAATAGGCTTCAGAAGGCAATAAAGTGTGCAGGTGTAGGGGATTGGAGGTGCAGTGGAGTGGTGTTGTGGCAGGAAGTGGAATATAGATGTGGAGCTTTAGTGTGGTGTGGTGTTGCAGTGTGGGGGGTCTTCTGTGGTATGGAGGTGTGGAGAGTAGTGAGTGAGGTGTAGAATGGTGTGGTAGTGCTGTGTTGTGGTGGTGTTGTAGAGTAGTGTGTTGGTGTAGAGCATTGCAGTGGTCTGGAGTGGTGTGCTGGTGTAGAGTGGTGGTCTGGAGTAGAGTGATTGTATAGTCTGATATAGCAGTGTGGAGTGGTGTCGAGTGATGTGATGTAGAATGGTGTGGTGTGATGGGTGAAGTTGGGTGTGGAGGTGTACTGTGGTGGTGTAGAATCGTGGTGTAGAGTGTTGCTGTGGAGTGGTGGTGCAGTGTAGAGTGATAGTGTGAAATGGTGTGGAGTGGAGTGGTGTTTTAGAGTGGTGGTATAGAGTGACGGTATACAGTGGTGTTGTAAAGTATCCAGGGTGCTCTGTGTGAGGAGCACCATTGAAATAGCTACCTTAACAAGGCTAATATTGAAATATTACTCTGTGACTGAATAGGCACACCATGATCAGACCAAGTCAATATGACTAACAGTTATCCCAACTAGAACAATTCTGAAATAGCATGTGAACATAAATGAAAGAATATAAGGAACCAATGATTGATGCTATAGTAATCAGACCATCCAAATGATTAAACTGAGATTGATGGATCACAGAGAAATCATCTTCTATTAATGTACTCAACGGTTGACATGCAAATTAACATTAATACCAGGTTTTGTTAATGACCTTGAAGAAGCCAAATAGGGCGAAACATTGGCACGTGCTGTCCAATGAGTTATTGTGATTAGGATTTATGTGTTTGGATTATTAATTATGTGTTTGGTAAATTGTACATTATGGATTAGATTATAGAAATGTACTTCATTGCAATTGAATCTATTTTAAGATTGTTATAAAATTGATGCACAATAAGACCATCTTTGTCCCTTTTTCTTTATATAACTTTATATAACCAATCCACAGCGCAAAGGTGTATGGACCATGTTGCATATCAGTGTATTTTTTAGGTTGGGTTGGGTGTCCCAATGACCAGATTATTGTAGCTTTAGTGGATGCAATCCTTTTCTTTTTGAAATAGTGGATAAACATAAGTCAATTTAGGAGAGTGCAGTGTCCCAATTGTTTAACACTTACCCTATAAAATGTGGTGTTGTAAACTAGTTGTGAATTGGTGGGGTGAAGTGGGGGTCTGGTGGTTGGGGGCCTGGAGGAATTGGATGTGGAGGTGTAGGGATGTGGTGATGCACAGTGGCGGTGTGGAGTGGTGTTGATTGGTGATATGGGGTGGTGGTGTGATGGTGTCAGTGGCAGTATAGGATTGTGGAGATGTAGGCATGTGGAGGTGTAGGGCTGTGGGGAAATGGTTGTGTGGATGGTGGCCTAGAGTGGTGGTCTAGGTTGGTAGACTGGTGCTTGGTGTGGAGTGCTGTGGGATCATGGTATGGGGTGCAGAGGTGTGGGTGTGTGGAGGTGTGGTGGTTTGGAGTAGGGGCGTAGATGCATGTGGGTGTGGAGTGGTGGTATTATTTAGAGTGATGCTGTTGAATACTATGAAGGTGTGGTGGTGGTGTTAAGTGGTGTGAAGTGGTGTTTGTTTGCTTATTTATTTATCTAGCACGCAGATATCTAGGCGCTTAAACTTAAGAGATTGGTTACAGTGCTTTAGGTTACAGAATAGGAAACATAAGAGAAGTACATTACAACAATGTGGAACGTACAAGGGTAGTAAGTCATATGCAAAGTGCAAAAGAGAAGTACGTGGTGAACACATCCATTGAGCCTGAGCCCATGCTACAGGGCGACAGCAACACAAAGATGCAAAGGCAAATCAGAGGGCAAATACATGGTGCCTACCCCATGTTGCAGGGCGGCAGAAGCACACAGATACAGGTTCAGCAATAGGCAAATACATGGTGCCTACCCCATGTTACATGGTGGCACTAACACAGAAATACGAAAGTCAAATCAGTGGGCAAGTACATGGAGCCTAACCCATGTTGCAGGGCGGCAGCAGCTCACAGATGTGAAGGTCTAGCAATAGGCAAATACATGGTGCCTACCCCATGTTGCAGGGTGGCAGCAGCACACAGATGCGAAAGTCAAATCAGTGGGCAAATACATGGTGCCTACCCCATGTTGCAGGGCGGCAGAAGCACACAGATACAGGTTCAGCAATAGGCAAATACATGGTGCCTACCCCATGTTACATGGTGGCACTAACACAGAAATACGAAAGTTAAATCAGTGGGCAAGTACATGGAGCCTAACCCATGTTTCAGGGCGGCAGCAGCTCACAGATGTGAAAGTCTAGCAATAGGCAAATACATGGTGTCTACCCCATGTTGCAGGGTGGCAGCAGCTCACAGATGTGAAGGTCTAGCAATAGGCAAATACATGGTGCCTACCCCATGTTGCAGGGTGGCAGCAGCACACAGATGCGAAAGTCAAATCAGTGGGCAAATACATGGTGCCTACCCCACGTTGCAAGGTGGCAGCAGCACACAGATGCAAAAGTCCAATCAGTGGGCAAATACATGGTACCCGCACTATGTTGCAAAGTGGCAGCAGCACACAGAGCGAAAGTCAAATCAGTGGGCAAATACAGGGTGCCTGTCCCATGTTGCGGGGCGGGCAGCAGCACACATATGTGAAAGTTAAGTCAGTGGGCAAATACAAGGTGCCTACCCCATGTTGCAGGGTGGAAGCAGTACACAGATGCGAAAGTTCAAATCAGTGGGCAAATGCATGGTGCCCACCCCATGTTGCCTGGCGGCAGCAGCACACAGATGCAAAAGTCAAATCAGTGGGTGAAGTAATAAGTGCTGTGGTGGAGTGGTGGGGAGTGTGGATAGGGGTGATGTATTGTGGTAGTGTGGAGTTGGGACATTGTGGTTGTGGGTGTGGGGTGATGGTGTGGGGCAGCAGAGGTGTGGGGTTGTGTGTTGCAGAGGTGTAGGGGCATTTAGGCATACAGGTTTGTGATTGTATTGGTGGTGTGGAGTGGGGTGTGGGGGTTTGGGATGTGGAGGTGTAGGGATGTGAGGTGTGGAGGGATATGTTGTAGTGGTGTGCAGTGATGTGGAGTGGAGCTGTGAGCATGTGGAGGCATGGAGGTGTAAGGGCATGGGTGCATGGGGATGGTGTGTGGTGGTGTAGAGTCGTGGTGTGGACTGGTGTGGTGGTGTGAAGTGTTGTGAAGTAGTGTGGGGTGGGGGTTTGGTTGTGGGGTGTTTGGGTAAAGGGTTGTGGAGGTCTGGCAGTTGTGTGGAACGGTGATGTGGTGGGGTGGAGGCATAGCAGTTTGGATGTGTCAGGGCATGGTGATGTAGAGTGCTAGAGTAGAATGGTGATGGTGTTGTGGGTGAAGAGGTGTGTGGAGGCAGTGTGAAGTGTGGGTGCGGAGGCGTAGGGATGTAGCGGTATGTGGTGTTAGTGGTGTTGAGTGAAAGTTGGGCCAATAGACCAGGCCCACAACCCAAGTTTAAAAAATGTGTGAAGCATGAATGTACACATTCTTCTAACAGAATGAAAGTTGTTATAAAAAGGACAATTGGAAAATATAAGCTTCATGATAGACTCAATCTAGTAAGTTCCATACAGGAAATATCTATACCACATTTTATCACTCTGTTGCCTACTGCAAGTTAACCAACAGTCCCGAAAAAGAAAGCCCAACAGACAAGCAACACATTTTGATGTAGGAAATACAAACACCTATATTGCTAGCCAATAGACTGACATTATCCACAGATATCAGTAATATTCAGATGAGGTTTGGGGCAACAGCAAGCAAAACAAACCCCTTGAATGTTCAGGTACAAAAGGAAATAACGACTATAGTCCTTGGAACTAAGCTAATTCACAGATTGCCTGAGTTTCCCTCCAATGACCAATCAAGGAAATACGAGAAACTCAGATCACCCCTCATAAAATGGTGCATGGAATTTCGCAAACATCAACTTCTGTGGGCCCCAGAGGAATTGAAGACACCCTCTAAAGTCTGTTGTGGGACTAATTCACAGCAATGGGATTTTCCTTTTGCAAGTGAAGAGGAAATTAGATCAAGATGTGAAGCAAATGCCAATTGATAGCCCCAACCTAAAAACAACACAGAGCAAATCAAACCTAATTTTCTGTCCAGTCAAGGAAAGGAGACAGGAGTAGAACAAATAGGAAAGACAGGGAAAGCACATTGATAACTCCAAAGTCTTTCCATGCACTCATAAGAGTGGAGCAAATGAACTGTGAGCCCTAGACCCAGCAGAATGAACAGGAAATATCAAGGAAGGAAATGCCAAAGATTTTCAAGATCTGCCACATGAGGCACACACTTTCAGCATGGCATTGTCACCAAGCCCTCCCCTACTGCCCCATCAATAACAACATCTGCTTCGGTCATGTGACCTGCCTCATGCCTACCTCTTCACCTACAGTGCATGTCCCGGCACATGGCATCCCAGTCAAAGGGTGACCTTCCAAGGGCGCTATGTTTCCCTGTTTTGCCCTGTTCACTCCTGATCATGCGCTCCGCCTATTTACATTATCAACTCTTGTTCTCATCATTTTCTCCTCTCCTCAGCCATTATGCAACTAGGCTCTCCTCTCATTAATCTTGGTCTTCTAAGTACCTGTTCTGTCTGCAATATATCACATTCAATCTTGATCTCTTCTTTCTCCTCATTCTGTAATTTTTTTGTTTAACTAAGACCTGGAGTTCTCCTCAGAATACATCCACCCCTGCTTTTTTCACACTTCTGCTACTCATTTCTCTCACACACTTCCCACCTCTGGCCACATTGGTGCTACCAGGTTTCTTTATCATCCTTCTTGTACTCCTGCTCCTCTTCCTTCAGGCCTCCCTCCCCTGCACCATTTTTTCCTCCTTCACTAAACCTTTTGCTGTGTCATCCACAGACCCCCTTGCTCTACCACTGATTTCCTTGACCATCATGATTCTCTTCTAGCATTCCTCCTACCCTCTTCCTCATCCATTTTTCTTCTTGGTGACTTTAATCTTACTTTCTTACTGCTTCCCCTTCATCCCTCCCTTATCTCTCATTTAATCATATCATTTAAACCTACGCTCTTCCCCTCTTTCTCATCGGTCGGGCTCCTGCCTTGATCTTATTTTCTCCTTGCTCCCTTCCCCTACCACCATCACTGCTTACCCTATGAATTCATCTGACCAATTCATGTTCTCTTTTTCTCCGTCCCTCCTTTTGTCCTCTGTTTCCCCCTATGACCTCTCCAACTTCAATCACTGCATTCTCCATTCATTTAACCCTCTCTTCTTTCTTTCTTCCCTTCATTCCTCTCTTACCCCATGTGCTCCTTATCTTCTCTTGTCCCTGATGACACTGCCACCTCCTTCCTACCATTGACCCCATCTACACTTTGTGATCCTTCAACTGACCTTGTAGACCTTCTCAACCCTGGCAGACCCCCACTCTCATCTCTCTTCGCAAGGCTGAGCAGCAATGGAAGAAGTCAGAATCCCTTCTGACCTTCTTATCTTATCTTAACTCTTCTTATGATCAATCTTTGCTTTTTGCTAACAAAACAGTATTTTTCTGAATGTACTCATTCTCTCCATCATCATCCCTGCCAGTTAATTTAGCCCTTTGATTTAGCTAAATACTTCACTTCTAAGGTTGTCTCTGTTTGCTCTTCCTTCCCACTTGGTGCTTCCCTCTGTCATTCTCCCCCTCTGGTACATCCCCTTTTCACTTTCTTTCTTTTCCCTCTCTCTGTACTAGGCACTATTTCCTCACCGGAGCCCCATCCTACCACTTCACCATTGGATCCACTTCAATCATTCCTCAAATCCACCTTCATCTTATCCCATATCTCACGTGCACATTAATTCATCTCTCAGTAACTCCTGTTGTCCTTCCTCATTCAAACATGACATAATTCTACCTATTCTGAAAAAAACATCCCTTGATTCTTCCAATTTCTGCCCTATCTCTCTTCTTCCCTTTCTATCAAAGCTCCTCGAGCACACTGCTTGTACCCAGTCCTCTTCCTAGCTTAATCTCCATTCTCTTCTTCATCCCTCCAGTCCAGTTTTCGCTCCTCCCATTATACCAACTCAGCTCTTCTGCATGTGTCCAATACTCTCCTCTCAGCTCGTTACCCCAAGCTCTCTTCTGTTCTTATTCTTCTGAGACATTTTAATTTTGAGAATATATTAGGAAGATAAATGTTCTATGACACACCAATGAAGTACATTTTTCTTTTCTTGTTTCCTCTTCTGTCCCTTGTTTGAATGTTCTTATGTATGTGTTGATAACAATTATAATTTCATAGTAGATGTAAAGAAGCTAATGTGAATTTAAAAGAGACATTTTCAAAAGTTGAAATGTCCTATACAATTTATGGCTTCAAAAGGTTTCTTAACCTAAAATTATGATTTCATTGCCCTGAAGAAGCTCACCTTCACATGTGGGAATAGATCTAACAGAGTGAAACCTGTGTTGGTAATTTGTGAACAGAATATTTTGTTTATGCAATTTGGACATTTGTAAGTATACACAGGAGAGGTGTAACCAAGAAAAGAAATCATTTTTTTTCCTTTGGAGAAGGGTATTTAAGGAATCAACTGTTTCGTCAGATAAATAGCAGATTGAATGTATTTGTCCTATGTTTGGATTTGTCACATTAATTTACTTGAATATAAGAAAATAATAAAACAGTATTGATATACAAATTGTTGTGCGACTACCAAGATTACTTGCGTATTAGAATTATTATTAAATTCAGATAAAGCTACAAAATACAAGCTCACATCACACCTACCGTCAGTAGCTAGAAAACTAGACGAAATCGAGACTTTCTTGAAGAAACTTCCAAGCAGACGAGTTTGCGACACTCTCCTAAGAGCAAGGCTGAACCTTTTGCCCTCCAATGAAATTCTGATGATGAGAGGCCTCTCAAAAACAAATAGCTTCAGATTCTGTGGCACCGTCTCTGAGACTGAATCAATACATCACCTCCTTCTGTCTTGCCATGGCACAAGTAGTTTTAGAGCTCCCTATTTGGAGGAGCTCTTGGCTGCAACACGAATCCACGAGGAAGAACGTTGGTGGACCCACCTGATCGGTGGGGAGAAGACCTCTTGGACAATTGCAACGGTCAAAATCTTAGAGCACGTTTTTTACTCAGAAAAAACGACCACTTCTTTTTCTTTCGCAACGCTCAATTAAACTAAGAAAAGTTGACCTACAAGTCGTTTTCAGAGCAGAGTAGTTTTAACAACCTTAAACACATTTGGATTCATTTCTGTGTGTACTACCTTCTTGTAAAAATTACTAATGTAACTAAATCCCGTAATAAAAAAGAAAATATATATTATTAAAATCTCGTAATAAAAAATAAAATATATATTATTAAACTCTAACAATGAAGCTACACTTGATGTAACAATGCATAATTGTGGGCCATCTTAAAATAAAGCAAATAATCACAAATTATTCAAAGGCTGTCGGGTTGAATGTGCAAACATCTCTTCAACCATGAGATCAAAAGATGTCAGAGTTATTAATAGGGAGAGCTGAGTTGGCGTATTCTATGATGCAGGGTCCACAACAAAACATTTATTTCTAATAGTGCCCTGATGACTGAAATTCCTCTCCCAACATCCCAGCAGATGTAGCTTTATTAGTAGAAATTGCTTTACTCAAATTGATCTGCAACACCATATGTGGTCCCTGAGCAATAGCCCATGAGACAGCAACCATCAGCGAGCCCCCAGAGGACGGCAAGTTTCAATTTCTTTACTTATGCTGATTTCTGTATTTCCCCTTTTCACCAATTGCAAGTAGTATGTTGGTGGGAGAGCAGAGTTAGAAATTTAGAAGGTGGGCCCTCCTGCATTGTCATATTCCAGAACTAGAGTGCTTGAGTTAAGTAGTCTTACATTTAGAGAATTATTACGAATTGTTAAAGGGACATTTCAGTTGTGGTCTTTCAAATATGCTGGGAGATCCCAATGTATAACTTACACAGAAACATCGCCAAAGTATATTACCCAGCCTGGATAAGATCAATGGGAGCCAAGAAACAGGCATACACAACTTACATGTAAATACCACAGGAAGATTTGTCAGTGGTCTAATGGCAAAGAATGTCCTCAATCACTTAAATGTGCTCTTTCTAACTAATAGCCTGTTATTGAAAGAATATGATAAAACATATTTCTGATAAGTAAAATATGTAACTTTATGGTTGTGGGGCACCCCGAAATGCACCATGGCCCAATAAATGAACAGTAAGTGACTCCCTGAAAGTTGTAAGTTTTACATGAAGAAAGCATATAAAAAAACAATATATCAAAAACAGTGCGATCTGTTAGCAGAGCTAGTGAGAGGAAAGGACAGATGAGACATTTTGGGTATGTTTTCCAATAGAAATTCACATTTTAGATAGGTTTCGATGATCCTTTTGTTCTAACTATTAGCAGAACCAAGCATTAGGTTGCTGGCTATGCCGTTGGGAAGGGTAAACGTTTTTCTAGCCACATCCAGAGAGATATTGCTATGCATGAGGGCGATAAATCATATATATTTCCGATTCACCCTAACTGGTGTCCCCTATTTGAATTCAGATAATACATATTTACCATCCTAGTGCGATGGTTTATTATCAAGCTTATTCATAGGAAAGGATGTTTAGTAGATTTCTACTGCTCGCAGGCATTATCACTGCTGGATATCTAAGAAAAACATTCACTACTTTTTTGGTTATTTCAGGTGTGGGCTGATAAGAGTAAGATCATACCACTTTCATGAGCAGGTTCCCGGCATCATTTCAATTATAGATTAATGCCTGGTCTTGTCAAATGTTTGTCAAAAAGTATGTTAAATTGAGATGGGCACATTGGTATGTGGCCTTTCTCAACTTGATCCAGTATTTTGAGTCAAATATTAGGCCATTCTGTGGGCAAGATTTAGTAATCTAGGAATCCCTGCAGGCCTACCAAGGAATATTCAACTGGCTTATACAACCTCAACAGCTGCCATCCTCTGAGCTCATTGGCTCACTCGGCCGTTGCCAGTGAACAAGGAAGTAGTGAAGAGTCGGCCCTTCTAAAATGGCTGCCTTATTTGCCTGGAGCTGCTCTATCGATGTGAAGCAGGCACTCAGTCTCCTTGCCAACAGCAGCTGTTTGGGTAGACTCTGTTGTTTTGCCCAGGATCCCAGAGAGGCGGCAGGTGATTCCGGCCCCCTACAAAGGCCAACTGCTAAGGCCTCTTTTATCTCCTGTCTGGCCCTGTGACAACAGTCCAGGAGAGCTGCATCAATTGCACCGTGAGATGCAGAGCAAACACTGAAATCATAGAAATAATTCCTAAGGTAAGCCCTGTTGAGCTGCATTGAAACAAAATGCTCACACTGATACCTGGCAAGATTTAATTTTAAATTGCCTGAATGCCACATCTCTAGCTTCTGAAATCGGCCCTTCTAAAATGGGAGCTTTATTTGCTTCGAGCTGCTCTATCGATATGAAGCAGGCACTCAGCCTGCTTCCAGCATCAGCTGATTGGGCATCCTCCGTTATTTTTCCCAGGATCCCAGAGAGCCGGCATGTGATGCCGGCACCCTGCAAAGACCATCTGCTAAGGCCTCTTTCATCTCCTGTCTGACCCTGTCAGGCCGTGGACGCACATCACCCCAGGGTATGTCCTTCCAAACATGCGATCATGCAAATGCTCTATTAATTTTTCAACCCTGTCCTCCCTGCTTCCAGACAAATCTGTCCCTCATTCCACCTTCCTTCCCTCTGCTGCCTTGCACCCTCCTCTTCTATGTAAGCGTGCATTGCTTACATATTGGACCGTAAGTCTGTGTCAAGGACCAATAAGGACACCACGCCTCAGAGTGCATACCCTACGCTGCTTTTGCCCACATAGTAAACTCATACCTAAATTCTGAGGCAACAAACGCCTCCAATACCGCATGCAGACCTTGCATGCAGACAAGGCACACTGTGCCAGCTGCGTTATACTCCTGTAGAGGAGCAGCTGAATGCCTCGGCAGGAGGTCCAGCCCCCATTCTGCCTATATGTTGGAAACCGGAAATTGCAACATGCACAACGCCAGTAATGATGCCTATACCACGAAGAGCCTTTGAGACAAGGCATTCGTTGAGAAAACCCTATATGATGTATCTGCATGGAGATAACGGTCTCCTGAAGGAGATCCCAGAAGAAGTGTGAAGATGAGAAAAATAGAGGCTGGTGATGTCACAAGAAATGAGTGTGACGCACCGAGAAGAGTGGCTGAAGAAGAGAATGCATAAGCCTTATAGAATCTGATGGCAAAGTAAAGACTCAAGAAGACTTTCACATATGGAATGAAGATTGCACGTGTGAAGAAGCACTGCAGAAAATGCAAGTCACTTTTATAACTGTACAGATGTTGTAATGCAAGTAGACTAAGTAATCATAAAGTCTGGCTATACGTAGTGAGTAGACTGCAGGCGGTGCCGCCATTATTTAGAATCTGGATATTCAAAATCACAATTTTAGTAAGCTCAAACCCATGGAGAAAGGAGGATTGATAGCTATGCATGTGTCGCAACAAAGAAACAAGCTGAAGCTCGAAAGTAGACCAAGAAAGGCTGTCTGGGGTGGTGTAAAAGGCTGAAGCAGCCAAAACTGGTTATCAGTCCTTGAAGAACAGTGAATGTGAGACGTCGAGGCATCCCTTGTTAAGTTGCAAAGAGAGAAAACCATGAGTGTCAAGTTTCCTTATTCAAGACAATTAAATACTGTCATATGGGCTGATTCACGGTCTCGTGTCATGTGAGTCCAGGATGGAAATAGACGTGGGCATGCAGAACAGAACTTTGATAAGCATACGCTCACACCCCTTACATTTTCAGAGAAGAGAAACTACTACAAGGCCAAGTTCAAAGACAATCTGAATGGCAGTCAACATGAGTGTTGATGGATGTCCGGCTAATTGTGTGGGAGACATGGTCAAGTCCACCCATTGACACCTGGGGTACCAGCTTACCTGCTGCTAGTGAGTTGAATATTCCGGAAGGGTACAAGCGTGCCAACCAATTATAGAAGGACGTATAACGAAGGGCCTTATAGTTTGAGAGCCAATAATATGCTGTTTACTTAATAACTGTTGAAAATGACTTGCACTAGGGTTGGGCATAAGTTGTCCACCTGACTGTAGAGACCCAATCACAATTCAATCCCTTATAGAAAGTATACTTAGATGTTCCCTTTGAACCAACAACAATCTCACGTAGGTTTTCTTAGTTTTTCACATAGTATGATGTCATGAATGATGAGTTTTTGTTAGAAAAGAAGTATTTTTTCTGAAAATCAATGAGTGAGCTTGTGTGATGTCCGTTGATGTCCGTTGTAACTCCCTGTTTTAGACAATTGAAAATAAAACAGTTTGTTGAGACAGTTTGCCAACTTCCTGAATCTGTCTTATCATTTGGTATAAGAGTTATTCTGCATCCCCTCTATCGTACGATGTGTTACCTCAATTAAAAAGGGCCATAAGGGTTCACTCTACTCCACCTACCAGCCTCTTGTAAACCACATCGTAGAACAATCCACCTTACCAGGGACACACCAGCCTGCCAAGCGTTCCCTACTGAACCATTCCACAATGGAACCAGGAGTAGCAACTACTGTTGGAGTACGACTCATCTTAACTACTGGGATCACCTAGGCCAGCCAATGCCCATCAGCCCACCATACACCTGTGGCTTATCCATCTCCTGTGACTACCCAAGTTCGTCAAAGGGCACTAAACTGATCTCCTTACCAGAGCCCACTATGAATGCAGTGAATGACTCGGATCACCTAGGCCCACCATTGCCTGTCAGTTTATCACTTACCTGCACTCTACCTGCCTCCTGTGAACACCCAAGCACGCCAAAGTGCACTAAACTGATCCCCTTACCAGTGCACACCATGATTGCAGTGAATGTCTCTGATCACCTAGGCCCACCATTTCCTGTCGGTTTACTACTTACCTGCACTATATCTGCCTCCAATGACCAACCAGCCAATTTCAATCCAGTTTGCTCGGCTACTACTGACACCAAACTGGCCTCTCCAACAGGCCCCTTTAGTTCTGCACCTGCTGCACTAAGCCAAATGATGAAACGATGTCAGGTCACAAATACCCCTATCAAATGTAAGGAAAGCATTGTATGAAACAGTGAAGGCAGAACCAAGTGATCACAGTTCAAGGGTGTTTATTGAACTTCAATGGGTTGGATGAATGCCTATCTAACCCTAAATCTAAGTATGGGAGCAAGCTACAACCATCAAAGTAAAAATAACACAGTCCTACTGGAGTCTTGTTGAAATACAAAGGGCCTATACTAATAAACCTATTGCCAATCTTTGCTCCTAAATGAAAATGGTGTGGGAAAATGATGTATGCAAAAGAAAGAGTGTTCAAGAAATAATATGTCAGAATGACTGAGTACTGAAGCTCCCTTCCCCACGTTTTCAGCACGTGACAAGGTGGCACACTCAGGTCCAGCTTCTTTCACAATGAGCAGTTCAACACGTGGATCGAGGCCCACCTGCCCTTCCACGTTAATTCTCTTTTATTGGACTTCAAAACAATGTTCCATCAAACCACTTTGCAAAGATCCCCCTATCTTGGGCTCATATCTTGTACTAACCAGTTCTCATAGGTCCCCCTCTGCCGTGCTCAGACATCTCAAAAAAATAAAATTCAAATCAAATAAGCAAGGGGCTCCCTTCCCCAAGCTTATCACGCTTCGGGTCTCCGCCTGTCAGCTCGGACCCCTTTTGGTTTTGATGCAACAAAAACAAGCCAGGGGATTTCCTTAACCAAACTTATCTACCTTTGGGTTTCCTTCTGCTGGACCCATTTTTGGATGTTGAAGACTTTCGAAAGTGCATTGGATTTTTACAAAAACCTTCGCAGGAACACTTTGACTTTCCGACACAGTTCAACTCTTGCTTTCCCCTTTCCCTAGGAGTTTAATCTCTTTTCTTCACTTCACAGTTCAATTAGTTCCCTTTAATTCGCACCCATCCGGTTTACGCGTCAACTTCACTCTCTCTTACCCAGATGCTTTCTGTTGCTTTGGGTTCTTTTCAATAACTTGCATAGGCTTCTCTCTCTCTGGCGCAAACCTCATTTATTCAATACTTTGTTTCAATTTCTCCAAATCAGCTGGATTCTGGCCAACTCACCGGCTGTATTTATCTTTGTTTGTCTGTCCTCCCCAACTTCACCGTTCACCAGGGAGGGAAAATCAGGAATCTGTGCGGCACTTCCAAGGAGGGACTTCCTCCACTCTGTGGGTCTAGCCTCTTGAAAACCTTGCGGGCTCTTGGAAATGTAATTCCCTTTGCTTAGCTCTCTCTGGCTCTCATTAGCTTTTGCCCAGTCTCTAGGTAAATTAATTTCTTCAGCCTGGTTTGTATCAGCCCAGAAAGAGCTCTCCTCTCCTGTGCCCAATCCTGCTGGCTGAGTGCTTGGCAGTTTGATAGGGATCCTCTGCCAAACTCAGCCTTGCAGCCTCCCTCCTGTCTTCCCAAGAGTAACTGACAGGCTCTGTTTAAACACCTGTGAAAGGTTAATATGTTGCAGGTGTGTGGTTAGGGTTGGGCCTGCCTGACCTTGCCTGTCCTCATTAACAGGACAGTCTGTTGTCCAGATGGAAGAACCTGTCTTCTGTGTCTAAGTGTTTTTTTTGTCAGTACTCGTCATCCTCTCACTCCCTCTCATCCTCGTCTCAGTGTTTGTGTAGAAAAGGGGGGGGGGGTGGGAAGTCATTGTATCCTACAAAATAGGATGGGATAGAAGTGTTGGCAAGGGGGGAATACCATGTCTCACCATTAGGTGTCTTCACCCCACTCCCAGAGGACCCCTCACTCAGGTGATCCTCCCACACTGGTCCACCCCCAGGGACTGGTTTCGAAGGGGATGACCGTGCCCTGGTCACTTGAGTGACAAATCCCCGGGTACTAGCTAATTAGACACCCTTTGGTTTCTCACACAAAGGGGTATAATATAAATGAGCATAGAAGTCTTCTTTTTTATAGAGAGCTGTGTAGATGAGGACCAACACAATTGATCAAAAATACAAATTCCACAGGCAGCTATCCTCTTTTCACACACATAAGCTGTGGAAATCCTCAAGTCTCACACAAAGGAGCATTAATCAAAGCCAGATCCCTCACAGCTCATGTGCTCGACATCAGTGATCTGATCACCATCAAAGAACTTGACCTACTCGCCATAATGGAAACTTGGCTACATGTGGCCTCATGACCAACCTTGTCCCTGACAATCCCTAATAATAACACAATTTTCTGTAAAGATAGACTGGACATCAGCAGTGCGGGGGTCAGTGGGGGTGTGTTTATAATTTCAAAAGACTCCTTAGGCATTAGAGAATCCTGTAATGTAGACTTCCTTTCAGGAGAACTACTGTTCATCAAATGGCCCCGATTGCACGCACTACTATAATCCTACACTTGATAAACCGACCACCAGGCCCCTCACTATCCTTTGAGGATGATATTGTTCATCTCCTCTCGGCAGAGGCCCAGTCAACTCTCCAGAACTATCTTCTTGGGCAATGTGACCTTCGGTTTTAATGACAGCACTGACTCCAACGCCCATGCAGTAGCCAATGACATTGAATCCTTCGGTTTTTGCTCAACGCATCACCAGTTCTACTCATAATAAAGGCTGGTGCTTAGACTGGCTGGCAGATCTCAATTGAAAAGTTACAATTGTATCCAATGAGCTATGCCCTTGGTCAGATCACAATATTATTGCCTTCAATGCACTGATCTGCAACCTAATCCAGGCCCTGCTGAAGCCCTTACCTGCTACCCTAAATAGAAACACCAGAAAAATCAGTCCGTCTTGCATCCTCCCCCCGTTGAAGGCACTTACTGACTACCAAGACACGTCTGATGACCCATCCAAGATGGTGGACACCTACAATCACTCTTTGATGTGTGCCATTGACACAGTGGCACCATTTGGGAAACTCCTCATTTGCCTCCACTTCAGTTCCAACTAATTAAAAAACTCTTGGGCCCTACCTTTGCTAGAAAATGTGACCCAGACACCAACATCCCCACTATCTACCGTCCAATCACTACTGTACCATTCCTTCTCAAAAGATTGGACAGAGCTGCATACCTACAGATTCCGTCTCACCTGGAACCTTTTGGGCCTATGTCAATCTGGATTCTGATCTGGCCATGGCACTGAAACTGCACTCCTTGACTCAAAGAATCAAATGGACAAATTCAAAGTTGCTGGCAAGTTTGTACTCCTCCTGCTGCTAGACCTCTCAGCTGCCTTTGATTTGGTGGATCACCAAATCCTCTGCCAAGACTTGTCCTCAGCTACTCACTTTTCCTTTGAAGCCACCGCTTGGATCTCATCTTTCCTCTGGAATAGATCCATGAGAGTCTTCCCCCATCTAGCTTCAGCCCTTCCAGCCTTTGTCACTTGCGGCGTACCGTTGTACAATATCTGCGTTTCACTCACTTTGTACAATATCTTCACAAATCCCCTTTTTGACCTCATAGACATACAGGGTATCACCTATATGAACTATGTTGATGATACCTAGATCCTCTTTCCTATCTCAGGAGTCTACATCACCGACTCCAACTCATTTAGAGCGATCTACCAAAAATTGCAAGCCTGGATGGCTCATCATTCATTATGTCTCAATGATGACAAGACTGAGCTGCTCCTGGTCGGCTCCCATTCCCTGCTGAACAATCTTGATGGATCTTGCAAATCATTCACCATTGATGGCCTATCCATCCCAGCATCACAGGTAGTTAAAACCCTCAGGGTCTACCTGAATTCCAAACTGACTCTGACGAAGCAAGTAAATGCAATCGCCTCCTCAGCAGCCAACACCACGAAATTAATCAATGCCTTTAGGCCCTTCCTCTCCCCTGACAGTTGCACTACCATTGCCAGAATGCTGATTGGATCTAGACTTTACTGCAAATCATTATTCGCTTGCACTAGTGCACTCAATATTAATAAACTACAGATCATATAGAATAATGCGTTCCGAGCCGCTCTGAATATCCCCAAAAAAGATCACATCTCTGCAGCTAGAAAAAAAGTACACTGGCTGCCTATTCGCAAGTGCATACTGAACAAAACGCTTGTCATCACACACAAATCTCTCTCGAACAACGCCCCACGATACTTGTCTCCCAAAATTAACAAAGTCCAATCTAGCAGAGTTGCCGTTCTACCTATATATGCTGCATCATCACCCTGAGATTTAAACTACAAAGATCAGGAGGTCTCCGCTTCCCAGTTATTGCGGCACAGAACTGGAATGCCCTCCCACTAGCATTGAGTGTGTATAACTCTTACTGGGCTTTCTCCAAGCCCCTACAAACATGACTTTTCGCTCAGAATTTGCAACCTATCGGCAGCTTCTAAGAAGGTTTTATGTTAACCATCCTCGCAAAGATTTTTCATTCAGTTTGTCAAACCACAAGTACTGTCCTTTTGTCTTGATGTAATGCGAGTCACTGTAACCAATGTAAGCTTTCAGGCTTATCCCTGCAACCTTCAAATTACAAACTCTGTTCTGATGTCTTGACGTAACAACTCTCACTGTAACCTTGATGCCCACGGGCTTAGTGCGCTATACAAATGTCAAAATAAGTAAATAAACAAATAAATTAGACAGGTCTGCTTTCTTGCGTGCAGTTTATTTTGTGTTTGGTAGAGCTTGATGAAATGCTAGCTCAAATTCCTTCTGACCCCCCTAAATTGAATGGTACTTCATGTAGGTCTCAAATGTATGCAGATTATTCGGCCCTTGTGCATCTTCCACCACAGTCATTACAGGTGGGTTTTGTGACAGCCAGGAACTATTTCAGGGCCCATTATTTGGAAATGAACCAACATTTGAATACAGCAAAAATGAACCCTTTCCTCTTCATAAAAGAAATCAGTAAGTTCATGTGGAGTCTGTTGAGCACTGAGATGGCATTTCTGCTAGCAGATTGGTTTTTATAGTCGTTTTAACTCTAGTTACGTGATTTGTCTGGTAAATAAGATATGCGCGACTTAATTTCATAATTGGCTTAATAAACTTTTCCAGTTCAGCCAATGTGGATGCACTGAATACTACTGATAGATGTATTAGCATCTATCGTGTTTCTATTCTGTCATTCACTTCCTTAACGGACCTACGTGTATTGTACAATAGGAACATGAAAGCAGCTGAGTAAGTCATTTGTGCAAGGGATCTTTTGGTATCACGTGATGTGCGCTGGCTGAGGCCGAGTGCTTGTATAGGAACTCATGCAAAATTACCCGCATTTGTAAAAGGAAGATGGTGATCCTGGTCACCATTCAGTGGAAACTTTTCAGAAGGATTAATGTCAGGTGGTCAACATGTAAAAGACGTCTGCATCAATGAAGGACTTTTTTGACCATCTTTATGGCTTGGACATTGGAGGAAGATCTCACCCTTAGATGAAACAGTTACTTTTTATTTCTGGAAGAATCTGGACAGTTTTCTCTTTTGTCATTGGAGGTCTGGTGGGTGGGTCAGGTTGTTGCTGGGTTGGTCTGGTAGAGAAAACCTGTAGCTCTGTTGATTCTCTTACAAGACAAAAATGTGTTTCTATCTTTGCTACTATCCAAGAATGATTGTGTGAACTCTGTTTCTCTATCAATTTGGCACTGCAGCTCAGACTTGTCGTGCTCTGAGTGTGTACTGCTGGCCTGCAGACTGCTTTCGCCTGAACCCCACTTACACCCATTGAGAGCTAGAGGTAAGGTATCTTACATTCAGTACCTGAATACCTGCTCTCCTCGAGGCTGCAGAACAGTGGAGTTTTCCTTGTGTATTAGTGTGTTTGAAAGAATAATAAAACATTGCTACAGAACAGTATACAGAACAGTCTATAGCACATAGGTGCTTGAAGCCACATTTTATTTATACCAAATACAACAGATTGTGCACGGATTTACAAGAATGGCACCATCTCTGCACAGTCAATTCCTGCTAGAATGTACCTTTCATATTGACCAGCTGACCAACTAATAGCGCGCATAAAAAAAGAGAAAATGTATTCACAACGTTGGGGAGATTATTCAGGTATGCAGAGGCATCAGAAAGACATAATACTTCCAAAATTGAGGGATTCAAAGATTCAAATCCGCTGTTTTCGCAATTGGCATGTTCCCAGTTGGTAAAACATGCACAGGATGAGGAGGCAGCAGAGGATATAATTGAGTTATTTACTAGTGTACAGATCAACCCCTGACAGAAACAGTGTGGATGGTGCTACTACCCCACCATTGAATGCCACTACATTGACTAGACCGGCTCAGACAGCAGGGCCACAAGAGTCTCAGAGGTGCTTGTCCCACAACCCATATCAATTCAGTAACTGACTGCCCCAAAAACCCATTATCTAACCACTTTAATTACGAGATGTTCAGACCCAGCACAGCACTTCCTACGTATTTGCTGACATAGACTTCACGGCAGATGGCCACCCCCAAGTTTTCATAGATAGCCACGTCATCCCCATTTGCAGCATCTCTGACAAAGGGTGTGAACCAAATGCAGAAGGGATTCACTTGTTATCTAGGCACCGTCACAATAGGTTCCGGAAAATACCACCCACCTAGACGGGGAGGACATAATAATGTCTGTACATGTCTCATGATCACAAGGGAAACTTAGGAATGTGGTCAATACATTCTCTTATATTAGACCGAAGCCGCAATGCTTCATTGAGGAGATGGAAACAGTGATCCTATATTACAAACTCCTCTTGGGCTGACATGAAACAGTTCACAAGGGTACTAATTCCAACAGAATTCAGGCAGAGACTCACTCAGAAGGGTCAATGGCTGACCGATGACCCAGGAATGGGTGCATCACTAAAACAAGCCAGAAACAGACTGCTAACTGCTATTACCAAAGGACACCCCAGGAGAACTGATTGGGAAAGGATACATAATTGTAAGCAGAATAAAGGGGCGTTACCAGCCAACTATTCATACAGATTGAAAATAGAAATCACCAAACACTTGGGAATGGTAAAACCTGAAGATACCACAGAAAAAGTGGTAGTTAACACTTTGTTTCAGGAATGCAACCTAAGCTCCAAAAACAGCTCCGACTGAACCCTTCTCTGAACACATGGCAGAGGCAAACCACTGTGTCGTTTGGCAGGAACAGAAGAACGAGTACCTTGCGATTACAGGACTTACAGTGCAGAATGTCCAGACTTAGGCTCTGCAAAGTTCAAGAGGTGCTTTCAGAGGGGGATAAATGGAAAACGTGATGGGAGAGGTAGAGGTTCCCTGCAGGATGGACAGGAAGGGGAAACTCCCTAATCCGCAAACTGTAACTATTGTAAGCAAGAGGACCACTGAAAGAATGAATGACTGCCTCCAGAACAAGGCACATTTCCAAGCCCTATGTCCCCAAGTTTAAAATGAATACGCCAACGCCCACTGCCTCAAATGATGACCAATATTGAGATGGCCTGAGAGAAAATCTGGTCATAAATCCCTTAATCCTAAAAGTGAGGTAGAGAGCCAAGCCCTCTCTTGTCGAGTAGACACAGGAGCTAGTAGGTCAATGATCTGTTGCAACTGTTTCCCAGACATTCCCACTCCATGACTGTAAATAATTTAGGTATGTTGGTATGGTTTGCCAGAGGTATGGGGGTTACAATGAGCTTATCAGTTCAGCTCCCAGGGACAAACAACCCTCCCCATTAACAGAGGACTGAGCCAAGGGCAAGTTAGAACTGTCGTTTATTTAAAAAACCGACAGGGATCAAACAAGACATTGCTGCTCCCAAACCCCTGTCATGTCTTCTTGTTGCAGAGTATTGTCACAATATGCCAATTCCCCATAATACCTATCCCACTTTCTGGTTGGGTGCTCAGAGTCGTATACAGTATAGAGAACCCCTATAGACCTTCGTTTATTGGCCCTCTCATATCAGGTGGTTGGCCTGCCCCTTCCCCAAGAAACTATCTATTCCATTGTTGCAGGGATGCAGGATTACCATTGGCCCTTGCCTTCTGCCATCCACCCCTGGATTTCTGTTCCCTGATTGGCTGGAACTGTTCTCCCTAGTCCTGGGACCCATCTCTGTTCTCAGCGCTCTGTGCATCTCTTCAAGGTGATGGGAATGACTAGGCGTTCCCAATGTATCAGTTAGCAGTACTACCTTTGCCTGGCTGTCCAAATAGTGAGTGACTTCATGCATTTTTTGACTCTTCAGGCCGTCATGTTCACGGGGATGAGGAGGGGCATTCCAGGGACCCTCTCTTCAGGTATTTCTAACATCCCATCATACATCCATTCACTTTACCAGTCTCTATTACACTAATAGCCATTTCTGATGAACACACCTTTCTATGGGGCCCATTAGCCCCTGCAAATTTGTTAGGTAGGGACCTTTTATGCAAACTAAACTTCACCATTCGTTGTACCCCAGATGGATTATTTTTAAGAAGTCCCTGACAGGAAAACTGAAGCAGTACTGGCTATGCTGCACACTGCATCATTGAATGTAAATGGCACTGAGGATACACACATGTCTCCAGAACTAACAGAACTGTTGGAGGCTGTCTCAAGTGCCCCCTGGTCAAAACATGGCAGCAAAATAGGACGAAATTGCAAAGCGGAGTGAGTCCAAATTAAGGTAGATCAGACAAAACAGTTACAAAGAATATCTTAGTACCAGCAATGCTCAAAAGTAAAGCCCCATAATACAGTCCACTTTAAATAAGTAATAATAGTCCAGACTAATAGACTGTGCAGGACTCCAATATTACTTGTGAGGAAGCCATTAAAAGACACCTATACGTTCGTTTGGGACCTCAGGGCTGTTAACACTGTAGCATTACCTGCTTTTCCTTTTGTTCTAAATTCAGCCATGATACTTTTCTGTATTTCCCAGACAGTTAAACACTTCAAAGTTGTAAATCTTCTTGCTGCATACTTTCCCATACCCATTCACACATACAGTAAGTATTTATTCACCTTTTCTTATTGAGGAATTCAGTACACATGCACATGCCTCCCACAGGGGTACACAAAATCTCCAAAACTCCTTCCCAACAGCTACTGTCTAGATGATGTCAAATTCCCTGCACAGTCACTTCTAGTACAGCATGTAGATGACCTCCTCTGAACAGACCCTCCATATGACACCTGTGAACAAGACTCGCAAATACTCCTAACTGCAATAGAAGGGGCATACATCTTTCAAACATAAACTACAATTATGGAGAGTAAAATGATATCCTTATTAGGCAATATTACCCAAGGTGGGGTCATTACTGGTCAGGCCATAGTTAGAAACCCGGGTCATTATCTGACCGCTAGTGCCACCCTCCGAGGGTTATATTGTGATTATTACCCCGGCACATTGTACCGGGGTACTAATAGGCATTTAGTCCCTTCTCTCTTTCCATGGCGGCCATTGAAACAAATGGAACAGGGGGAAAGAACTACAGGCAGTCCCTTTTCCCTTTCCATGGAAATAATGGTCAGAACTGGTGCGAGAAGCACGCCGCAACATTAGAGGGATTACCTTGTGGTAAGGCTTGTAAATGCATCAGTTGGTGTGCAAATGTCATTCTGAATACGCCATGCCCGGTGCTAATGTACGATATAAAATTGTTAATGGAAATAGTTTTACAAAGAAAGAATGTACAGGAGCAGCTTTAAATGTGCCAAAATTCCAGACGGTTACACAGAAGAAGGCATTTTAGGGGATAATTGGCTACTGTAGATAGTGGATAATAGGCTGCACATAAACAGTTAAACCACTGTTAATGCCCCATTAGCATCACTGTTTAAAGTTGAACTTAGAAAGTGTGCCCTAATGGCGTCACTGTGTTAAAGTTGAACTTAGAAAGTGTGCCCTAATAGCGTCACTGTGTTAAAGTTGAACTTAGAAATATGCCCTAATAGCGTCACAGTATTAGAGTTGAATTAAGATGGTATTCCCAACATCATTGAATGTGCCCTAATAGCGTCACCGTATTAGAGTTGATTTTAGAAGGTATTCCCAACAACAGTGAGTGTGCCTGGTCGCATACACTTTACTGATTACCACAATATCACACTACTACGCTTGCTCTCTCCTATACACCACCATTCAACTAGAACACAGCAGTACTTTGACACATTCGGTAAAGCTGTTCTCATACTAACATGACTCATCACACTACCCATCATCCTAATAAAACACAGCTAGCTGAGCACACACCGGATAGCTTAGGTGTCTCCTCAGGCCTAACGCAGCCAAAACTCAGTCTGGATGTCGACCCTCCAGACTGAACACATTCAACTGATCTCCTCAGCACAACACCTACCGCTAAGAAGCAGCTATCATGCAACAACCACACCAGCTGCACACCTGGTGCGCCCACACACTCTACGACTCTCTCTCTCTCTCAACTGACTTGAACTGCGGTTCCCGAGGGCGCTTAATCTGCCAGCCCTTTGAGATCATACCAATGATACATAAGGCGCTATACAAATGCAGAATACCATAACATAACTACAACAACCAAAATGAGTCCCCCATAACTTTTGCAGTGTATGTCAGAAACAGAAAATGAGTTCCAAAGGATGCTATTAAACACACCACAATTAAATATTCCTGACTATGAAAAGAAATTAACACTATATTGCTACAAAGGAAATGGATTTTCTTTAGCTACCCTTAGACAGACACACAGACACACAGACAAAAGCGTAGGCCAATAGCCTATTACAGCACTGCTCTGAACGTGGTTGCAGGTGTGTTGACCCCAACCGTGTGAATGCATATCACTAGGCTAACCATTCGAAGTAATGCCATAAAAACACAGCAAAAACACAACACATGTCTTTATCACGACTGATCAAATATGAAATGCTGATGCTGAACTAATCAAACAACACCCTGACGTGTTTCCCTGCTCTAAACTAAGCACCACTGTTGCCTGCTCCGGTAGGTGGAGAACTCCATTAATGTGAGCCTCATGACTGTGTTGATGTAACAGCTGAACCTTTATAGTCCAGACAGGACTTGCTAGACATACCAAATCAGAACCCTGACGTGTACTTTGAGGACAGATCTTGTACGTGAGATGACAAAGGCCGATTTGCAGCTACAGATGCAGTAAGTAGTAGCAAGCTCATAAACTGCCCAATATATTTTCAGCACAGAGTTAGTCAGACAGTTACGTGCATTTAAACCCACAGATGACCAGGCTGTCAATATCTACACTGTCTCCCGATACGCCTTTGCCATTTCCCATGACCTCTGTCAGCTGTGTAAGCAAAGAGGCTTCCTTGCATTCTCAGATTCCCCAATTAAAAACATTGTTTTTTGGAAGCCCTCTTGTTGACCTATAAGTTATCTATCATGGTCACATTGTCATACCTAAGGTACGTTTGTCCTACTTGGCTTGCATTCATCATGGATTTCCCCATGTAGGACAAGGGGCATGACTGTGACACTGCTACACTGATACACTGGGTCAGGATTGGTATGCTTTAGATGTTTCTGCTCTAGAGCAAGCTTATATTAGAGAGTGTGTTTCCTGTCAACAAAATAATGCGAGAAAAGCTGTGCAAGCACTGCCAGGAGCACATCTGTGATTTTATGGCCCCTTTATTAATCTGCAATCTGATTTCCTACGGCTCCTGAAATGCAAGAATTATCAATATGTTTTAGTGACTCCTGACATCTTCTCAATTTGGATCCAGGCCTTTCTGTGCCAGAAGCTGGACACCATAACTGTAGCTGAGCTGAGAAAGGTTTGCAGTGAACTAACTGTAAGTGCCTGCCTTGCATTTACAACATGCCTGCATCTTATGAACTTAGAAGTAAAGCGCAGTGCGCGCCCATGAATGACCCTCTTGTAGCTCCAGCAACAGAGGATGAGGAAAATGGTATTGTTAATCTTGACCCTCCCCTGGGGCAACTTCCAATACTTACTTATACCCCAATATGCTAGAGGATCCAGCAAATAAACAATCATCAAGCACTTTCTATCATGATTTGGACACATATGCATACAGCCAAAATCCAATGTCAGAGCAGTGGAGAGACAGACTTGCTAAACTGTGTGCAGGAAAACAGGGGTAAGCCCGAATAAGATTGTGTTTGGTCATCCAGTGTGCCACCCTTCATCACCACCTGTTAAACGTGTATATAGTAAGTGCCACCTTACTGATGCTATATTGCTCAACTACTGTAGGAGGCATATATCTACCGTTGTATGTTTACATTCACAAGTGCACGCAGCGTTCACTTAATGACCTGAAAATCCCTGTCATGGCGGGAATGCAATCTAGAGTGCAGTCTACTGCAGCATGTGGATCGTTCTCTCTGTTGGAACTTGTTGCTGGAGGACTTGGATCAACGTTACACTACCTTTAGAAACCACAGGCAGCATGGAGCACTGCACAGGAGTGCAAGCTAGAGTGCAGTCTACTGCAGCGTGTGGATTGGTCTCTCTGTTGGAACTTGTTGCTGGAGGACTTGGATCAACATTACACTACCTTAAAAAACCACACACAGAGCACAGAGCTTTACAGGAGTGCGAGCTAGAATGCAGTCTACTGCAGCATATGGATTGTTGTCTCTGTTGAAACTTGTTGCTGGGGGACTTGGATCAACATTACACTACCTTTCAAAACCACACACAGCACAGGACCCTGTGCGGGGGTGTGAGCTAGAGTGCAGTCTACGGCAGCATGTGGATAGTTCTCTTCAATGGAACTTGTTGCTGGAGGACTTGGATCAATGGGCCTCATTCCGAGCTTGGTGCTAGTCATGGCGCTATTAGCGCCATGACTAGCACCATTACCGGTACCGTGTCCGCCCTTGTTCAATGGGGATTTAACGGTCCAGTCCGACCTTTGCGGACCGGTAAGTCCCCATTGAAAATGTCAATCCCCATTCCCATTTGAGCCCCCATAGGGCTCAATGGGAAGGGGGAAGGCGGCAATAATGGAGCCGTATATTAGGGTACCGTTATTGACCCCGGTAACCCTTTGCGGGTCCCGCCCTTAACGCCTGCTAAAACCAGGCGTTAAGGGAAGGACCTGCAAAGGGACCTTGTAATAGGGAGCAAAGGGAGTACCGCACCGGGGTCATTACCGGTGCCCGGTATCCCTTTGTGCCCGGGTCGTAATGACCCCCAATGTTACAGTACCTTTAGAAACCATGGGCTAGAGTGCAAAGCGGAGTGTGGCCTAGAGTGCAGTCTACTGCACTCTGCTGTGGGAAGCAGTGGCTACTCGGGAGAACGTTTTGTAGCGAACTAACGGTGAGTGCTTGCCTTGAATTTACAATATACCTGTGTGTTATGAACTTAGAAGTAAACCTCAATGTGCCCCCACTATTGACCCACGGGTAGCTGCAACAACGGAGGCTGAGGACAATGGTATTGTTAATCTTTACCCTCCACTGGGGCAACTCGCTGAGCTTACTTCTCCCTCGATTTACCTATGAAAGACGCAACACATAAACAAGCACATTCCGCAATCCACTGCAAACCTGCCTTATCAACTGCGACTGAGATGGTCTCATATGCCAAAATAACTGCTTTCTTTGCCAACGATATTGCTACTAATGCCCAGGAAGCAGTTAAAACAAACAAGAGGATTCTGTGATAAGGAAGCGCTTAAGTCATTCCTAATTGCATTAGTTTACTGATTCTATCACAAGCAATTACCTGTATACCCAATTACATCAACCAGAACCATTTCATATCTGTGAATTTGTGTTTAAATATTCTTCCATTTCTACAGAATGGGTCACATGTGACAGCAAACAAGTGTTTCAATCCACACAGGTCTTTTATTTATTTATTTTAATTTTATTTTTTTGTTTAAAGCGTTGACCTAGGTCGAGAGCAGGAGAGCGTTGTACAGAGATTGGGTAGCCAGCATTTGGGTTGCCATCGTTTAACAGTAGCACAGTTCTGTGAGGTCTTTGCGTTGGTATGTGAGTCCATTGGAATTAGTCCTTGGTCAGGTGTTGTTGAAAGAGCCATGTTTTGAGAGATTATAAAAATTAGAGAATTGTGCGGGCATTCTGAGCCGACATCGGATTGAGTTCCAGAGGGTGGTGAATGACAAAAGAAGGAGTGCTTATGGGTTCTCTTTTTGCAGACGAGGTATAATACAAGCCGGTTGGTTAATTAGCTGCAAGAGGAGTGTGTGCCACCATATATGTGGATCTTAGCTACCAGGTAAACTGGTGTGCTTCTCGTGACTGCTTTGTTGATGATACATGCAGTCTTGAACAGTATCATGGCTTGGAATGGAAGCCAATATAGTTTGCGTAGGATTGGGGTAATTCAGTCAAATTTCCGTACTCTTTTGGACTGGTGGACTGCTTTTAGGGCAGCCAACTGATCAGCTGCTTGCCCTGTTAGGAGAGCATTTCTCCCATCAATGTGCAAGACCGCAAGGACCTGCACAATGGTCAAGTAGTCCTGCAGCGGGATCAAGGGTTTGATCTTTCGAAGGGTAGAGATTCTGAGCCAGGCTATTCAGGCCTTCTTGGCAATGGGCCTCATTACACGGATGGCGGTAAGGGTTTACCGGTACCAGTAAGGGTACCAGTGCCGGTAAACCCTTACCGCCTTACTACAGGTCCCTGTGTGGGACCCTACCTTAACAGCTTGGAGGTAATTACGGTACCGCAATTTGTGGTACCGTAATTACCGCCTTCCCCATTCCCATTGAGCCTTATAAGGGCAAAAATGGGAATGGGGAAGTGCCATGGTGAATGGGGAATTACCGTCCCCACACACCTTGGAATAGGGCTGCAATTCCGCCATTCACCATGGCGGACTTGGTAAAATACCAGCGGCAACCATGGCGCTAATAGCGCCATGGTTACCGCCGTCCGTGTAATGAGGCCCAATGTATTTCTGGAATTATAGGCTGCTGTCAATGGCAAAGCCTTAGGATTTTGCTGAGTCTGAGAGTTGTGGATCAACATATCATTGAGACATTGTTGGACAAGTTGTTTTTTAGCGGGTGGACCGATGAGGATGAATTCAGTCTTGGATGATTTAGTTTGAGGTACGTAGTCAACATCCAGGACTGGATGATGGCTAGGTAATCGCAGAGACAAATGATATCTGCATATTGGTGGATGGCTATATTGGTCTCTTTGACGAGAGTGCCCAAAGGCTCCATGTAAAGGTTAAAAAGGATTGGTGAGAGGATGGAGATTTAGGGGACTTTGGGGACTGGTACGGTAGGAGGGAAACCAATTCCGGACAGTGCCAGAGAATCCCATCCTGTCAGCAAGGAGGGAGGGAAGGATGCAGTGGTCAACTGTGTCAAATGCAGTGGTCAAGGAGGATGAGGAGTCATGAGTCACCCTTATCTTTGATTTGGAGGGCATCATCCACCACCTGTATGGTGGCTGTTTTGATGCTACACTTGGGGCATAACCCTGACTGATAGATATTTAGGAGGTGGAGTTGTTCCATTCTGGCACGTAGTTTTGTGGCAACTAATTTTTAAGATTTTGACAATAAACGGGAGGTTTGTTTTGGGCCAGTAGTTGGCTAGGTTGTCTAGATCTAGGGTTGTTTTTTTACAAAGAGGTCATATGAGACCAGTTTTGAAGGCGTCCGGGAATTATCCTTCTACGTAGGAGGCTTGATGGTGCTGAGGAACGCATTGAGTGCCAGGCCCATCAATTGTTTATTGATGGAGGCAGGAATTATATTGTTAGAGTAAGAAGTAGGATGGAGGAGATCCAGGAGAAAGAGAGGAGAGAATTTGGTCCAGAGGGGCAGTGTGCATGTCGGGCTGCAGGCGATGCTAATGCTGTGCGAGGCTGATTCAATGATCTCTCAGATTTTGTCTATTTATTCAATAAAAAATGTGTTGATTCCATCACATTTTTCCTGAGTTGCTGGTACCTTGGGGTCGGGTGAAGGTTTGGTAGAATACTTTACTACTGTAAAGAGGGCTTTTTTCTCCTGTTGGACACTGCTACAATGATGGCCTTGCAGCAGCTTTGGCCTTGGTAATCAGAATCCTACAGTTTGCATGGAGAGATTTGAGGTTGGTGAGGTCTCCTGAATTATTTTCTTTGGACAACCGTTTATCTAGTGGTGTACCATGGGGTAGATGGTTTGGTCTTTGGCTGGCTGGATTTTAGGGGGCATGAGGAATAATTCCAAGAGACCCAAGGCATTTCCTGGGGTGGGGAAGTCTGCAAAGTTTGTTTCCATTTCATTGACAGGGAAGGTTTTGAATGAGCTGTGTTGCATGAGAGGATGTTTAGCCTGACCTTTGTGAGTCATAGTTGACTGGGTGATTGATAAAGGGATGGCAGCGTGGTCAGACATATCAAGTGGGATAGGGTCTGCATAGGTGATGCAGGAGGATGATGTGAAGACTTGACTCATCAGTAGTCTGGCAGTATCCCGGCAGTAATACAGCTGGGATACCGCCAGCGCAAATAGCGTTACTCCCACTTGATCTGGCGCTATTAGCGCTGGATCATGAGTAGTGTTACAGCGGTAAGTTCTCATTCCCCATTTAGTCCATTGGGGTTGGGGGCACTATTACCGCCAGCACTAACTGCACTGGCAGTAATTGCACCGAAATGGCTGAAAACAGGTGGTAAGGGGACATTTCTATCTCCAGCAAAAAGCTGGAGGCAAAACTCCCACTTACCGCCTGACTCATGATTGGGCCAACCCTTAAATGCGGCAGTAATATTGTTACCACCGCATTTAAGGGCTAAGGCCCAACTCATGATGAGGCCCTAAGTTTAGGGTGTTGCCTTTGTTGTGCATGGGGGAGAGTACAATTTACTTACGGTCCATGGAAGTGGTCAGTGCAAAAAGCATGCATCGAGTGTGGTTGTAAGCCTTTGACTCAGGGATATTAAAATTATGAAGAAAGACATTACTAGAATGTGCTAATTTGGCAGAGGAGAGTAAATTGGAGATGTCTGCAATGAAAGAGTCCCTCTTGTGAGTTGGCCTGTAGATACAGTGGAAGGTGATGGATTCCTTGTGTGAAAGAGGGAACCGGCTTGTTCTCAAGGCTGTTATGTAAATCATGTAATAACATCATACAATGTGGATATACACTAGAGAGAAGAATATCTAGTAGAACATTCTGGCACTAATACTATTATATGAGTCCTACGGTTGTATCAAAGGATATTCCAAATGGAAATGGAAATTATCACAAAATGCAAAAATAACTCCTAAATACAATGATGCAAAATTCAATGAACAGAAGGAATCAACATAAATCATAAGTTAATCCAATTTATATCATACCTAAATTGTTTAAATGACGTATAATCTAAAGGGTTATTGATTGAGACTGAGTAGACAGTGCAGTAACTGTACTACAAAGCTTCTTCAGTTATGTATTTCTGTCATAAAAGAAACGAATAATGCTAAAAAAACAACTATTGCCAATTTCTTACTGCTAAATTACAAAAAGAGTGTGTAACAATGTCCACCAGAAAAGAAAGAAGTGTTCACAAAATAATAAGTCAGGAGGGTATGGCTGGGTCTCTCTTCCCCATGTTTCCAGCACGGGACATGGCCGGACTTCCAAGCGCAGCACATTCCTTGGCCTCATCAGCACGAGGTTCACAGTTCCAGTTCAAAGATATCAAAACCTTCAGAGGCTTAGCCTCTTTTCTGCAAAGTCTATTGCCTTAGAAAGCCTGCTGATTCCAAATGACAAACAAACTAACACAAGTTCCTTCAGTACTCCTGTACCTTGGGCGATTGATCTTCGTCGCTTGGATCTCCCTCTGTCGCGCTCGGATCCTCTCTGCGAAAATGGGCCTCCCTCTCTCGGGTTCACTACGGCCTACTTTAACACAGTTCATGTATTATTAACACAGTTTGTGTTTTACTCAATTTCATCAGAAATTCCTAACTTTCTTTTCGATCTTGCTTCATCGGGCTCGGGTCCTTTTTGCAAAAGTGTGCCTCCCTCTGTCGGGTTCACTACAGCCTTATTTTACAGTTCACAATCTTTTAGGAAAGCGGGGTTCCCTCCCCCTAGTTTTGCTTTTGCGATGGGTCAGAGACATTCGATTGTATAAGGGATTTGACGTAAACTTTATAGGATCACTCTGACGCCTCACGCCCCCCTTTCCTAGGGCCTTCTGGTAGTTGCAGTTTCGAAAGCAGGTCCTGGTCAGAGTCTTTCGAAGGAGTGCCCAGGTGGTGCCGGATCCTTCTGTACCTGGACATCAACTGGGCTTTCTCTTTAAAGGTCAAACTCACACATAAGTTCTTTCTTGTACGAATTCCTTGCATTGACAATGTTGCAACTCGCAACCTTGGGCTCAACACAGTTTGGTTTGCTATCAATTTCCTCCGACCTCACACTGATAAAATTACACACCAGAAGGGGATGTGACCAAGCTCATTTTACTGAACAGCACCAAGATAGAAGGTGACAATGCTAGCCGGGAACTATAACACGCCAAAGGGACCATATATGCCACCTGAATGTACATTTAAATTGTGGAGGAGCGCGAGTAAGACAGCGTTCATCTAACACTGCTGGCCGGGATCACTACATCAAGGGTAAGACATTGGCGCCCCTAATGCTGTGTATCCTATCTAGGTCAGATGTGCGTAAGTACATCAGCATGCCTAATCTATACAAATATGTTTTGGATGTCAATAGTCATAAACACGATATGAACAACGACTGTCTTTAAAGAAGGCACAGGTAGCTAATACAGAATAGAACACACGCGCAAAACCAAACCCTGTGCATGTTTTCCCCATCCCCTCCTTAGCTTTTAAATGCTGATTCATTCTAAACATTGTTTCCAAATACATACAGACCTAACTTTATCCATATATATTCGACAGGGTCTTCACAGCTACGCCCTGACGAAGGCGGCCTTTCCTACCTACACAACGTTGAAGCGTGATTTGAACTGGGGGTCTTCTAATGTCTTATTTATCTGACGAACATCATCTCTGCAACTCAGATACCCCCTGCCACGTAGCCAGACCCTCTTTGATGTCCCCTTTAAAGGTTGTCAAAATAACCTTTGAAACCTAGAAAGGACCTTGAATTTAAATAGGAGAATAGAAGCAACTAAGCCTCCAACAGTTTATACACAACTGTAACAATGTGTGATTCACCAATTCTGTTTCATCTTTTGCTCCTATAGGCATCAATTTTGTTTGACTTGATTGCTGAATCAGCTACAACTGTTGCTTTATCTGTAGAAATTGTAGATAGTGTCCCCACATGAAGGGAACCCCTTGAGAAACTTTGGATTTTTTTACATTTTCTGTATCAATATTTTATGAATTTTTGTATTTTTAGAATATTTCTCTCTATCACTTTACATTTCCGTATCATTTATCTCCAGCTTTTGATTTGCACATCATCATCACTGGGTCTCTTTCACTGTCTTTCTTTCTCTAACATGACTATTTACCTTTGCACTGCAATTATGCCCACTACACAGAAGTAACTTGTATTGTATTTGAATTTTGTTTGTTTATGTTTACCATTGAGCTGCAATCAAAATATTTTGCTCTAAAATGTTAATAAATCCAACTTTTAAGCGCCATTGAGCACATATCAGTGGTTTGTATGATTTCTCGTGGACACAATTACCAATGTATTAAATCACAGTCTGATTACATGTTGTTACAATAAGGGTTTAAGTTAACAACCGCATAGGTATCAACATTGGCAGCAGTCTCTCTTTGTGTTTTTTACATTACCTTTGCCCATCCTGCTTCCTGTGCAGTAGGGCACTCATCTTTGTTTGTTTAATACTAATTCATTTGTTGGCATTTTATTATTGTTTTTATTTTAATCTTTATTATTTGTGTTGTTTTTATCCCGTTTATTGTAAAAGGTTCACTTGTTGAAACATAGCACAATTAAATAAAAATAAAAACAAAATAAAAACCCCTGCCACTCCCTCCAACCTAGGGAGGATGTGATGGTCAAGGTGCATCAGAGGAAGACAGCACTGGACCCATGTGGTGTGGACACTGCCAGGCCATTTTGATTATGAATACTACTAGAGGGTTCAGAGAAGTAGCTGCCTGGGACCACACCATTTAAAGTAAGAGGATAGTGGCACCATAGAATGGATGGCAGGTTGCTGGCAGGTAGCCTATTGGAAGGTATTTGGTATTTTACTTTGTTCCTCAATGAAATCCAACACTGGTACACTCAGACTGAACTAGAGGGTTTGATAAGGGGGCAACTGAAAATTAATCTGATCAGCGATGTTGCAACCTCTGAATTACCAGCCTGTTCTTGGTATGAGAGAGAAAGTACATCATGTCATGACAAGGCAGAACCTATGATCTGGGAGGAACTTGGGAATCTGGCATGGATATGCTCCTGCGATTAACCCGGTCACCTGCTAAGTGCAAATAAGGACAGGTGTGCACTCTAGCCTTGCTCTTCCTGTCTTTCAGATGAAGACTATGCTAAAACATTCATTGCAAATGAACCAACTAACTGCAGCACTGATCCATCATTCTCCTATTCCTGCCACTGTCATTAAGAATGCAACCAGCCAAATTAGTTAAACATGCCTAACCCCTCATTTATGTGCAACTTGCATTTCTAACTTGTATTTCAAAGATAAGGAACAATTCAAAGGAAGGGTCATCTTCTGGTATACAAACAACACTGAGCAGGTACTGGTGTGGGACATAATGCCTTATGTGGTAAGCTGATCTGAAACACGGATTAGGGTACACTTATACAAAGCAGTGTACATGGTGGCAGCACCAGGATATTGTGATAGATAGTGAAATAGAAGAATAGAATGGTGCCTCCTGTTATTTAGTTGTCCTTTTGACAACTAAGAGTGATACAACGACAGAAAGAATTATGGCCATGTTGTTTTCACCTGTGTGGCCCAGATGATTTTTCATGTTCAGTTATTCAGGAATTATGCCTCTCATGTTATCCACCCTGTAGAATTTAAAAATGTTGACACAGTAGCTGGTCAGAAACTGTAGTGTGAAGTATGGTATGATATGATATTTTATTTATAGCGTGCCTATACACAAGTGTTTTAGCAACTAAAATAGATAGATCGATAGGTGCAGCAATACGTTTTGAGCAGCAGTGTCAAGTAGGGATGTCTCAGAAGAGCAACAAAGATTTTGAGGATCAGTTGTGGGATGGGATGGAAACAGCCCTTGATGTTTCAAACCTTTATAGAAGGCACTCCCTTAGTGACTATCTGGGTCATATGGAAAAGGTAACTGAACTTTTCACTGGGGCACAACTAACCAACACTAATGCAAACATCAGAGAACTGAAAGTAATCTCTGCTCTGTAATCTTTGTATTTGTAAAAGTCCAGGATTTTCATAATCAACAAACATATGTGAGACTGACCACAAGAACTCAGCAAGACATCTGAGCTACCTCTGAACTGTGCCCCTGGAGTAATATATGAAAATTCAGCATTTGGAAGTGTCAGCTGATGTTTGTTCTTTTCAAACCGGGGGGACTCATTGATGGAGTCTAGCCCCCAGCCAGGCAGCTCTTGCTGGGCACGTGGGCAGTATGCTCTTGGGACTGGATAAGACACAGTGATTTCTGGCAGATGCAAATTCCTGGACAACCATCCTGTTTCCTCACTTGTTCTCCAGGGATAAGTCTGGAAGTGTGGGGCAGGGTTCAAAACAAATTGATTATTGGGGACTCTTGAAACTCCTCACCTGCAATGTCTAAGTAAGTTAGAGCCAGGTCAAGTGGTTTTGGTAGGAGAAAGAACCTGTTGGCAGGGGAGTTCCACAGGTTGATCCATACAATAAACAGATTATTTGAGGCAAAAAAACTATTGTACATGTTTGAATGGAACACCATGTTCTTCTTAGCATGCGTACTAAGCTAATGTCTTCTGGCTGATGGAGAGATCCAAGTCAGTAACATTAGAATGCAAAATGTCCCTAGACTGGTCAAAATGTGTTCTTTGCAGGTTTGAAAATCTTCTAGAACTCTTGCCCCACGTCCACGAGGTTGCTCATGCAAAGGAACAATCACACATTTTAGAAACAGTGCATGATGAGGAAAAGCAAGCTTTCCAGGTCGCACACCTATATGTGAACCGGAACATGAAAACTGCTGAGTTTGCCTTTTTTGCAAGGGACCCTTTGGCACCCCATGATGTGAACAAGTTGAAGCCAAGGACCTGTATGGGAACTGATGGAAAATTACCAGCACCTGTAAAAGGAAGATGGAGGTCTGGTGGGTGAGTTCAGTTGTTAAGTATTGTTCTGGTAGAGTCAACATGTAACTCTGTTTATTGTCTTGCAAGACAATAAAGCAGTCTCTTTCTCTGTCTCTGCTACTTCATGAGAATGATTGTGTGAGCACTGTTTTTCTGATAATGTAAGCAAGAAATGTGTCTGCATATTAACTTTTTGTCTAATATAGCAGGTAGGACTGAAAGACCAAGCATGTACAATCACTGAGATTTCTCATTATCTATTGGGCCAGACAATAAAATAAAAGTTTGGAGGTGCGCAAAAAAGTGACATATGTTATGCTTTTTCCAACTCTGGGCCTCGAGGGACAGAATCCAGATGGGTTTTTAGGATATCCCTCATTAATATTCATGAGGGCATATTTGCATACATTTAGAATCATTGTATGCAAATGTATCTCATGAATATTAATGTGAGGTATCTTGAAAACCCGGCATGGAACAGGCTCTCGAGGCCTGGAGTTGGACAACCCTATTAGAAATTAGGACTCATAAAAAAGTTCATAACCTAGAAGTGTTGCAGTATAACAACTAATTCTTATGCTTTAAGGTAGGAATGTCCAAATGTACTGCTGCAATGTGTGCAAGGTGGTCTGCCACGAAGCAAAGATTGTCTTTGGTGGTTATGATTACAAGAAGCCCATAGGTCTGCTTACCAACCCGAACACTTCAATGTTTTCTCTGATTGAATGGCCTCCTTCCAAGTGGGATAGACGTTGTATAACAGGCAAAATAACATAGCAAATTCATTTATTGAACTTGCCTAATTTTGACCTTCTACGAATGTGAAGTATGTTTGGGGTGAATGCAAAAGGAAAATAAGATTGGACCTAGACCAGGAATTGATGCTTCAGTTCAGGGAGAATGCAAGTCAACAAAGGCCTCTGGCATTCTATGTACAATTCAAACCCCCCTTCGAGTCTGAGTCATAATTAAGTGTCATGAAATTCCACATATTGTGAAAATCATGGCATCTACATGCATCACTTGCTGAAATGGAAGGAAATAGAAGGATGCTAAGCTTTATATACAGTGTTACTGTCATAACGATGCAACGAAAGGATGCACATTATTTTCTGGTCTGCTTTAGATAGTTGCACTTAGGGAAAAACTGTTAAGACCAATGTTCCTGAAATATAGCACTAAATTATGCACTGACAATTTACAGCTGCTGTGAAGAGCAGTACCTACAGATGGAAACCACACAATCTGCACTTTTGTAAAGGATGATTTAGAAAATCAAAATATCAAGCTAGGACTACAGATGTGTTAACATTCTCAATTTTCTCCCAAGTAATTTATGTCCATTTCTTGATAAATCTTTGCGACAGAGATCACACTCTAACACACAAATCCATCCTACGAATTATGGACAAAAAACAGAAAGCACTGACAATTCTCCTTGACCTATCAGCAGCATACACCATGGTAGACTGCATAATGCATATCCAACGATTACATTGCACTACATGTCTTCTGAGGGTCCTAGCACTTTGTTGGATTAAATGACTGTTAAATTAGAGTTCTTCCCAAGTCAGACTAGGTAAATTCCGGTTCAACACCACAACAGCCCAATGCGATATCCCACGATGGACATCCCTTTAGCTATGGCTCTAATGTCTACATGCATCCACTAGTTGATATGCAAGACACCTTTTGCAGATCCCTTTCAGGTTTAAGTGCCTGACAAGAATACAGATTTGGATGTGATCTACAAAGAGTTGTTTCAGTGCCAGCCAACAAAACATAAATACTCCACATTTCACTACAATTATTGCACACCCATTTTACAAGAACAGATCTTCTAGGCAACACATTCAGCCCTTTCTTGAAAAAAAAATAGGAATTACATTTAACAATAACATCTCTATCTCCTACTAAATAAATGCACCAACAAAAACTGCCATTTAAAACTGTAATGATGCAGATACACGTGCCAGTACCAAAGTCTGTCCCTTCTCCTCGTCACTCTAAAAGTGAGAGAGTGTACAAACAGGCCCTGTCGCCCCATGAGCGCAGAGGTGAGAAACCATACAAGCTAAGGCATAGTCCATAAACCAGTCAAACCATTAATACACAAACATCTGTCATAAAGAATTAGTTAGGCTGAGTGACACTAGTAGGGATCTAAAATAAGACGTATAATGCACAAGTAGTGTCCTAGATAGACAAGTGCACAGCATACACGCAGGAAAACTAACATATGGCAGATTTACAAGGCAAATGTAACATTAACGAACACAAATATCAGTCACCAATTTGGAGCTGAGAGTACAGCCATTTTCCTAACATGGAGGCCGCAACAGGTCCAAGAATTAGCAACGAATTAGAATCCAAGATGCTGAACTTACAAAACACATTTATTTGAGAGGTCTTTGAAGCTGCCCAGACAGTTGTTCACAGTGAACGCCAACGTTAGAATGCCTGAAAGGGAGTAATGGGTGAGCAGAACCCAGAGAAAAGAAACCAATTCCCAGGATGCGTAGCAGTAGCCTCCCAAGTTAATTAAATTAATATGAACACAGACAGCAATTCATGTCCAGGTATGAGAGTTCAGCCTGCCAAAAGACTTCATAGAGAATAGATGAAGGACGTCTCAAATGGTCACAAAGAAAACAACATGCATGTTAGAATTTGCTAAAAGTTCAATAATATGAAGCAATTAATTCTCCAACACAGTCCCCTAGCATGTCATCAAGACACTGAGAACACTGGCTATTAATTATGAGCCAAACACAGATAAGACACCTGCTGAACTCCCTAGTGCACAGATAGACACTAGATGATACACAAGGCCAAGTACAAAAGAAAGGATATACCTCATTGCTTGGGAATGACAAGGAGTTACCTTCAATTGGAATTATTGCAGAGAATGGACTTCTCACCCCCATTCATATCTTGATGCCTCATCAAAGTATCCAAGGTTGGTTTGCAAATTGCCATCCAGTAGAAATCCCTTGTGTCACAGTGTCTATAATGAACAGCGCCAACCAATTAGGTATCAATGTGATGATGTATTGAAAATATTATCCAAAGTAAGTTGGGTCTAGGAGGAGCCCTCAGATATGTTTAACAAAATCATAGAACTAACACCTATATACTCGATATGTATTTTGCGATGCTAACCAATTATGTGTACTCCTAAATTGTGCATTTGACACTGCATGATGATGGCACGGCTGATGTGTCTTTTGTTTAAAAACCACTCACATCTATTGTAATGTGGAGCACTGATTGAACCAATTGCAACAGATACAAAAAAAGGTATGTGTGTGTCAGTATGACTTTCCTTGCACATGAATGGAATAATTTCATCCAGAAATATGCACAGTGTTAAAAAGAGCCTACATGTAATGCTTGCAGACCCTTTATTTCTGAGCGGGAGATGTACTATTCTCCAGTAACAGATATTTAGTTGATCATTCTCTTCCCTCCACACTACACCTGACTCTGCCTAAGCATTGACAGATAAGACAATGTAGAGGGGTTTTCACTTCACACAGTTCTTAATTAATAGAGTTAATTCTTTCAGCATACATTTCATCATGCAAGCATACAGGCTATGATATGGTCTAGGTTGGCTGCATCAAAGCATGATATCAACACAGGTGGTAGGTAAAATGTGCACTACACTATGACCCACCCGACACATTCCCATCTTCGACCACTAACTATCTTTGAAAATAATACTAAGCTTTATAAGGGCAATCACACTTTTAAGTAGCATCCAATAGGTTTTCAGTTTTGCATTTCCTTATTCATTGCAGAGTGGAATGAACCTAAAAGGGCCTAAAAGATCAATTACTCACTTTACATTCAATATATAAATGAGGAAACACAGGGCATTAGGATATTACCACCTGTGCCCATTTGCCCCTAATTTTGAATTGGACCCCTTTTGCATTTCCAGTCCTTTTCCCTTTCCAGATTTCACTATGATAAATGTTGGACAATTTTATGGAATGGGTACAGGTTTCTTTTGATTTACCTTTCAAGATGGACTCCTGATTTGGGTATAACCACGTAGGGCCCCAGTCAGACAGCATCATTCTGTCAGCAAAACAACAAATTTCAAGTGGCTTGCTTGAAAGTTAATTCTCCTGTGTAAACTTGACATTCATCTATGGGCTGCTCTGGCCTTTCCCTTTTAATGGACCCATCTTCCCTCTGAGTAAATAAGTCCTTTGGTTCTCTAATCTCCAGTTTGTTCCTCTTCCATTCTCAATATTTCATAATCCAGACTCCTCTGCTTCTGTTACTCTGTTTTATGTTTATGCTATCCTTATAGGATTTTACCCTACCCCTACTCTTAGCATAGAGCTGTTTCTATGCTAAGAGTAGGGTTTCTATGCTCTACTTTCTGACTACATTGATCCAATGTATATTTTTAGTTTCTGCAGGCAAACAGTTTGATACCCTGAAGCATTGAATTATGATCATGTTTGATAATTGTACATGTTATTAGCAAATTTGAGCCACATCCAAAATGACAACATTCAATGTTCTGATTCAGCTTTCTTTTTTTACAATATATCAAAAGTTCAGATAAATCTGAACTTTCCTGAAGATTCAAGGCTTAATTTAGTTCTTTTCACATTTTAATGCATTTCATTGCTCATGTGAATGCATAGAGTTTTCTCTAGTGTGCACTTGCAACAGTTTCCCTCGAGAGGGCAGAAACTTCACTAATACCAATAAAATGTCTTGGTCTTTAGTGACCTTTAACCTTAACTAATCCAAGGCAGCTGGCAGATACCATGCATCTAATGCCTAACCTTTCTGATGACCTCTTTATAGGCTAATGGATCCAGTTCATGATTTGATATAAAATAAGCCTTGTGGCATCTCTTTGAAGTCAGGCCTGTTGCCATTAGTGCATGCCTGGAGACAATTTACAGTGTTTTCATTCTCATTTCGGGGTAGTCTGAAGCTTTCTGGCCTCACTATAACCTATAAATATTTTCTATCCAATTCAAACCTTGTTCTATTCAGCATGCCTACAAGTGGTAATAGAGCTTTACATGCAAATTAATTCTCTTCTGTTCCTTCGGGCTCTTGAACTTCAAACAATATATTCTGAATGATTTTCTAACATGTCAGAATGGAGGAAAACATTATTTATTCACACATTGACTGGAATACACCTTTTGCTGTAATGACATCATATTTGCATAAGCTGTTCAGCTTGGCAAGACACATGAAGAAATCCTGATTGAATGGCTTGTTGTATTTGCTGCAAAATAACTACTTTAATTCCGGGCCTTCCTTTCAAATGTTACATGGTTCATTATTGTCACACTTTAAACCTTACAGTTTTCTGTGCTCAAAGCTGCATTTCAAACACATTTATTTATTTATTTTATTAATGGGTATTTATAATGCACCTAGACGGCAAAATGGTGTTTCATGGCGCATCGAGACAAGGGACGGGTACAGGGGAGAAAAACAGAAACAATAACGATCCTACTAGTTTTTGAGACATTCAGATCGTGCAAATGCAGTAGCAAGAATGAAAGGGGGGAGGGGAAGTGAAGGTTGGGGAGGGAGATGGAAGAAGACAGACAAAAACATTCATACTAGGCCTAGAGACAATTCGGATTGTGCAAGTGCAGTAATAGAAATGCAGGGAAAAGGGGAGCAGGGGAAGTGTGTGTTGGGGATGAAGAGGGGTAGAAGAAAAACAGTAACTTTCTCACTAGTTCATGAGACAATTCGGAGCGTGCTAGTGCAGTGAGAGAAGAAGGGGGGAGGAGGAGAAGAAGTGTAGATTGGGGAAGAACAGGGAAGAAGAACAATAATAAAGTTCCTACTAGGTCTAGAGACAATACGGAGCATGCAAGTGCAGTAACATAAATACAGGGAATGGGGGAGGCAGGGAAGTGCAGGAAGGGGAGGAGGAGAAATTCTCAAGAGAGAGGGGACAGTGGGTAGGGAATGAACAAGGAAGAGTCAAACAATAACGTTCCTAATAGGTCTTGAGACAATTCGGGGCGTGCAAGTGCAGTAACAGAAACGAGGGGAGCGAGGGAGAGGGGAAGTGCAGGATAGGGAGGAAGGAGTAATGCTCAGGCGAGAGGGAGGATAAGGGTACATTAACTGCAGGTAAACAGGTTCAAACACAGCACAAGGCTGGAAAGAAGAAACAACAGTGGAGTGAGTGCACAATTGGGAAAGCCTCACCCTATGGCGCAGGGGGCAACATGAAGTATGCAGGTAGAAGGTCAAATGCAACAGTGGAAACCCTCACCCTATGGTGTGGGGGCTACATCAAATTACACAGGAAAAAATCGCTAAATGCAACAACTAGAATGGGTGCACAGTTTGGGAAAGCCTCACCACATGATTATGGGATCTACATCAAATGGGTAAAATGCAACATTAGGATGGGTGCACAATTTGGGAAAGCCTCACCACATGGTTATGGGATCTACATCAAATAGGCAGGTGCAAATGGGTAAAATGCAACATTAGGAGGGGTGCACAATTTGGGAAAGCCTCACCACTTGGTTATGCGATCTACATAAAATAGGCATTCACAAATGGGTAAAATGCAACATCGCAGGCAGTATTGCAATTTTGCAGTGCTGCATCACAGGCAGTTATTAATGTAAGGATATGTGGGAGGCCGTTTTGCAAGCAGTAGAGTCAATAGATTAAGGGAGGAAAATAGGATGGGCCACACTAAAGTCATTAGCTCCTAACAATGAAGTTGGCACTAGATCCGGTCCAAAACATGTTCTGCACATTGTGAAGGAATGGAAGCTGCAATCTTAAGCTTCGCAGTGCTGGGGACACGGATCAGACCAACGTAAGCGGCCACGGGAGGTAGGGGCCAACGGTGGATGTAGGTGAAGATGCAAGTAAGGTGGGGGAGTGGAAGCATGATCCGAAACAGCGTCCCAGAGCAAGCCAGGAGGGAAACAGTAGAGAGGCAGGGGAGAGTCGCAAAAACCTCATTATCTTGCAGGTGAAGCATGGAACGCCACATGTTGACCGGGGTGCCGCCGAGAGGAGGGCCGAGCATATGGTGTGGGTCAGGACAATCAAGGGAGTCCTGGGGTGGGGCGTATAGGCGAATCAGCTTGTGCATTTCAGGCGCCACAGAATCTCTTACCTGACAGAAGCACATGATTACCTGCGGGCTGTGATGCGGGAGACCCAGATCAAAGGAGGCCCAATTCTGTGCGTTAGCAAGAGCGGAAGGCCAACCTAGCCCATGATGGCCCGGGCAGGCCCAGACAGGGTATGAAAAGACCCTTATAGGTGGCCCTTGGAGGGGGACGGCATTGCCTGTGGGCTCCCGAGCCTCGGCAGGATATCGAAGCCCAGGCCAATCTGCAAACTGCAGAGGTGAGGTCAACGAGATTGCAGGTCCTTGCAGTCTTTCTGGTCACAGTGGCAGCCATCTTAAAAGAACATGCACCGCTCATGATAGTAATAAGGAGCCCAGCATAGGCTCATCGGTGGCAGGATAGATGTTTCTTCATGGGCAGACAGGTCTTCAGTGGGCCCAGACAGGATATGAAAATACCCTTATAGGCAAAGCATGCATGATTGGCATGCTTTGCCAAGAAGGCTTGTGTAATCCACAACACCTATTCATTTATGAAATTACAATTCTGTGGTTTGCACAATGGCTTAAAGACATATGTCACTGTATTTTATTATGAATTCTGGCTTTGAAAATAAATAAATCACACAGTCATTTTTGCAACAACTTGGTGTGCACCAGAGCTTGACAGGTGTCACTTTCTGACATGTTAGCAAGCAAGAGGCAGAAATCCTATTAAACACCAAAGTTGATTTCTCGTGTTCCTGCCAGTAAGACCTTCCTCATTTTATACAATTTAGGTTGCATCTTTATTATAAAAGTCCTGACGGGTGATATATCCATTATTAGTATTCGGCTAGGGGTGTGTGGTGGCCTCCCAGCCAAAGAGGAGGCTCAGAACGGGGGTGTTACCAGATGGTAATCCCACCGCTCTGAGCCTCTCAGGACTGGAGGCTACTATCTTCCCCGCCAGGGAACAAGGTAAGTGGCCTGCACCCCCAATCCCCTCCTCCCTCAATCCCCTTTTACACCAATTTCCCTCCCCCTCCCGCCTCACCTACCTTCAGTTTTTTGTCCCTTTCCAGGAGTGTACACATCAGGTACATTTCTGTCCCCGTCAAGTTCGCTCCTGATCAGCGACACACCCCCATAAATAGGGAGCATGGACTACGTGTAGTACCTTCTCTCTTTTCCATGGCAGCCATTTTCTTTGTTTACCTTTTTTCCCTATTTTTTTAATGGCCACTATGGAAAGGGAGAACGGTCTACATGTAGTCCCTTCTCCGTTCTATGATGGCCATCTTATTTGTTTACTTTTTTAAAACTGTTTTCATTGGCTGCCATGAAAAGGGAGAACAGGCTCTGTTTCCTCTTACATGGTGGCCATTTTTTTCTTTCAGTTGCGAAATGCTGGAGCGTCTCACAACTGAAGTTGCTTTTAGTACACCGGTCCAATGGGGTGGGGGGCATTATCACATCCGGTAATGTCCCAGATCTTTTGTTAATGCCCTTGCTTCGCTTGGGCCTGTAACTATGGGCCCAGGGCATTACCTGACGCAGTAATGCCCCCCGGCTCAAGGCTTATTGCTTAAATAGTCCCTCCTGCATTGGGAAGCCTCTCAGGGATTGGAGGGCATCAGAGGAGTCAGACTAGATCATGGGATTGGCTAATAGGCCTTCTCTTGTCCCCCACCATTGCATCCAAGTAGCTTGCCGATGTGCGATATGCACACAGCATACAAATTCTGGTGATACTTTGCAAAGTCCCTTAATTTACATTAAATATGCAGAAAAATCAAAGAGGGGGAGGTGTCACTGCATACTGGCACAATCATTAACAGGCAATACATAAACGGAATACAAAGGCAAATCAAATTGTATAGCCAACATTGCTTGGCCAGCATTTGTGCTTGTCCATAAACCAGCACAGCAGTCATTCAAGTGACTAACAGGCAGTGCGCAGATCACACAGGATTGTATGGATGCCACATTTCAGAAAGGCAATAAAGCTACGGATCTCTATTTCCCCTTTCCTATTATGCAAGAGCTGATCGTCCTGGAACTGGAGCACACCCCAACCCTCCCAATGCCCACCTTCTGCCCTTGTCTTGCTAGAAACCAAGCTTCATGTGTCTGACTGCACCTCCAGGACTCCCAAAAGTATGTGAATGACAGACAGGAAGATGTAAGGTGCAAACTCTGCCTTTTAAACCAAATATTTGCATGACTGGCCAGTGTAAGGATCACATAAAGGGATTTTCCTGAATGCCTTTTAACCAAGCAGGAACTTCAGGCATTAGATCGACACATGAACAATATTGGTGCTTCTTTGCCATCAAGAAGGGGGTGACAAAAAAGGTTGCAGTTCCCATGTGGATGTTTTCATCAGAGCCTGGCAATATTGACTTAGAAACAAATCGAACTGGCCCACCTGTATTAGCCCCAGGTTGGACATGCAGAGACAACATTTTCTCACTTTACCTTTAATTGCTCAAAGCTGAAATTGAAGCCCATACTGACGTTTCAAACTGTCACTTCTACAAGCACTTGCATGAAAATAAGCGCTTTATTTCAGCCATGCAGCTTTAATGGATAAGTCGAAAGAATACCCAATAAATCAAAATCATTGGACCCTTTTTAATTTTCTCTCAGACAATGATTAGCGCCAGTGGTGTTAACAACTGCTCGACGCTATATGGTTCTAGAATTAGCATGTATTCGATTTCTTGCGCAGTTTACAGCCACGTCTATTATACTAAACTGAGGCTCAGGAAGGTCAAACATTACAATGTGCCCTTTCCTCCGGGGCAGCCGTTTTGTTTGTGCAGCTCCTCATGTGCGAAATGTTAGCCAGGCCTTTCTCGCTGAAGGCGCCGGAAAGAACGTTTCAAGTCTCTTTTATTTTTATAAAGATTTCCACCATTATCATCTCACTCTGAAAATTGAATTAGAAAATGTGCTAGGAAAAATAAATGTCATTCCTTTTAAAGGTCATGTCTCATGTTTTCAAGCACAATGGAGTTAGGGTTCGGCTATTTGAACGCCATTTTCTCTGCTTCTTTTCCATCCTGGTACCCTTTCTAATGGTGCTTTAATAGAGGTACTAAATGCTACTTTTTTGCTTACAATGCAGGATACTGACACAACAAAATATGCACCATACATCATGCCGTAGGCCGGGAAAGCTGCAGGGAAATCATGAAGTGTTCTCTGAAGATCTAAGCTTGAAATCCAGATGCATAGTAATATCATTTTAATCCCTCAGTTGCTGTTTATTTTGAACATTTCTTGCTGCTATCGATTGTTGTTCTATGTGCACCCCTCTCATGGCTTGCCAAGGAAGACCCGTTTGTTGTCACTTGTAGAAATAAGCATTTGATTCTGTGCTTGGTCTACTTTGTTGCAGAGACTATGGGCCTCATTACATGGACGGCGGTAACCATGGCGCTAGTAGCGCTATGGTTGCCACTGGTATTTTACCGATTTCGCCTTGGTGAATGGGGGAATTACTGCCCCATTCCAAGGTTGGCGGGGCGGTAATTCCCCATTCACCAAGGCCCTTCCCCGTTCCCATTTGAGCCCCCATAGGGCTCAATGGGAATGGGGAAGGAGCAAATAACGGTACCGCTAAAAGCGGTACCGTTATTTGCCCTGAAGTCCCTCAGCGGGTCCCTTCCTTAACGTGTGGTCTGGCCACACGTTAAGGATGGGACCCACTGAGGGACTTGCAGTATGGTGCTAAGGGATTACCGGCAGCGGTGCCCTTACCTTAGCGCCATCCGTGTAATGAGGCCCTATAATTGTGCACTCAATCAAGATGTTTCTGTTTACATCTTACCCGGAATTTCCTTTTGGACAAAGGTGAGGGACGACTGGACGGCAGTGTTCCGAGAGCATACCTCTCTTGCTGCTGGTATTTTTGGCGCTACTGCCCCATCCCCTTGTTTTCTGTGCTTGGTGAAAAGTGTACTTATTGATTCAAATTCCAAGGTTACATTTTTTTTTTTAATTGTTAAAACTGATGAGCTCAACTTTTCAATATTTTCACATAAAATGATTACACCATTTTTAGAAATTTAACAGAGTATAACAATCTCTACAGATTGTCAAAATGCAAAAGAACATACAACTTAACATACACAAGACACACCAGAACTCAAACATGTTGTCTTTAATCACACTCATATCAAACAATAACTATGTAATTCAGTACTACACCTATTTGTAGATGTTGTTATTATTCCATTCTAGTAACATCTCAGTCAGGTGACTAACTTTAAAATGTCCATTCTATACCAACCAGTTTGGTTTTTCTTTTAACTGCACCATTTAACACCTAGATAGGAGATACACACCCAATGTAAATTTACATTTACTGAAAATGTATCTCAAACTCATAATGTGCTTGCTTTCGGTCTGTTGTTATTTTCTTGTTTATCTTAATTCTTCCACAGGTACAATCGTTTAGTTATTAACCTGGACTGTCAAATCTTCATAGTCCAAGTTCAATGCTTCCAAAAAAATTCATTGTGGCGATTTTCACCCACATTTTTTCAGTGTTAAATATTAGAGACCAAAAGGTGTCTGTATCTAAACCTGTTATGTGTGAAAAAGATGGGCATTCTTTTACCTAGAGAGAACGTGCAATGCTGTTGCTTAGTGCAGACAGGCAGTTAGGCGAATCCTGCCCCAGGAACATATGCTTTCCTGGGTGAAGGGAGCTATCCGTGCTTCACACTGATGTTGTAGGTAGCCAAAGGCCATGAGTAGTGAACAAAAATTGCGGTTTTTAAAGTGTGGATTGCCAATGGGATTTTGTTCTAGGAGGCAGGTGTGAAAGGTATGTGTTCATCCTTGCATGCCCAATTCATCTCATGCTTGAAGATGGTCTGGCTTCTCAAGGGGCACAACTGACCTGCAGCTAGGTAGACAAGTTTGTAAGAAGTGGTTGCCTAATATTTTTTTTAAAAAATGTTATTTTGTTTAAAGCACAAATCTAACTTGAGTGCAGCAGAGCGCTGCACAGACTGTCGGTAGCAGGCATTTGGGCTGACTTCTTTGAACCGTAGTGCAGTACTGTGAGTTGAGGTCTGTGTGTCAGTCTATGCAACCACTGAAATTAGTCCTTGGTTAGGAGTTGTTGAAAAAGCCATGTTTTGAGAGATTTGCGAATAGGAGAATTGTGGGGCATTCTGATACAACACCGGGATCACGTTCCAGAGTGTGTCTGCGCGACAAGAGAAGGATTGTTGTGCAGGTCCTCTCTTAGCGGACGATTTGTGATTCAAGTTGGTTGGTCGATTTGCTGCTCGAGGAGCCTGTGCCACCAGGTAAGTGGAGCTAAACCGCCAAGCACGCTGCTGTGCTACTCGTTACTGCTTTGTACATAATATAAGCATACTTGAATAGCATCCTAGCCTGGAGAGGAAACCAATGTAGTTCGCCTAGGAGCGGGGTGATTTGGCCAGATTTCCATGCCCCCATAACAAGACGTGCTATAGCGAGGTGAACTGCTTTTATGGGATCCAAGTGAACAGCTGGGAGCCCTGTCAGAAGTCATTTCACCATCAATGTGCAAGACGGGGGGAGGAGGGTGAAGGGTTTCATTTTCCGAAGCATGGAGAGCTGAAGTCAGGTTGCTTACAGTTAGTGCATCCAGTCTTACATAGTATTATTGATGGGATGGGAAGCCAGTGCGCAGCACCAATATAATGACATATGTGGCTGAATTTCTTGTTTTCTGTTATGAATAATGCCAAAGCACATTTGATGGGCCTAGGTGTGGCCTATGGCCATGCCCAGTGAGCAAAATAGGTTTATTGGAGGTGTTCAGAGTCATACCCTGAATAAAGTACCCAATTGATGTCTTGGTGGTGTCTTGGTGGTGTCATGACTGGGAAAATTGGACAATGAAGCACTAGACCCACACCAGCCGTTGCCGGCTGGTAGCCCTATGCTGCACTCTTAATGGGACACAGTCCCCAGGGTTATTTTGTAGAGTCTCGTGAGTCTTGTCCTACTCCTTATCAGAGAGGTTTTAGGACACGAGAGTCAGAAATGTAAGTATTCTTACAATGCAATCAGCATTTACTCAGTACATCATATATTTATTAATCAAGGTGTTTTGAATCTCTCTTTATTGGCTCGTCTCCAGCGAGGCACCACAGCACTGAGACGAGACAGAATTTAAACAGAAAAAGTATTGTTTATATCAGTTTCACTAAGAACCATTTGAATTAACAACACACTATTTCCTAATAGTGTGGGAAAACATTGTCAACAACAAAAACGTATAGCATATAGAAATATTAGCAGTAGATGGGGCTGAAAAACCCCAGAGGTACAGAGGTATACTCAGAAAATTATATACATTGTAACATCTTCAATTAAACAAGGAATTCATATGTTGCTGAGTAACATTGGTTTGATTGTCCTTCTGAGCAGTACGATTCTTTCCGCTCAGAGTTTTATAAACACACTCCTGTCAATCATGTGTGCCGACGCGTTTCGGATTAAACAATCCTTCTTCAGGGCGGGGTGTGTTACAGTTTCATGAGTGTTCATAAACTCCTTAATTCCTGTGTGTATGGTCAAAAACCGGTGTCAACCCGGACGGAAGATAACTATCTCTCCCCGGGTGAAAGAATGGTGATGGGCTGTGACTTCCAGTGCGCAATGGCTCAGTCGCGCATACGTAGCACAGGAAAAATTGGACAATGGCCACATCACTTGGCTTGGGAGTGGAAAAGGCATGCCGAAAGGCCATGCCCCAGGCTCAGACGTCAAGTGTGGATAATGTAGGCATCATAGTCCATATCACTGAATTGAAGTTTTTTTAAGATAGTGTACTCTTTTTTTCTTTGTAGTTAAATCATTTTTATTGAAAATCATGAAAACAATGGTAATTAAAGGAATAAATGCAACAATAGTAAAACGGAGATGATGTAATGAAGTTGATTACAATTATGTAAATACAATTATATGATATATAATGAATTAAACTAAGATAATATTATTAGTCAAATCAAGCAAAATAAGAAAGGAGACTAGTGATAAGCGAGGACTAACAGGGGAGGATCTACATAAGGTACACAGATACAATTTAGGGAAGATGGAGGAGAGGGAAGCATTATTCTCTGTAGAAAATGAATATTTTGTGATAAATAAGAATTAAATACTTTCCATTTGCTATACAATTTAGGTAGCTTCATAGATTATAGAGCATGCATTTTTTCAATTCTGTCAAAGGAACAAATGGAATTCCACCATTAACTATTACTGTGCGTTTTTGCAGTTGGAGGCAAAAAGGTAAAAGGCAATATAGATAAAGACATTAAATAAGTCACGTGAAGGTATAGATGACATATAAGGGATTCACTAACACACCAATCATAACATTACATAAAGATAAGGTTCCTGAAAAGAAAATCTATTTTGAAAAACTTCCCACATTTGGCTCCAGATGGATAAACACATTTGCAATTAAAATTGAATGAATAAAATCATCAGCAGGAGATTTACATGACCAACATAGATTATTGACCGAGTTGGTGATTTCAGCAATCCTTGGGGGTGTGAGAAATGTTCTGTGTACTATAAAATATTGTGATTGAGTAAGATTTGCAGCAACGGTCTTAATACAAACATCATGGGGAATGTGCAAATCCCAATCAGATTCTCATTGTAGGGTGAGTTTAGAAATAGAATCTTTGGGTTGGTTAAGGGTATCATTTAGATGCTTTGGTGGAACTGGTGCACCAGAGTAATTGATATGATAATATAATATGATATGATAAGTCTTTTCTAATGCGTCTGTACACAAGTGTTTCTAGGCGCAACATTCTATACACTCATTACAGATCTGGAAGTAACCCTACCGGAGCTACCGGCGGGTTGCTGCCGGACCCGTAAAAAATGACCGGTGTCTGACTTCCCGGTGCCACCGGGCTATTACGAGTAAGGCAGCCGTGAAGTCAGGCGCCGGTAATTTTATGAATCCCCATTCCCATAGAGTCCAATAGGACTCTATGGGAGGGGGGACATGGAAGCACCAAGACCGTTGATAACGGTGTCAGTGCTTCCGTGATGGCTTTGCTTACCATGACCGCTGTGCCCGGCAGGGTCAGATCTGTCGGGCATAGTGGCTCTGAATGGCAAACCCGTAGTTTTCTGGTCCAGAAACAAGGGTGCTGGTGAGCTTACCGGCACCCTTATTTCCGGACCAGCAAGCTCAGCATAAGCCCCAGTATCATTATGATTGTTTCGAATACATAGTTCGGGCAAAGGTATGGGTATTATTATTGAATAAATGTGTAACCAGGCAGATTACCATTTTTGTAATATGTTATGTTTGGTATGAAGGCACTAGTTGAATCTTGGTTACTGGGAGAACATGAGATTAGGTAACTCCATGCATTTCTGATCCACACAGGGGCATTAATCAATTGGGATTCAAATGGAAGGAATAGAATGATTTGTCATAATTAAAAGGATTTTTGAAATTTAAGAAAATCTGGGAATTTGACACCACCAGAATCCTTACTGGCTTTAAGCTTATTCAAAGCAATTTTGGGAGTTTTATTTTTCCAAAGAAAATTAGAAAGATGTTTATTTACTTTTTGGAAGAAGGCGTGTGGTAACAGCACTGTTATCATAGAAAGATAGTAAAGGATTATAGGACCAAGAGTCATTTTGATTGAGTCTAATTAACCCCACCATGAAATAAATAAAGGAGACCATTGATTAATAGAAGTGTTAACTTTATCAATAATAACATTTTCATTAAGAATTAAAGTTGAGGGAGTAAATTTGGCAATAGAGATGCCCACATACTTGATGAGTGAGGGGCACCACTTAATGCATAGACAGGAAAATTAGACACAATGCAAGAGTTAGTCAAAGGAAGGATTTCTGATTTGCTAAAGTTTAATTTGTAACCAGAGACTTTAGAAAATAGATCAATGGTATGCATTGGTGCAGGAATCAAAGTAGATGGGTCTCATAAGTAGAGTAAGATATCATCAGTGTAAGCAGAACATTTGGTACATGTATCTTTAATGATAATGCCTTTGATATTGTCATTAATTTAAATACTTTGGAGTAGGGGATCCAGAGCTAACACATAAAAGGAGTGGGAATAACAGACAGCCTTGTCTAGTGCCTCGAGATATGGCAAATGATTAAGAGAAGGCATTATTGATGAAGATACTAGTGGAAGGTATAGAATATAACAGTGAAATAAATTTGGTAAAGGAAAGGCTGGCCCCATGCCATAGTAAAGATTCGAACAGGAAGGGCAATGAAAATCTGTTTAAAGCTTTTTCTGCATGTAATGCCAGGACGAATGAGAGGATGTGGAGAGTTTTGTGCATGTAAGAGGACGTTAATGAGTCTAGTATTGGGAGTAGCATATCTTCCCTTGATGAACCCTGTTTGATTGGTGTTAATTAATTTGGGCATTACAGTATCTAACCTATTAGCAATCACTTTAGCTAATATTTTTGAATCAGAAATAATTCGAGTTTTTAAGGATCTTTGTTGGGTTTGGGAAAGAAGAAATAAAGGGCTTCACCAACAGATCCCGAGCTATGTCCTAGGGTTAACAAATCATTAAAAATCTCAAGACGTTTAGGGGAGTGTAAGGTAGAGAAGGCATGATAAAAATCTATTGGGAGCCCATCAGGACCCGGGGGTTTGCCAAATTTGAGATCTAAGATAGCTTTCTTTAATTTCATTTAATTAGATAGGAGTGCCTAAAAAGGAGAGATCTACTGGATGATTAATGGTCAATGGTTTTCTTGTTAGAGCATAAGAAATTTAAAATATCATCATTAACGATAGTATGGTCGGCAGAGTAAAGTAGAGAGTAAAATGCAAAGAAAGCATGATTGTTTTTTATTTCCTCTTCTTAAGATAAGTGGCTTATAGTTCCCAGATTTATTTGATCCTCCATAAAACGTTGCTTTAGATTCAAGCAAGGACACACAGGCTTTATTTGTGCTGTATCGAGAAAATTCTATATGCTTAGAAATGATGGACTTAAAAATAGTATCAGAGCTAGTTCTATTAATGTAATCGACTGAACGAGATCTTGTGATAGTTTTTTGTTTTGTTTCTTTTGAAATGCAGTATATTGTATAATGAACCTCGCATGGTGGCCTTAAAAGCATCCCAATTATTATGGATAAAGGTATCAGGGGGATTGTTAAAGGTGAAATATTCAGTAAAGAAATTATTAATTTGCTGAGTGAAATCTGGAGCATTCAATAAGAAGGAGTTGAACCTACTTCAACACGCAGGGACAAGGTGGGGTTCCCATTGGAGGACAGTGAGGACTGGATCATCGTCAGAAATAATGATAGGGCCGATTTCCGAATGGAGGATACTAGAAGCAAGCATTGTATTAATGAAAATATGATCTAGTCTAGAAAAGGATTTGTGGGGATGGGGGAGAAAAAGGAAAACTCTTTGGTATCCAGATAAAAAAATGGCAAGTATCGACAAGGGCGTAATCTTCCATAAATGTATCAAATTGCTTATGCAGTTTGGAATTCAGAAATGTAGTGATGGATTTCCTATCAAGGGTACAATCGCAAATGTGATTACAGTCCCCGTATATGATGAGCCGGTTGTAATCTTTATTGAAAAGGAATTGTTTCAAATTAGTCCAAAATGATGGTTCGGGGGCATTAGGGCCATATATATTAAGAATAGAAACAGGTAATTTATAGACATTGGCATCAATAATAGAGCAACGGCCAGAGAGGTCATGATGTTGTCAATTAACTGAATGGAGGTTAATTTATGAATAAGAATACTAACACCACCTTTCTACCCAATTGCTGGTGCAAAGAACGCATGTTTGGCCGATAACCTAACCAATTTGTTATTTTCTTCGATGAATTCTAGATGTGTTTCTTGTGTTTAAGCAACATCAGGGTTACTTTTCCCAATATGGCTTAAAATTCTCTGTCTCTTTATCGAATTATTTGATCCTTTCACATTCCATGACATGACTTTAATACTCATTAAAACAATACAATGAACCAATGATGACAAATGAGGTAATTAAAATCAAGCATCAGTACAAATGAATTGTAAGCTGGAAAATGAGGCTAGTGGAATTTAAGTGGTCTAATGGTTAAGCCACAGAGAATGGACAATACCAGAGATTGGTATAAAGTATTAGAGGGTAACATGAGCAGAGGAAACAAAAAGGCAAAGTCATTGATAATGATCATGATAGTGAGTAACACGTATAAATACAAAAGTGACCAAGTAAACAGTGATATGAACAGCAAATACATTTGGTAACTTTTAGGTGCTGCTATTGAAAACAGCAAGACACTGCACTATAGACCAATGAGTAATATGGAGCTAACTAAACATGAGTGTAGAAATAATGGATTAGGCCATCTTTATACAGTATAAACCAAAATTAACTAAGGTTGAATAAGTATAGAAATATGTGGAACCTATGCTATGTTTAAATGGGCTTTCATATATATTTGGAGCAGGATTAGGTTCAGCTCTACTTCTGGAGTGGTGGGGCTTCCCAGGTTTGAATTTGTTGTGGCCGGATAAGTTATAAACATGAAGATGTTGTTGAATATTGAAGCTGGTCGTTGGTGGAAGGGTTGCGTCAGGTGTGACATCCATCTCTGAGGGTGCACATAGTCCATCAGGGTCCAAGAAATCTTTTGTAATGCCATTGGGAGGCGTGATCAGCATTCTTACAGGTTCCAGCAGCCTGTATTTGACATCCAGACTCTTCAAGGCAGGTCTCATGTCAGGGAAAAATATATATTTTATTTTCTTGAAAGGTCAGCAGAGATACATTTTTTGCAGCCCTTAAGATCTGTCAAGCCTGTTGAAGATGTACTAGGCATGCTGTAAGAAGGCTTGGTGATGAATTTTCGGAGGTAAAGGGTGGTTTAATTCTATGTACTCTTTGCAATTCGAGGGGAGGAGGAAATTACATGTATTTTAGGAATACATCTGATTAGAGGTTTAATGGGGTCATTTTGTTCAGCATTTTCAGGGACTCCATATCCCTCTGATTTCTATCCTCCAAGTTGTAACTTCAGACTCCAAAATTTGAAGTTTGTGCTGCATTTGTTCCATTCCTTCTAGTCTGTCTTCAGAAAAAGACACCTGCTCCTCTACCTCAGTCAGTCTGGAGCTAATCGACTGAATCTCATTCTTAAAGGATGTAAACTCATCTTGCAGTGTTAAGGATCTGGAATCCAAAACAGGTATGGATGATTGGAGGGTAGTCAGTTCTGAGTGCCTTTATTAATTAGAGATATTTCTCCTGAGGAATGGTAAGATTGTTGATCAGCCATCTCTCATAAAATAAGGTAAGTGTGCCGCTCAGATATTCTTGAATGCGACTATGGAGGAAAGGATTGAAATGTAAGCAACAATACAATGGACGACAATACCAGTGGATGACACTTGATGTCAGCAGCGAGTAGGCTTAAATGAAAGGAAAGTACACTGTCTTGCGTAGATATTATGCTGCATCACTACCTCATGAGCCACAATAGCAGAAACAATAGCGTGCCAGACGAACACACAGAGGTAGAGCTACTGAAAATGCAACAATGGAGAGGCTCACCCTCCGTAGACCAGCAGAGACCCCAGCAGGCCTGCAACGTGTGCTGACTTCGGTGTGAAGATGAAGAGTTTCATGAACCCCGGAAACCAGAGCGGTGCCGCACAAGTAATGAGGTCTCTTCACTCAGGAGGAGTTCCAGCAGGGCAGCAGAAATATTGAAAACCCTCACCGAGGTTAGTGCTGCTGTAGATATTGAGGTACTGAAGTGAAAAAAGTTAAATTACGACCTTATTCCTAGGTAAAAGGCCATGTATTTTGCTACTTCATGCAAGCTCATTGATTAAGCAGCCATCTTGTTGGGTCACAGGCCACATCCCCCACCCCCCAGGATAGTGTTCTCTTAACCATATCATCCATTTTGAATGAAAAAGAGGTGGTAAATCTAGAGCTACGTTTACATGACACTTTACGTAGGAAAGCGAAAGTGTTTACCGAAATTACTTTGTTCCATCTGTAAAACATTATGAAATTGTCATGCAACTGATCTAGCAGGATCCTAACATGTATGCCAAATGTTGTGAACTTTCATCAATGTTTTAATTCCTTAAAAAAATCCTGGGATTTGGGATTTCCATATGCCCAGAAAATAGACCAAGCTTGCCAGGTGCCTATATCAAAATTATCCAGTCCGAGATCTGAGATGTTCTGCACCCACCTAGCACTTACACAGAACTGGTGCACTCTGAAATGTTTTTTTTTAAATTAGGTTGCGCAAACTGGAGAAATTAACTTAAAAAATATAAATATTTTTAAACATGCGCAGCATATCTAGAGGAAAATGAAGAATACACTGCACAAGTCACAAGATATTCTTATACCCCCAACACACATTCACACTTACACAGTGACCCCAACAATTGTGAATACACCATAGGACAGAGAAGCAGATTCACCACCTTAATGCGCACCCACACCTACAAACACCTACCACCCACACACCCTTCCCTCATCCAATCCCCCATGATAATAAAATAAATTCAGAACTCCTTTTAAACAACAAATAGTGGCAACATTTTCCATGGCCTTAAGCACAATCAGTGTTTCCATGATCCAGTCGATGAACACTGGCTCCATGGGAAACACGGGGTTCATTGCTGCAGATGTTAAAGTGGGCTATCTGAGACAACCAATGATTCTGCGTGAAGGCACACATACATTTAGTGACGTTCCCGTGAGCTGCGCTGATATGCAAGTGTAGCGCTGTGCCTCTAACATATGATTTCCGTGCTGCATTACAAGACAGCACCATGTGACACTAACCAAGCAGAAAGAAATCAAAACTCGAGACATGGGGTCTTTGACCATGGTGTAGCCACATTTTTCCCATCAGCAAGGAGCTTAATAACAGCCAGCTCTCCATCACATTGGGTATCCTGAGAGCTCAGATAGTGCATAATGCTTGCACATCCATGCCACATAGGACCTGTTTGTCCAGACAAGTCCCATGTTCATAAAGAAGCACTGATGCCAGAATATACATTAATAACCAGTAGTCCACTATTTGCAGGACATATAAGCAAACTGAAAAATAACAACATTGCAGAAATATCAGTTGCATCACGACACACAATACAAGCACACATCATGTACAGAACATCCATTAGACTGGACAACAACACAATTCCACACATACCTGTCGCAGCCATAGATCCAAAACCATCTGCAATTTCAAATCATAAAACAACATACAAAAGACGATGTCAGCAATGCACCATGCTTTTACAGATTCATGCCACTGCAACACCTCATTGGTTTTCTGTGTATACCTAGGACACATTTATACATATGCACAAAGACAAGCAAGCATGACACACACAAACACACACACACTTGCACATACAACACACACATCACAAAATAAAATGTACTGTGTCACAGTTAATATCACAGGATTTCTACAAAAATGGAGACAGTGCCTCAATTATTTCCACTCAGACCAAGGTACAATTAATTCAAATGCATGTGTATTAAAGCACTCTAAAATGTGGGAATAGCTCCTAGCAGGCACACATGCTCAAGATAACCGATATATGGGCCTTCAACTCTATCGGCAGAACATCACACACTCCACCCCTCACAAACATAGCACATATCAAAATATCACTCCCAGCATCCAAATGAGTTGTTAAAACATCATGCACATATCAGCTCACAACACTTGCATGATAAAGTAACCTCAAACCATCCATATAAACCACTCCATACACCTCACGCAAAACAGTTATAATGGATGAATTGAAAAATGCTGAGCTCCAACAAATCAGATGGGATGAGGATGAGATCTGTTACACAACCTTAAAAGAAACCCTATGCCAGAGCACCATTTTGAAGGTAGCAGACTTTTCTAAGGAGTGTATCCTCCAGACTGATGCTTCCTTAATGGGGCTAGGAGCAGTCCTATCTCAAAATCACAGTGAATTGGAGCACCCGATGTTACACATCAGTCAGAAGTTGTCCCCGGGGAATAAAACTGCTCCCTCGTCGAGTTAGAGGCATTGGCAGTCAAATGGGCAGTGATACATCTCAAATATTATCTTTTGGGTAGTAGGTTTCGATTGATTACAGATCACTCTCCTTTGGTACGGATTAGTTAGAGGAAGGAATGCAATCCTAGGGTTATGTGTTGGCTCCTGGACCTTCAATCATACTGTTTCACAGAGGAACACCGGAAGGGACGAGAGCAAGGTAACATGGACTTCCTCTGCCGGTTTCCATGTGAAGCACCGCAGTCCAAACCACATAGGGGAAAGGGATGTGAGAAACCTGAGTGTATCATCACACCTACTCCCCATGGATCCTCTGCTCAGGTGGCTAGGGAAAGGTCATTGATTTTGAATCCTGAATCCTGACCTTGGGAGTGGATATGCAAGGGCCACCAGGGCCACCAGGATGGAGGGTCCTTAGGGATTGGGTATAGCGTATCTGCATGAGAAACCTGGTATCCCCCCTTTCTGGTGAGAACCAACCTTACCATCCCCCTGCCTTTATAGGCTGTTGTAAACCATCTCCCCTCATTTTCTGTCATTCAGATCACGATAGTACTGGGACGAGGAAGAGACGACTAAGAGTAGTGAACACTAACAGTAACCCAGAGCAATGCCAGAGGTTGAGATTAATTCTAAACCTTCCAGCCATCACCTCTTTTGTTTTGCTTTTGTCACCCCGAGTGGGAAGGGTATTCCCAAACGTGGGTCCCGTGCCTGCTGGGCCTAGAGACCCAAGCTACTCCTCACTGATGAGGCCAAACAAGGCTGAAACATGTTTGGGGATGCTTGTGGTCTCGCGCAGAAGGTATGTGACTTAGCAGTTCAGGCAGGACTGCCCCTTTGGGGGTGGAACCAAGCATGTTCTTCATATGGTCTTTCCTTTTTCTGTAATGGCTTTTCTGCTGAAGAACGATGGTCTCGACGGTTGGCCAGAGCAATGCCAGAGGTTGAGATTAATTCTAAACATTCCTGCCATCAACTTCCTGCCTTCCTGCCTTTCCTCTCTTTCTGTCTTCCTGTGATGTGCTACCCAAGCAGCAGCGCCTCTCCCTCACACATCGGGAGCCCTCTGAGGGCCATCCGCATTACACCTGGGCTTTTTCTGCACTGCACACGTTCACGCCCTTTTTGTACTCTAATTCCGTGCCTGCTTGCACAAAGCATTCTACTCCTGAAGATCTCGACCAACAGACTTATTTGCAGGGAGTACCTGTGTTTGTTGGGGTAACTGGCCTCCCTCTCCCTTCATCTCAATGTGTACCGGCCATTCCAAGATGGCGGCCCGCACTTGGTAGCATTTAAGTCTCTGTATATTGGAATCTGCATTGTTGTGGCGTGCTGTGATTGGCTGGAGCCCCCTCTATCTTGGCCTATGGGATAGTCGGTAGCACTCCTAAGGCCCTTCTCTACCCTTGTCCACCACAGGACGCCACCCGCCCCCCCTTGACCAACGTATGTATCCGTGAGCCCCCCCACCCTGCAGGTCGCCTGTGTGTGAGAATGAGCCGCCCCAACCCTGCTGGGCACCTGTGTGTGAGAATGAGTCCCCCCCACCCTGCTGGTCGCCTGTGTGTGAGAATGAGCCCCCCGCCCACCATGCTGGTCGCCTCTGTGTGAGAATGAACCCCCCTTGCTGGTTGCATGTGTGTGAGAATGAGCCACCCCTCTCTGCTGGTCGCCTGTGTGTGAGAATGAGCCCCCCCACCCTGCTGGTTGCATGTGTGTGAGAATGACCCCCCACCCTGCTGGTCGCATGTGTGTGAGAATGAGCCCCCCGTCCCTGCTCGCCTGTGTGTGAGAATGAGCCCCCCCAACCCCGCTGGGCACCTCTGTGTGAGAATGAGTCCCCCCCACCCTGCTGGTCGCCTGTGTGTGAGAATGAACCCCCCCTCTTGCTGGTCGCATGTGTGTGAGAATGAGCCACCCCTCTCCTGCTGGTCTCCTGTGTGTGAGAATGAGCCCCCCCACCCTGCTGGTTGCATGTGTGTGAGAATGACCCCCCCACCCTGCTGGTCGCATGTATGTGAGAATGAGCCCCCCGTCCCTGCTGGTCGCCTGTGTGTGAGAATGAGCCCCCCAACCCTGCTGGGCACCTGTGTGTGAGAATGAATCCCCCCACCCTGCTGGTCGCCTGTGTGTGAGAATGAGCCCCTTTCCTCCCCAGTGGTAGCCTGTGTGTGAGATGCAACATGCAACATGTGATTGCTCAATGTACTTGCCCACTGCTCCTGCCGCCCTTCAAGATGGGGTTTGCTTGAGCTCGATGCCACCACACACCCTATATAGGACTTTATGCACTATGCGGTGTTACCGCCCTGTAAGAAAGGGCTGTTCATCATGTCTGTGCCACCTAACACGGAAATACTTTGCATGGTATAATGTTGCCACCCTTCAAGATGGGGCTGTGTATCATGTCTCTGCCACCTAACCTAGAATTACTCTGCATGGTATTATGCTGCCACCCTTTCAGATGGAGCTATGCATCATATCTCTACCACCCAACCTAGAATGACTCTGCATTGTATAATGTTGCCACCCTTTAAGATGGGGCTGTGTATCTTGTCTCTGCTACCTAACACATCATGACCCTGCATTGTATAATGTTGCCACCCTTTAAGATGGGTTGTGTATGGTTACCAGTCATTTGGTCGAAAAAAAAGGTTGACAGGACAAATGGTCGACACCATTTGGTCGAAAGACAAATGGTCAATTTTTTTTTTTGTATTTTCACTTTTTTTTTTTTTGGGGGGGTCCCCCCAACCCCCTTTTTTTCTAAAAAAAACCTTTTTTTCCCTAAACGAAAACCTAAAAAATATATATATAAATAAAAACAAATTCGACCATTTGTCTTTCGACCAAATTCCGTTGACCATTTGTCTTTCGACCAAATGTCTTTCGACCAAATGACTGGACAGCGTTGTGTATCATGTCTGTGCCACCGAACCTAGAATGACCCTGCATTGTATAATGTTGTCACCCCTTAAGATGGGTTGTGTATCATGTCTGTGCCACCTAACCTATAATGACTCTGCATTGTATAATGTTGACAGCCTTTAAGTTGGGGTTGTGTAACATGTCTGTGCCACTTACACTGTCCCTAGGCATTGTATGCTACTGCTTCCTATCCAACTGGATCAGGCAAACTGTATTCTTTGCCAGCAGTTATTGTTATTTGTTTTTACACAAACTCTTATGTAACCAAGTAAGCCTTCTTAACAGCGCCACATTGTCTCACGGCAGTTGTGCGCTTTACAAATGCAAATAAATAAAATAAATAAATAAACTCTTTTGTTTTGCTTTTGTCACCCTGAGTTGGAAGGGTATTCCCAGACGTGGGTCCCGTGCCTTCTGGGCCAAGAGACCCAAGCTACTCCTCACTGATGAGGCCCAACAAGGCTGAAACATGTCTGGGGATGCTTATGGTCTCGTGCAGAAGGGATATGACTTAGCAGTTTGGGCTGCACTGCCTCCTTGGGGGTGAACCAATCCTAATTTGCATATGGTCTTTCCCCTTTCTGTAATGGCTTGACAGGTGAAGAACGATGGTCTGGGGGTTGCCCAAAGCAATGCCAGAGGTAGAAATTAATTTTCAAAAATCAAAATATACATCACCAAACGTTCAACAGAGTATAAAACATAACACTCAGCATTACATAGGTATGGAAACAAAAGCAATCTAAAGCATGTATAAATATTGAAACATCTCAGATAATTCAAAACCAATTTTTTACCTTTCTCAAAAGAAAACACCTAATCACGAACTAACATATCGAAAATTGTAACACAACACAGTACAAAAACATAAAGACATCACACAGACTACATAAAACAGAACAAAAACAAAACAGGGGGAATCCTCAACTAATGCACATATACATTATCATGTAGTCGGATCCAATAGGAGCAACTAATCCTCAGATACACAGTCACCATATAAATCTGTAAACGGTTTCCAAAGAGCTTGATACTTATCTTCCTTTCCTTGTCTCACAAACATCACCCACCCAAAGTTTGACAATACTAACAAATCATTAATCCAATTCTCCACTCTGGGCTTCTTCCTCATCTTCCGCACCATCAGTATTAGTGCCCGAGGTTAAAATTAATTCTAAACCTTCAAGCCATAACCACTTTTATTTTGCTTGTCAACACTAATATGTCATTTCACCGCTCTGGTACTGAGATGAGGAGGAGGCCTAAGGAATACTATAAGGGTCAGTCATGTCCTAATAACTATGGTCAGGCAAGTGAAACTAAGTGTTTACACCTGCAACCTGTTAAATGGTTGCAGGTGTATAGAATGAGTCAAAAGCAGCACAGAAGGGAACCAGTTGGACCGGAGAGCATGGCCATCTGAGCACGAGCGGGCAGAGTATGGGCCGGTGAAAAGGACGTCAATAGCAGGAAAGCAGAGAAGACGCAGAGGCCATTGTAGGGCAAGAGAGGATCTGGAGCTGTGCAAAGCCTGTTGCCTTGTGTTTCCTGTTTCCTGATTAATCCTGTAGCGTTAACAACAGACAGTAGGTGTCAGCACATGTAAAAATACATTTTTAAAGTTCTTTGAAATCTACATTGTAGACACCAATCATTTCCTATTTTACTAACGTCAAAGTATATTCAGTTTGGAACTGTTTACTTTTACTCAGTTTTAGGTTAGATCAGAAGGTCTGCAGACCTTCCTTGAGCTCTGTGTACTCCAGAACGTGTACTTTGGGTAGTAGGTGGTCTGTGAAACGTACAGAAATATAATAGGGCATCAAAGACCATGAGGAACAACGATGATATAAATGATTATCTTTGTATAAGTAGAGATCTTATGTATAACCTTGTCCTCGGCTTTGCTACCCAGTCCGTGGACCTCCAAAACAAAAAGGGAGTAAAGGGGTGGTCTGGTTACATCACGTAGTCTGTGATCTCGATGTTAAAGCCAAAAACATCAAGGCCATTAAAGTCACTGACATCATCGCCACAGGACCATGTACACATTAAAAGTACCAAAGGAATAGTCTGTTTAGATCAGGTAATTAGCTGACTCGATTTCCCTGGTTTGGACATCGCATACAGAAAGGGGACCTACACTTTAAGTGCTCAGTGGACTTTATGATAAATCCATAACCCCCAAAACAAAACAAAAAACACCTGACCAGTGTTCTGCTTACAGCCCATGGCCCACAGACTCCATATTGAGTCCACGGTCAAAGGGAAAGAGACTAAAACATATACTAATTTGAGTTTCTCTGTTTGGTAACACTTATCTCTTCAGAAGCAGTCTAGAAGAAGCTTCTGGGATGATTTGAGGGAAATAAACAACAGTCATTATCATCCTCTCTTGCAAATATGTGCAAGTAAGAGCAGAGGAAGTACAGAAAGAACATTCAACTGACAATCATGAGTGGTCCAATACACACAAATGGTTAATTTAGTGTTTCTGAAGGACATACACAAGACATAACGCCAACGGTTTCCTATTATATCTATAACACAGACAGCAGAGGAAATAAGGCACATTTTCATTTGGTACATCATTTGCAGAGGCATGTGAAAACATCACTGTTTTCAAACTCACCATAGAAGACCAGTCACAGAACAGCATAGAAATGAGAGAACATATCAGATTAGTACCCAGCAAAGGGGCGGGTGGTGGCGGCCTCCCATCCAATGAGGAGGCTCGAAACAGGGTCCTTACTACACAGGGAAAGACCCTGCTCTTAGACTCCTCAGAGGAGGAGGCCACCATCTTCCCTCACGGGGAACAAAGGTAAGTGCGCTCCCTGCATCTCCTGGCCCTTCCCTCCAACGCCGACCCCCTTTTCCACGTATCCACTCCCCTCCCTACCTCAGCCCCACTTACTGCGTAGCTCTGTCTCTCACTGGTTCTGGGAACAGGACTGTTTCCGGTGCATCTCCGCCAAGCCATTAGCCACCATGGAAAGGGAAAAGAAACTACATGTAGTCCCTTCTCCCTGATCTGTTGCGGCCATTCTTTTAACTTTTTTTTTCTCTAGTTGAGAAATGGCTTTCATGCCGTTTTGCAACTCGAGAAAAAATACTTTTAGTACTCCGGGACAACGGGCCGGGGTACTAATAGCAATCGGACCCAAGGAGGGGAGGCATTACTGGTCTGGTAATGTCCCCTGGCTTACATTAAAGCCCACGGTTCGCTCGAGCTTTTAACTGATGCCCCGGGGCATTACCGGATTGGTAATGCCCCCCCCCCGCTCAGACTCTATTGCTTTAATAAAACACAACTGCTTTAATACCAGAGACCATATTCCAGTCACTGTATCTGAATACATGGTAAGTGGGGTTAATTTCCATTTTCAGTGTATAGCTTAGTTTGGTGTACCTTGTTGAGAATAAATGAATGCAGAGATCAATATAACGATTAAGAAATATATTACGAATGGTCGTTTCAAGTTCCCTTCATTTTTCATATAAAACAGATTTTATTACAAAATGGCAAAACGTATTTTTGTTCCTAATATCACCTTTTTAGTTAAAAAGCGGAACACTATCAAAAGAGTACATTTATAAAATATCTGACTGATGGAAAAAGGGTGACATGACACATTTTGAGAAAGATATTCATTGGACGCATGCAGTGCCACAGTGCAGTAAATTAATGAAGTAGAGACATGTGTTATAGGAAAAGAAGAACGATTATTGGTGACTTTGACATAGAACAAAGTGTGCACTAGTGACATACTATCTATAGGATAGTTACAGAATAAGCATTTCACTGACAAAACATTCTTGAGAGTACAATACATGTTTCTTGGATGTGCCTGGCACAGTCAATAAAGCTATGGAGGCTGCAATATATGACCTGAAGCATCAATTTCTATTCAGAATATGTGTACTTGCAATTATGTAAATGGCATAGTATAAGAGTACAAGTATATTATTTCAAACACATTGAAAGTGCGTAGAGCGGATGAGTGCGTAGAGCGGATGAGTAAGTAGAGCGGATGAGTGCGTAGAGCCGATGAGTGCGTAGAGCATGTAGAGCGGATGAGTGCCTAGAGGGGATGGAACAGGTGAAGTATGTGGATGGAATGGGTGAACTATGTGGATGGTACAAATGATGTATGTGAATAGAAAGGGTGACATATGTGGATGGGACAGGTGAAGAAATATGTGGATGGAACGGATGAAGTATGTGGAAAGTACTGGTGTAATATGTGAAAGGTTCCGGGAAGTATGTGGATGGTAGGGGTGAAATACGTGGATGGAGTGCATAAAACAACTTAGAAATACACGGAACGGATCGGAGTACATGGAACAGATTTGAATGCATTGAACGGATTCAAATGCGTGGAATGGATCAGAGTGTGTAGAACGGATTGGAATGCATTGAACGGATTGGAGCGCGTGGAACGGATTGGAGTGAGTGCAACCGATTGGAGTGCGGGGAATGGACTGGAGTGCGTGGAGTGGACTGGAGCGACTTAAATGGAATGGTTTGGAGTGCATGGAACGTTTGAAAGAGCAGGTAACCCATCATATCACATCACCACGCTTACTCTCTTCTTTACACCACCATTCAACTAGAACACAGAGATACTATGACACCATTCGGTATTACTGTTCTCATACCAACATCTGCCTCATACTCCCCATCACTCTAACTAAACACTGCTGGTTACACACACCCTAGCCAGGCGTTCTCCTCAGGCTTAACGCTCCCTCAATCAGCCTGGATAAATCCTGCCAGAACGAACACATACTCTTGATCTCTTAACCACCACACCTACCGCTAAGAAGCAGCTATTACACGAATGCCACACCAGCTGCACACATATCCGGTGCTCACACGCACCTTTGACTCTCTCTACTCTCTCTACTGAGTCGAACTTCGGTTCCCAAGGGCGTTCAACCTACCAGCACCTTCAGACCATACCAATGGTACATAAGACGCTATATAAATGCAAAGTTACATAACATAACATAACATTCATTGAAAAGGCTTTAGTTGCATGGATGTTTTGGTTACTTTCCACTTAGAAAAGCAAACAAAATGTGAACAACCTACAGTTGAAGGGAGGTTAACTCTGACATTCTGTAATAAAAGCCCTACTGTGTCTGAAGGGATGCGCAGATAAGCTAAAGTTATAAAGACCCTTCATATTTAAGGGAACACTTTGCTTGAAGGTCAGTCTTTGTTTTGACATCTACTGATCTTGCGGGTGTGCAGTCAGAAAAATGAAAATTAAATTAAACAATTTTGACAACCCCTGTTGTGTCGAATTTCCATGCCAGCAATGCAGAAATATGTTTCATGTGGAATGTTAAGAAAAGTTAGGCTAAAACAGGAAAAGAAAAAATATAGCGGGAAAAATGGGTGAGAAAAAGAAAGGTGATGGAATGGGAGGGATGAAGGTAAAGAGGAGTTTGTGGATGTAATACCCATGAAGGAAAAATAAGCAAACAACCATCAAAAAGCCCTTCAATGTTCCTACTTTTGAGAGAGTTTGCAAAAACACGTAAGTAGAATAAAATGACATAGAATCGTCTTCTGAATCTGGATAGCATTGAAAGAGAATGAGCCTCATTACGAGGTTGGTGGTAGTCATGGCCCTATTCGTGCCAGGACTGCCACCAATAACGGGACCAAGTCTGGTGTGGTGCAATGGGGACTTACCGGACTAGTCCGACCCTGGCGGGACCGGTAAGTCCCCATTGCACCAAACATTCCCCATTCCCATTTGAGCCCTCAATGGGCTCAATGGGAATGGGGAAGGCGCTATTTACGGGCCTGCTAATGGCAGGCCCGTAATTAGCGGCCTGGTCCCCTAACGGGACCTGTAAGGGACGTGTGGCCGACCACATGTCCCTTGCAGTTCCCGTTAGGGGACCTCAGAATCAGGCAGTAGGGGATTACCGGCACCGGTCTCCTTACTGGTGCCCAGTATCCCCTACAGCCCGACTCGTAATGAGGCCCAATGTAATTTCTAAATGAAAGAAAGCAAGTCTGATTGATTGTAGATGGACTGAAATGTATCTGTTTGACCTTTGAGTCACTTTTAGCTGTTTGGGGCATTTTAGAAGGCCATGTCCCAAGATCAGAAGGCACTTTAGGTGTGTTTGCAGTGTCTGGAGCTATTCTTGGTATGCCCAAGTTGACCACGTGCAGATGTCTGGGCAAAAGGAAGCTTAATTGAAAGGATGCAGGATGCTTCAGATTTAGGGGGAGAAACATATGTAAAACTGTAAAATCTATGGTGGCTCAGGCATATATTGCATGAGGTTGTTTTTATGGGTAGGCACGATTTAGTGATTTTGGATTATATGATGAAAATTCCTTCACTGAAAGGGGACATCAGGATTTTACAGAATCCTTGGGAGGGAGTACAGTACTTTTCATAAACAATTTTAATATTAACAATAGGTGATGTACTGTTTGGCCCAATACAAGACCCTTTGTATTGGTAAGTAGATAGAGGTTGATTTTGTTTTGTTCCATCGCCAATAGACATAAAGTTAAACTAATGGTATCACTCCATCCTATCTACTGTTAAGGATTTCAATCAGGCGATGCACTCTGCTTTCTTTTTGCTGGTTATGGAACCCACTGGCACATTTCTGCAGGGTGTGCTCCATTCCACTGCACATGCACCATGGGTGGCAGGTTGTGCATCCCTCTTTTTGTGTGCTGAAGCACACGTTTTTTGTAGGTTTTTGTAGGTTTTTGTAGGTTTTTGGCTCACACAAGGTTTTGCCGCCATTGCTGCCGTTTCTTTCTCCATAACTGACAGGGTGATGCCGCATAGCATAGCGGAGTGGGTCTATACATACCACAGAGCCACCCTCCCGACTTGATTTTGACCGCCCGTCAAGGGGAAGTCGGGAGATTGGGATTTTCTTTTCTTTTGTCCATGTGGAGAACTTCAGCTGCTTCTCCCGTTAGTGATGAAGCGACACGCTCTCCTCACCGATTCGGGTCAGGAGTATTGCTGGTTCTGGTTGGGAGTATGGAACGGCACTCCGGGCTCCTTAGGTCTTTCCTCCCGGTCCCCGAATGGTCCTCCTTGGTAGTCCTTTGGATGATTCTTAGTCCAGATGCTAGAAGATAGAATAGAGCATGGTTATGGATATTTTCCAACTACTGTGTCCACAAGTCATTTGGGGATTTTATCAGTGGGAAAGACACTTGCATTGGTTATAATTGGCACTATTCCCCATCTGGGTTTCCAGTTGGTTCCTCTATTTGCCGCAAAGTATGCCTGGGATGGCAACTCTTCAGCTGGTTTATGTGGACCCACTTGTCTTCCCCTTCTGCCAAACTGCCCTTGCGGATGCAGATTCTGTAGGCGACTGGTGAGATTCTGTCCACAATTTCAAAAGGACCCCACCAACTTGGGAGGAATTTGTGCAAGTAGACTCGGTCTCCAACTTGGTATACCTTTTTAGTTGTCTTAAGATCATAGTGGGTCTTCATACTGTCTGCAGATCTCTCTAGATTCTGATGAGCATAGGCAAAAGCATGTTGACGGTGTTTTCTCAGATTCTCAACATACTCATGAATTGTGGAGGTATTTATCAAGGTCTTCTCTTGGGTTCTGTAGAGCAGATGCTTGGGTAGCACCATTCTTCGTCCAGTCATCAGCTGAAATGGAGACATTTTTGTTGCAGAAGAAGGGGTAGATCTGATGGCCAACAGGACAAGGGGTAATCAAATGTACCATGTTGGTCCAGAATTTGCCACAAACCTTTTTAATATGCTCACAATAGTTTTGTTGTACCTCTTAACTCCACCACTAGAGGACAGCCGGTAGGCAATGTGTAGTTTCCTTTTGACCCCAAATACCTCCCACATCTTTGTCATCACTTTGCTAGTGAAGTGGTTACCTCGGTCTGACTCAATCCTTTGGTGTTGTCCAAAACGCGAGAAGATGTGATTGATCATCAGTGCAGCTGCTGTTTCTGCCTCGCAATTTGGGGCCGGGAGACATTCCACCCATTTAGTGGACAAGCATGTTACGGTCAACGTGTACTTGTTCCCCCTAGAGGAGCAAATCACGGGCCCGATAAAATAGACTTGAAAATCTGACCAAGGCAGTGTCATCCCCCTCTTTTGGAGGTGTGCACTGTGTGTGAGTGATGTTGGCTGAAATTGTGCACACACAAAACGCCCCTTCAAGTATTGGTCGAGGTCCTGGCCCATGTGTGGCCAGTATTCAACCTCTCGTAAGATTTCTTATGTCGTATGAAACCCCCGATGACTGGCTGTGGCTGCATCATGGGCATGACTTAGCATCAGGCTTCAGAATGAGGTAGGGACCACCCACTGGTCATGGCCAGATATGGATCTCCTCACCAGCAAATCGTCTTGGATTCAGAACATTTTTGGACATTTCATCAACACTCTGAGGTCCTCTTTCCAAATGTAATTGGTATCCGTCAGGGGAAAGTTCTCAGGGTCCTCAATGTGTTGATAAAACTTACCAATTATTGGATCCCCTTTTTGAGGCATAATCAAATCAGCATCTGGGCTCTCCTTACTCCATTGTGCAGTTGAGAGTCCATTTTGAGCATTTGTCTGGGACCTAGTGATAGCAGTGACCTGGATTTTCCCCAACAGTGACTCGATCTCAAGTAGATCCCCTTGGATAGCTCCGGTTTTGGCCAGCTGATCAGCTAGGTCATTTCCAGTTTTGTCTGGTCCCTCTACTTTAGAATGACCCTTTTCAGTAAATGGTCATCCCATTCGAGGTGACAGATGATCAATATTTTTTATTAATTTTAAATGTTTTAAAGGTTTATTATTAGCACATAGCATGCCTCTGGTTTTCCAGTTAACCAGGTGCTCCACGAACCTGTTCCGTACATAATCTGAATCAGTGATTATGACCAGTTCGTGGAGTTGGTGTTGGACAGCAGTGAGGATGGCTTGATGCACAGCCATCATCTCTGCTACTTGACTACTTTGGCGACTGATTTTGTACCTAGCAGAGGGTTCTGGGGCATCATTCACCCATGCATTCCCTAGGCCGGCCACAAGTTCCTTTTCCCCATTGTTGTCAACATGGTAGGAGCACCCATCCACATAAACAGTGGGAATTCCCTCACACTTGTCTTCTTCATAGACTTTGTGTGGGGAATTAAGGTATGCCTCCATGTTGTCCTTGATTTTAAGACTTTGGTCCCGAGACAGTTTTCTCTGGCACAGTCATGCAAGTCAGCCAGACCTTGCGCGAGGGGACTCTTCTTGTTTTGGCCATATCTGACCTCCACAGAAAAGCCTTGCATTGACAGAATCCAGGAAGTAATTCGGGAATTGCTCACATTTCTGGCCCGGATTCTGTCACTTTGACGATATTGCAAAGGTTGGTGTGGAGTCTCCACTATGATATGCTCCCACTGGATAAACAGGCTGTAATACCTTCTCACAATTGTTGAATTTTTCCTCCACAGAGGATAAAGTCTTACCCGCATAGGAGATTACTTTATTGACCTTGTCATGCTTTTGATATAATACTGCAGTCAAGCATGTATTTGAGAGCCCTGTCTCCAAGAAGAAAACCTTGTTTTTGACAGGGTAAGCTAGGCAAGGTGCTTGTGAGAGGCTTCTTTTGAGTTGTCTTACTGCCTCGGCTTGTTCTGGACCCCACTTCCACTTGACCCCCCCTTCAAAAGGTGGATCAGGGGTCTTGTGAACTCTGCGTAATTCTCAATGAACTTTCTGCTGTAATTAGTTAGTCCAAGGAGGCTCCTTAGTTCCCGCAGAGTTGTGGGGTATTTTATTTTTTGGAGTGCTTCTACTTTCTTTTCCTGGGGACAGAGACCTTCAGCAGTTATCTCATGCCCCAAGAAATTGACACGGGTCCTGCACCTCTGTGCCTTTTGGAAAGAGAGTTTTGCTCTGGCAGCCCTCAACTGTGTCAGAACACAATGGATCTCCGCTATGTGTTCCTCCACAGTTGAGCTTTTGATTAGAACATCATCTACATAGGCCAGGTTACCCCATTCACCCAAGTCGGGCATGGCCTTATGCAGAAAGATGTTAAATTCATTGCCGGAGTTGATGTATCCAAAGGGAGTCCGGGTCCAAGTGTACTGCTGCCCCCCGTAGGTCAAGGCCAGCTTGTATTTGTCCTCCCTACTGACAGGTACAGTCCATTACCCATTGGTCAGGTCAATTGTGGTGAATACCTTTGACCCCTGGATCTGGGCCAGCCCTTGTTCAATATAGGGAAGGGGCCATCGGGAAGTATGGACCCATTTGTTGAGCTCCCTTAGGTCAGCACAGAGTCTCCACTGGCCGTTTGGTTTCAAAATCCTCAGCACTGGATTATTGAAGGTGCTATGGACTGGACGAATTATCCCACGGGACTCAAGGTTCTTAATTATTTTAGTAAGGGATTCCATTGATGCGAGAGGCAAGCGATATTGCTTCACAAACACTGGAGTCATGCCAGGGTCCATGGGAATTGTTGTTGTATGGATGTCGGTGCGACCACAGTCATATGAGTCTACCGCAAAGAGATCTTGAGAATCTAACAACACTTGTTTCAATTTTTGCTTTTGCCCCAGAGTCTCACAGGCATCAGCTAGGTTGACTCTCTCTTCAACCATCTGCCTGAAGCCCTGGAAAGACCTCTGGTCTGGCTATCTCAGCAGCCTCCTCCAGCTGAGTGGAGAAGTCCCTGGTCAAAGTACTGATTTGGACTGATGGCTTCAGTTGGGGAAGGCAGTCCTTGTGTACTTGAAAGATCACCTCATCCCTCCTGAAGTCACAGGTCACATCTTCCTTACCATAAGGGCAAGAGGAGTACATCAGGAAATTCCCCCAATGCCGGGTGAAGATCCTGTCTGGTGTTGAGTCGTCGTCGCTATCACTGTCAAAACAGTCCTTGGGGATTGGCCCTAACAGTTCGTTACCTAAATCTATGGAAAAATGTTGGTCATCAACTGCCATTCCAATAATGGTGCCTGCGCCCAGAGTGATACTCTTTAGGTCGCTGTTATCCACCTCTATTGAAATGGTGTTGTGTTATATATTGACTAGTGGTGTTGGGTTTACCCCCAGCCCTTGCTGTTGGAAATGAGCATTGAGATGGACATAGGCGTCAGGATTTTTCACTTTCTGTCCTCTTTTAATTTTTACTTCAAGTGAGAATTGTTGGGACCGTTCTGGGATGGTGACTTCCTCTCCAATCTGAATTTCAACTGCATATGGCAGCAGTTGAGCTCACCAAAATGCTTTCTCTGGGTCATCAAAGTACATGGGATTACCCGCTAATCGGGACCAGGCTTTGAAGTTTATTAGGTCCAAACTAATGGCAAAGCGATTGAGAATGTCACTGCCTAAATAAAATGCAGCAGGGACATCTCGCACGACCCAACAATTATGGACTATGCTCTTGTTACCTACGGACATTTTGAGCATACACCTGCTAGACAGGAGATGTTTGGAATATGGTGTTTCCAGGTCCATTTCCCATTTGTCTAACAGTTTAAATGTGGGAATGGCTGGATTTTTTGGGAGTTTGCAGGACATGGCCTTGCTGATGAAGCTCTTACCATTGTTCACACACACTCGGGCGAGTACAGAGTCCTTCCCTTCATTTAACTGAATAGGATGAACAGCTGCTCTCCAATTTTCTGAATATCAGGCAAGCTTTGAGCTTATTTCTCATCTTTTTGGACTATCGGAGTAGGATTTTCTGATTGTGAATTTGTATAGAATTTCAGAGTGCTCCCTTCCAGTGTGGAATGCCACCTAGACTGGAAGGAAGGTTGATTTTCACAAATAGAGAGGACCCCCCATCACAGTTTGTTGTCCTACTGCAATTACTGTCATGTCTGGGATTTGGTTATTCTGGAAGTGGAATTCAATTTGGTCAGGTTTCTGTTCAACCATGTGGCATGTGCCATTTAAACTAACATGGTTGACACTATGGGCCTCATTACGAGTCCGGCGATAACCGAGGCAGTAAAACCGCCTGGTTACCACCGGACTCGTATTACCATTCCGCCTCCCTGATTCCCGGAATTACTGGGGCATTACAACCCCGGTTTCCCAGGAATGATGATGGGCGGTTTTAACTTGGTCCCCACATCTACCCAGTCTTGATCAGCATCTCTTGGGACCCATTTTTCTTTGGGAGGAGTTCCCCCATCACTGAAAGAGAAGATTCTTTTCCCAGAGTCCTCTGAGGACACCCTCCTTCAAATTGGAGGATTTGCACCTCCTCCACAAAATGGGCCTTTTTAGGCTCTTTATTTCTCCTACCCGCCCTCTGTTCCTTAGGTTGCATATTTTCGGGGGCAGGAGATTCTGGTTCCGGTTCCTGGGTTTCCAGGGGATTTCCACAAGTGGGGAAGGAAGTTTCCTCTAAGGCTTTACACCCCCCTACCCCCTGTGCCTCCTCCCTGGGAACCGGTGGGTTGTCGGGGTTGTCTCCCCGTCATTGTTCTGGAGCACCAGATCCTTGATTTGAGTTGCAATGCTCATCTGAGGGCTCTGTTGAGCCCTCACCATGTGACCCAGATCCTGTGCCATGTTCTAGACCTGGCGCTCCAGGTGGGACACCCGCTCTGGCTGGTACGGAGTCCTCTGGTCTACCCTTGGTTGATCACGGGAAGGGTAACTATCCCTTCTCCCATAATACCCCTGGTGAGGATTGTTTGGATACCCCTCCCCTCTCCCGGATTGGGCTGTGTGGGCTCAGGAAAGAGGGGAAAGAAAGAAGGGTTGTTTTGGGGGTTGAAGTTCGGCAGGTACCGGGGAAAGAAACTTGGCCCGGCAGTTGGGGCATTACTGCCCTCCTGGGGAAAGTGAGGAGGGAAGTTTCCTGGGTTTCCAGCTGTCTGGTTGGATTCCCCCCCTTGGGCTGGGTGAGTCCACACATAGCCCAGGATGGGTCTGTTGCCCTTGTAACATCGGCTGATGTAGTCAGGGGAGTTAGGGGTCCCATTTGTGGTGTTACATCCCTGACTCCCTGTTTGGGATTGGCCTGAGAGCCTTCTGGGTCTTGGGTTGGTAGGATTCTGTGCGGGAATGTTTTAAGGCCCCCCCATCTCCAGATCTAAAATGGGGGCAACCTTCACCTCCACCACCTTAGCAGCAGCAGGGGTGTTGGTCGGTTTTGGGCTTCTGTTAGCACTTTTACTTTCTAGTGGCTTCTGCACTTCATAGATGTGAGTTGCTTGTTCAATGACCCAGTCTATTGATCTTTTCTCATGAAAGTCCCTCACCAGCTGGGTCATAATTTAGGGAGTGCATGAAAGAAGGTATTGACAAATTCCCTACTATCAGTGCGCACCCTCCTGGTGGTTTGAGCAAAGGCACGTTTAAGTTCTTGGACAAATTGTTGTGGGGCCTGGTCTTCCCCACATTGCAGGTTGTAGGCTGCCTTGCGGGCCTATTGAGGGTTTCTATGGATTGAAAAATGCTTTAAGATGGCCGCCCTATAGATGGACCATCTTAAGTGTTTCTGATCATCCAGCCCTGCGAAGAAGCTGGAGTACTCAGGTGAAAATGTCCACCTAATATACTGAAAACAGCTTTAGCTGTCCTTCAGGTGGAAGGTTTCCATCATTTGCTCAAACAATTCAAGGTGCTCCCAAACTGAATATTTGGCATTTTTATGGTAGGGCGTGATGACACTGCTAATAGCCTTGATTTGCTTCAGGGGATCTTTCAGTAAAGCTCTCTTAACTTTGCTGGCCTTTTTAGCCTGGTCACCCTGGGCCACTCATTCTCTGACCCAGAGGCACTGCTACCAGAGGTGGCTGTCTGTTCTTCTAGGCTCTCCCTGATTCTGCGAGCTTGGGAATGGCAGGCAGAATGTGGGGGCCTAGTCTCTTGAGACCTGAGGCGCTCAGAAGAGTCTTCTGACTCTCCCTTGCTCCCAGGATTGGCTGAGTACCCCCCCCCCCCCACTGTCCAAGCTGGGAAGAAGTTTTTAAGATGCTCTTAGTGGGCCTATTTTCATGGAATTCCCGACCAAATTTTACTGACTGATCTCTAGGTAGGGGATATTGCTGAGAATCCAGTTCTCTGATTCTCCCCTCACTGGAGTCTCCCTGATCAGAGAGGCTGGCCCTAGCATTTGGGAACCTTTACATAGACGCCCGCCCGCCCATCCATTTGTGCGAGGCGCTGACCTGTCAGTCCCATATTTCCCACTGTGTTGAAGTCTACCATCCCCATGGCCCTTGGCTCATATGAGCCAGTGGACATGGGGGTGGCAGAGTCCATGCAGTTGAAGGGATTAAAGTCCCTGATGCCAGGGTTCCTGATGTTATGCTCAGGGGTTTCTCTCTCCCATCTTACCTCATCTCTTTCAGCCCCTATTTCCGAATGACATGCCAATATCTGACCTTTTTGTTCCTCTATTAAGGCCTTACTGGTCTCTATGAGTTGTTCTTGCATGGCTATCTGTCTATGGAGCGTATCATTCTTTTCACAGAGAGCCTCATTGTCTCTTTGTGCTTCCTGCCTGAATTCAGAGTATTGGGCCAATGTTTGCTGCAGGAGACTCACCTCCTGAGTTTGGTCGTTACTGGTCTGATAATTCTTTGCCAGAGCCTCCTCCACCCACCTAGTGTGCTCTAACAGCTTTTCATAATCCATTTTGATTTCACCAAGTTCCTGAAGGGCCAGGTGATTTTCTTCTAACTTTGTTTTTAAATGGCTGACTTCCTGACCTAAGGTGTCCCTTTCCTGAGTTAGAGTGCCCCTCTGTGCAGCCAGGTCGTCCCTCTGTTTTTTAAGGGCACCAGCTTTCTGGCGCTCCTCATCAAACTCTGTTTGGGATTCTAGGTCTTTGATAATCAATTTATTATTTTCCTCTTTTAATTGGTCTATCTGGTCTTCTTGTAAGACGTTGAGCTGTACTGCACAGACCCTGTTAAAAGTTAATTGTTGAGCCAGCTTTTGTTGACTCTGTTTTAAAGAGTCAAGCCTTTCCTGACACTCTTTTTGTAGTTTCAGTACCTGGGCACTCTGCATTCTTTTGCAGTAAGAGCGTCAGTTCTTCTTGCAGTTTGGTGGCATACTGCCTAGCCTCTGTTTCAGCTTCTTGGCTACTCTGGAGACTTTGCTCTGCAGAGTCCAAATTAATTTGGATTTTCTGCATTGCTTCCCCTTGCCTTTTTGTGAAGTCTACATGGTCTGCACACTTTTCCTGTATAACTCCTACGTGGAGGTACAGGTAGGCCGTTATTTTGGCAATTTTTCATTGCTCCTCTTTTATTTTAGGGGTCACGTACAGCTCACTGATTGCTTGATGTAATGGCCCCTTGTCCTGTCAGATATTAAGGTTGGTTTCAGTGACTTCTTGCTTTATTCCCTGCAGCCATACCTGTTTTTTCTGTTCTACCCATTCACCCCTGACAAACAATTTGTGCAGTAGCTGACAAACAATCTGTGCAGTAGGTGTTCCCTTGCAATATTGATTTCCACTGTGGTCTCCATTCCGGAAATATTAATTTCATTCTGGCTTATTTCAGGGTAAATTTACTTTTTCAAACAGGCCTGATTTCTAGAGTATTTATTTTAGGGGCACTTATACAGTGTAGCACAGTACTCACACCAGACAAAGTATTATTACTCCGCAGGTTAGACTGCTGTGTTAGAATGTCACGGGTGGCAATCAATCAAACCCCGGACTCGAGCCCCCAGATTTGTTAAGGATTTCAATCAGGCGATACACTTTGATCTCTGTTTGCTGGTTATGGAACCCACTCGCACATTTATGCAGGGTATGCTCTATTCCACTGCACGAGCACCATGGGTGGCAGGTTGTGCATCCCTCTTTTTGTGTGCTGAAGCACATGTTTTTTGCAGGTTTTTGGCGCGCACAAGGTTTTGCCGCCATTGTTGCCGTTTCTTTCTCCATAACCACATAGCATAGCAGAGTGGGTCAATATATCCCACACTACGGTGTGGTACTTGTTGTTTCTGGCCATGCACATCATTTTGTCCATGCAGTGTGAATGGTGACGTATGAGGATGTGTTAATGCTGTTCTACACTTCTCTGGGTTTCCTGGTAAAGTCATGGCTAGTGTAGTAGTTTAGCTGCTTTCCTCCAAAATGGAGCAAACATGGAAGCAGTGTTTAAATTGCTCCTCTGCCAAACCTTTTTGTTTAATTGGCCTTCTATTTTCAATTTTATTTTGCCACTTTTAGTTATTCATTAACAAATGGAAACGAACATATATACTGTAGGCATTATGGGGGCAAAGTTTATATGCACTTTGGGCAGGATTTGTCCTCATGAAATGGTGAACAGGGTGACCTGCGCTGTGCTGTCTAATGTTGGTCAGTTTATGTCCTTCCAGTGATCAAAACTGTGCAGGTCTGAATCCATTTGTCACCTAACATTGCTTTTCTAAAAGCGTCATTTTTTTTAATCACTACAGAAGTAAAGAATGCACTTCTTTATTGAAATGTGCGATACTGTTTGGACCAATTTCTAACTTTGGACTTTGGATCAGGTTTGAGTTATGGTAACTCCCTTACCACTCTCTTAACACATGTGTGTGCCACTTAGTATTCAAAAGCTTGGCTGTCATAAAGGGCTCAGAATATTCCATATTTCATGAATTGACTACTTGTTTTTGTTACGTTATTTTACCTGCTCATGAACTGAACACTGCCTTAAAATATACCCCACTTCCATTGAGATGTTAACCTCCTCCAGAGTGCCGCATATCGCCTCCAGCCTCTTTCAAGCGCTTCACACCTTTTCACCTGGATGATTTTGGTCTTTCCAGGATGGAAAATATCAGCTGGCTCTGATTAAGGTGTCAGGCATTGATGATGATACTGAAGATGGTACTCTAAGTGCAGACCTTTCACGTGTCCTGTATTTCTCCTCCTCCCATCCTTCCCATTTAGTGTAATCCATTTTTTAATTTGTCCGAGCAGGTCTTTTTGGGGTTTTATGTACAGGGTCCCTCATGAATGTAAGAGAATATTTTAGCAAACAGACTATGCTGAATGGCACAAAGTGCGGCAAAAAGATCACGAATGACTGATTTCACAGGCCAGGGCATCAACAGAAGACTCGCAGCAAAAACAAGTTGTAAGCAACTATGATTATTGTTTTTAAACAGAAGGACGGGAAAATAAATATCAGATCCATCAGGTGCATTCTCTAACAAAAGAGGGATATGTCTCAATGTTACAACACAGAGGTGCAAGAAACATACAATCAGGTAAGATGGATACTCAATTTTACTCTATGGTGGCCCTGGGGCAAGGTTCATCAGTCTACAATAGAGTCTGATCAGGATTGTACCATCCTAAATGATTCACACAAAGTAATACACATGACCTGGTAGGTTCAAACATTGCAGGGCCCTTCCTTTGCATCTGTGTCAAGGGTGACCCTCCTGGGCTTATAGCATGATGACCAGTACTGAAATCCTTGGGGTATCAAGGGTGTCAGGATATTTCTTCCCTGTCTGTCCAGGGTGGATTTTGTGGTTGCAGTCATTATTTTCACGCCGCCCAGGCCACAGAAATATGCAGGGTTTGGAGCCAGCAACCGTCTGTGGTTCTTCAAGACACTACTGCAGGCTCCAGTCTCGTGGGTGCTCACCACACATTCAGGTCTATCAAGAGCCCACCACAAGCTTAGGTCTCTCAGGAGCCCACCACATGCTCAGGGCTCAGAGCTATTTCTGATCTGATCTTAGGCTCAAGCCTTCAGTAGGCTGAGGCAAGGTTCCACCCCTGTCAGAACTGCTTCCTTCTCTACTCCTCTCTTTACCTCTTCTCCTTTAGACACTTTCATGAACATGTAACCTTTTTCCTGAATCTAGGTACGGCACCCTCATCACGGCTTGCCCATCTTCCCTCTCTCTCTTAGCTGTGGCCAGGCTCGGACTGGCCGATAGGGCAATAGGCCCATGGCCGAATCAAAAATGCTAAATGCTGTTGTGGGCCTGTTTTTTTAACCAATGTGGGACAGTTTGATGTGTTACTTCACTCTGCAGCTAGTAGTTTTGACCAGTGTTGCTGATAAATATTCTTTAAAATGCACAATTGGCGTCACATTTTATCAAAAAACTCCCTCTTGGATACTATTCAGACAGTCTTTTTACAAAAGGAATGAATTGCCATTTGCAACTGTGTGCCACTTTTTCATTGGTGCCCAAGACATTTTATGACCCTGGCTGTGGCCTTTCACCCAGGTCAGGATGTGGACCCGCGCCATCAGCAAGTTGTGGGCATGGGTTGTTCCCTGTCAAAACCAATGCAGCGGGGTAGAAAAAAGGTTAAGGAATGGGACATGGTTGGGTCTATGATAATAGGTGCTATAATGATTTAGCACAGTGATAGGGAGTCATGGGACCACCCCAGCTGCATCTATAAAGAGAATATCTACTTAAGGTCACCTGATGAAATCTACACACGAGATGGCTACACCACCATAGCACAGCCGTTCCTAAGTTTTGTCTGAATGTGTGATCCTAGGTAGCACCAAGCTGTCGAAGTTTACAAAAAGAAGTAGTGGAACTATGTTTCCTTCTGGCCTGCCCCCGCTCCCCAGAAACCCAATTGCTACGCCCCCTTAAACGTGCAACCCAACGCCCAAACAAACAGACCTGCTGTTTAAGAGAATGTTCAGTGCACTGCACTGAAGTGCAAGTTACAAATTCTTCCTACGTTTTTTATTTTAAAACAAAACCCTTCTGGAGCGGTTTAAAAAAAAATTGGACCTGTAAAACCTTTTTTTTATAAAGTAGAGGATCACCACTCCCAACTGCTGCCACCCACGTGGACCACTGGTAGCACCTAAACAAAGGGCTTGTAAAAATGGACATTGGTCAAACAGGACTGGACATCCTGCAAATATAAATGAGGTTAGAGCCTGCTCCACGCCACATGCCGCTACCTAAAAATAAAACACAAAAGTAATTTTTCATTTTTCCTGAGTGGGGACATCTATTTGTCTTTTCTTCTTTGAACAACCAAGGGCAAAAGCCCAGCATCATTCATTTGTGAATATTTATCCCCAAAACATTAAACCCAATAGCAGGTGAGCCCTGATACTTTACTAGGAGGGAAAAACACAGAAACCACTTAGCCCAAGAACTCCTCAATGGAAAATGAGCATTGAAGAATCTCTAATGTAATTTTGTTTTCAAAGTGTGATATAGTTAACATATAACTTTACACACAAATAGGTATAAAGCAGACACATAAAATGTATGAGGTAAAATAGATGCAGACATAGAATTATTTATCCTATCTTTAAATATTACTTACAACCTCACATAGCTATATTAATTTCAATTCTTTCAATATACCCGCTATTATAGTCCATAACTTTACTACTGTTATACTTAAACAGTTGTTTGACTGCCAAACTCTTATTCCAATATTCATCAGTTAGAATTGCATCTAACCTATGTACAAACTTCTCAAAAACGCATGTCTCACAGGCATCAACTCATCACAATACATTAACACATATTTCATGGTTTTGGGATCACCAGTTCGTTTGCGTATTTGACAAAATCTCTTCTCCCGTTCAAAGTCCCAGTCGTTGGCCCATGGCAGCAAGACATGATAATTAAACTTAACAGCAAAAACACTTTCCTCAATTTAGGAGAAAATAATTTCACAATGTCAGGTGTGGGGTTACCCAGCAAGTATGTGCATGCTATCATCTCCTGGATATCGTTGATCAGAGCGGGGTTGGGGTTCTAATTCCACTAGATTTGTCTGAAGAATTTGACACGATTGACGATGCTATTTTGTGTCAGCGCCTGGCAGAATTTGGGATTGGTGGAGCGACTTTCGAAATCCGGACAAAGGTTTTTTCCATTCCTTCTTTTCTTTCCACACCTTCCACCTTGACCTGTGGGGTCCCACAGGGATCGTCTGTTTCTCCCCTATTATTTAACATATATGCTCTTCCTCTGGTGAAATTGATTAATTCCCACAGGTGTCGGTTTTATGATTATGCTGACGATACTCAGATAATTCTGAGAATAGACCAGGAACAGGGAATGATGGCAACTCAAAATAAAAAATTGTTTAGCAAAAACTTAATGCTGAGAAAACCGAGGTTATGGTTCTTGGTCGTTGTCTAGCTGTCCAGGCCCTCTGGACTACTCACTTGTGGCCCCCATCGCTGGGCCCCCTTCCCACTCCAGTCTCGATACTGAAAAAACCTAGGAGTTAAAATCACAGCATCCCTTTCAGCATCCCCCCAGGTTAAGACGAGATGCAGTCCGGGTCATGCAAAACTTAGCATGCTGAGGAAAATGTGCTCATTTAGTCCTATAGAAATGTGGGGTCTGGTAGTTTCAGCATCTATCTCAGGGACCTTGGATTACTGCAATGCTACGCTGCTTGCTCGGCCTAAATTTCTTATACAGCATTTGCAGGTGGTGCAAATATTGGTTGCTCGCTTGGCAGTTGGTCTCCCGAAGTTTGCCCATGTTACCCTGGTACTGCCGAGCCTTCATTGGCAGCCAGTGGTGTTGAGAATTACATTTAAGACCCTGTGCCGTGTTCATCTGGCCTATTATTGCTCCGGAGAGCCTTATCTTTGTGAGAAACTGGTCACGTCTGCTCCCCGATGGAACTAGCATTCTGCAAATCAGCTATTGCTGTGTGTTCCCTGTTTTTCTAGAGTTACCATCGGGGAACAAGCTTTCTCGGTCGTTGCTCCGACCTTGTGGAATCTGATTCCTTTGACCCTGCATGCCATTGTCGATCACTTGGTCTTTCATAAAGCACTTAAAATGTATCTCTTTTAGTTATCCCACCTTCCTGTTTCTCTCTCCTCTCCTTCCTCTGGTTATGTTTCTTCCCTCCTCTTCGGTTTCTGGAAACCTATAGCACCAAGATACTCTCGGGTTGCTGTCACGCTCAAAACGTTTCGATAACATAACATACATAACATATTCTTTTTTTACTCTCAATATCCAGGTTTTGGATGAAATCACACCATTTTTTAAATAGCATATTTTTAATTGTGGTGATGTCTGTATCCCATTACATCTGCATATCTATATCTTTCAAATAATTAACCAAATAAATCCCCAAACTTGTTTAAAACTTGTACATGCTTATTAGATATAGCAGTGTGCATTAGAGTGTATCTAGGATTATCGTGTATTTTAACATAGAATGTACATTTTTTAATACTTGCCTACGTTCTCGCTGCAAGCGTGCCCAGCACTTATCCATTACAATCTATCGGTACTGAGTGAAGTAATCAAACATCTAGATATTTCCACAAATCTTGTTTCCACTGAAACTACTGAGTATTATTCCTCAAGGCATTTTTCATAGTCCATGGCAACTGCAGCATTTCCAACAGAAATCCAAATGTGGACCCAGAATAAAAAAATAAAAAAATAACCAATTCTTTTCTACTGTGCCTCTTATGTCTCTGTCTCCGGAGCATTTTTTCCATGGCACAGGAGAAGCAGAGTATATAAAGGGCGCCTGGCGAAGTCCTGATATGCCCAGGAGGGTACTTGTAGGTAAATAGATAGAAATCAGGGTGAGAGATCCGAGAGCAGCTGTCAAGTTTTTGAAGCTATTTTATTTTGCCTTCAAAAAGATTTTGCACAGATTAGTATTTTTAAACATTTACACAACTTTCGATAAGCACGAAAGGTTAGGTGGACAGATATTTCTTTTTTTTGCGAAATACAAATGAGTATCGTTCTTTTCTTGCGGAGGAACAATTTTCACAGTGAGAAGCAGAGCCTTATGCAGAACCTTCAAAAGCCAATCATTTACCTCCAGGATACCATCGGGTCTAAGCTGCGCTTTACAAATTCGGTTAACATAACATACCCATGGCAACTGTGGTATCTACCTCTTTTCCCCTGAAGCAGCAGAGCAGTCCAGGACCAGGCACAAGAATGACTGTCTTTGGTTTTTGTTTCTGCGCAAACAAGCAGCAACAGCTGTAGTCCTCTGGTTTATTTCTTGAGATCCAGGTGTGCTAGTGCAGCGGAAATCACCCAGATTCACCATGGCTTCTACCTTTAACCCTCCCCCCTCGCGCAGGCATCTAGGCGTGCTACCAGGAACCAGGCAGCCAGTGTCTTCTTTGTGTATTCTTTTTTGTCTGGAGTGCTTAAGATCCACTAGCAGGCACCATTTCCCAAAGCGACATCAGATGGGCAGGGCAGATTAAGCAGAGCCTAGGTCAGGCCTCACAGCACTAGAGGAGGCTTTCCTAGGCAACAGCGTCCTCATGGCTCCCCTTAGGCCTTTTATTTTCTTTGTCAGGCTTTTCCATATGTATCCTCTTGCTGGGCAGTGCCATTATGCTCTTTTGCCAGGGGTCAAGAGTACGTTTAGACATGGGTCACACGTATATGGACCCTGTGCCCGGTGTCCACCTCTTGCCTGGAATGATCAGGTCAGAATTCAGCATTACAAAATGGTGTCTGTCTGTTTATTTCTTTGGGTTGAAATTAACAAAATACGAAGGGAAGTGGATACAGTTAACCACTACTGACTACTGACTTAAAAACAAATCAGCAGAACACATTGACCTTCTGCTTACATTATAATTATTTGTTATTTATATAGCGCCAAGACCAAAGCACTGTATATAGAACATATTTACATACATTAATCATCCCAAACGAAGTTGGTACTCATTTATCGATCTTTGAAGGGTGAAAGGCTCAGTTGGCTTTGTAGGGATTCAAACCTGAGACCTGCAGATCACACATAGATCACAACATCGAGCACTCAACCCACTAAGCTATCTTACTGGCTTATTTACCGGCACATGCATTATGAATAAAACATATTTTTTCTAATACAAACATGGCCTGTGTGAGTGTTAACTGTGTATGAATTCGTTAATTGATTAGTAATCTTTGGGTTTGATCAGTGTTTTTCTAACCTGGGGTTATACAAAGAATGCAAAACGTTTGCAGTCTCTGTCTGACTCCCTCTCTTCACCTCCTAAGAACTGTATAACTTCTTCCTCCACAGCCATTATCTATCCTTCCTCCACACCAACCTCACCCTCTCACCTTAGCATCTCTCGCCCTCCTACTTGATATTTCCTTCCTCAAGCTCCGGACTCGCCCTCACACCACTGCTTCTTTCCACATCCACCCCTCCTTGACCATTCCCTCGTCCAGGACCAGCCTCTCCCTAACATCTCTGCTTCTACCCTCTTCCTCATTGATCCTTCCCACCTCAGCATCTCCCTCACACTGCTGCCTCTCTCCTCCTCCTTCCTTACTCTGTCTGCACAGCTAGACTTCTCAGAATACCTTCCAAACCCCATAAGTGTGAACTTTACCCAGCCAATTTGATACCCTGTGCCATGTGAAAGTTGGAGCACTGGTAATGCTACCAAGAAAGTCTTTGGCCAGTTGGCATTGGGCACGCGGCATTGCCTCACAGAGTTGTGACATTCCCGACAATCAACTGTGCCTAATGATGTCCTTATTGTTCACCTTGTGTTCCATGGCTCCACAGACTTGCTGGCCGCACATTTTCTCTGAAATGTGCGTGTAGGTATTGGGTGGCTAAGCGAGCAGTATAAGGATGGGAGAGAGGCCCTATCCTGCCTGTCAAATATCACTAGCGCAGAATGGGTGGTGTTCCTCAGATACCAGGGCCTTTTGCACCTGCTGATTCTCCAATGTGACTTTGTCTCACTGACCAGAGGGATTTCTATGTAGCAAATAACCGAACATGTTTTATTTTTAAGAACATGGAGGTACTTTACATTAGTAAATGACTGTGAGTCAAATTAAACAATATTATCAAATTATTAAAAATAGATTAGTTGGTTCTAGGCAGACAACTGGCAACATTGAAAAGGACACAAATAAATGAATAGTATTAGAAAACGGATTACATTATAAAAGGCAATTAAAAAAGTAATCTTCTATATTCTATAAAGATAAATCAAGGTCTACAGGTACAACAAACAGCAGTTCAAAAAGTCATTTTTTAGAAGTCTTTGTCTGGAGCCTATCGTCTCCTACGATAACTCATTTTTTCAAATGCGTAAAGCCAGGATCTCAGACTAACATACCCTATGCCATTTGCTCATAATATGTTATTAGGTTTTTTATAGTGAAGTGGACCAAAAATGGCTATTCTTCATGAATATTGTTCGATAATTCTAATTGACCTTTTACAAAATGAACATGCCCATCCCAGCGAACTATTTCAATATGTTAAGCAGAGTTCTTATGGGCTTGAAAGTCATTTCTGGCTGTCAAATCTCTCACAGACATTTATGGAAGTATGCCCTTGATTTTCAATCTTGCACAAGATTTGGGGTCAGCATGCTGTACAGGGAAACGATGGAAATTGCTTACAGAAATGTCCATATGTACTCGAAACAGGAAGTATTGTGGCAGCCCTTTGGGGTTTTACTATGCTTTCAAAATCTCCAATTTCCAGCGACTGCCCAATCAAGATGACCAGCTACGGTGAGGCAGGACACTGGTGGATATGGCCACCTTTTCAGGCCAGGAGTTTCAGATCTTTGTATAGGAACTGGATGTCAAGGCAGCAATTTGGGCCAAAGTAGTGGTCATCTCCACCCACCCCTGTATCAACAAAGAGGGCAGGAGAGGGGAAACAAACATAAGTGACTCGTTACAACTCTGGTTGTCTAACATTGCGAATCCATGGCCACGGCAGGTGGCAGTGTTCTACTGCTTATCATTTACCTGCGATGAGGTGCACATTGCCATTGTGGAGGACATTGTGAGTTAGGGCCTGGAAGATGGAGTCATATATGTTATACCCGCACTATTGCAGTTAGTATTGCAATTAGGCCCAAAACAGTCTAAGCCGAATGCCTTTATCTTATCTGACCCTGAGACGCATATTGAGCTGTTGTATTCAGGGGCGTGCAGTCCCAAATGTAACCTTTTAGGAAAACCACAACTCAAGCTCTGTGTCTTCAGGCACACTCATGTCCATCTTTACACAGCCAGTAACTATGCACTCTGCATATCCCAATATGTGCTTTCATTTTCATTGACAGTGTTGCTGGCGGATCCAGAGAAACTACCCAGGCTATCCTAAAGATACCAGCAACAGACACTCCTAGGACCCTGCAGCTGTCACGACCGTCACCAACCCCTCTCTCCCAGCTTTGATCCCCAACCCAGCAGCACCATGTGTCAGCTGCCAGGAGGGTAAGGTATAACCATATACCCTTGAGGAATCTATGTACCAGGAGGAGCTGCCCATTTACGCATACTCGTCTGAACCATCTTCAATGGCCATCTTCACTAGCAGTGTCAGACAAGGTATGCCCCCTCCTTCCAACTGGAAAGGATGTGCCAATGAGGTGGATGTGGAGAAGAAGACAGATATAGTGGTATAGGGCATTCTGCGGAGCAGGACTCAGTAGATCAACCCTGCCATCATCCTCAGGCTGACTTATTGCAAAACATAGATGATGATGGAGAAGATGTGGGTGGCCCTGCTGCTGCAGTGGACCCACCTCTTATGGCTAAAAAACCAGCCCCTGCAGGGTCTGGAGGGACAGGTCCATGGGCAACTGCCCCCCCCCCATCCCCATTTTTGGCTCCAACAGGCATTGTTGGACAAGTTGCAATTGACGGAGGGTGCACAAGAGGTCCCGGAGCAGCCAGCTGTCTAGATTGTCATGCTGCTCTGCCACAGGCGTTAATGATATGTTGAGAGTCTACCCTGAACAGTGCGAGTTCCTTCCCTCCCCAATCAAGGTTTCACCCAACAAACTTTTTAGTGTATTCTTTATTTTCAGATTCATTTCATGCCCCTTGATTCCTTCCCCCTGTGCCACCAATGAGCCAAGAGCCAATGTGGTGTACAAAAAATACATTTATATTTATTTGAATTACAGGTAATGGAGATCACACTAAAACTACACACACCCCCTTCTTTGTGGCTCAGTTAAAATTATTTTTACATAAATAAATCACACAAATTGGTTGGGAAAACTCAAATCATAATACTTTACTTCAAACAGATTTAAATTCAAGGAATAATCAACACTGGTCAAGGAAAAAAATCAATTTAGATATGCAGTGCTGTGCGATTTCAATATCCCGTGCGCTTAAAATGGCTAGCAGTTTGGTTTACAATGTTGGATACATGAGGTTTCACTTTTGCATGCACTTCTACCCCAGCCCCAAAAACCCAAGCATCAATTGCATGCAGCACCCTTCTATTCAAAATCCAGGTCTAGGGGGTGGGGACAGTTTTAGGAGTTTGTTTTTCCGACCCCCTCACTTAAAGGCCTGTGTTGTGGAATTTGGACAATGAAAATTGGGATGATTTAAGAATTTTGGATGTTCAGACCCCCATCCACTTAAAGGTTTGTTTTGGGGGAGTTGGACAGTAAAGATTGGGATGATTTAGGAATTTTAGACCACCCTCCACTTAAAGGCCTGAGTTGGGGAAGTTGGATAGTAAAACGTGGGATGATTTAGGACTTTTGGAATTTCAGACCCTGTCCCCCTCCACTTAAAGGCCCGTGTGGGGGAAGTTGGACGGTACACATTGGGCTGATTTAGGCATTTTGGATTTTCAGACCCCACTTCACTTAAAGGCCTGTGTTGGGGAGGTTGGCAGCTTTTTGATTGTTCTACTTTAGGGACAAGGACACCCCTCCTCCTTAAAGACGTTGTGGTCAACAGGACGAATTGGATCAGCCAATTAAATTACAGGCTATAGTTTTCAGCGTACACCTGAAATGAGCTTTGTTAATTTTGAAATTTAACAACAAATCACCCTGGAGTGTTTTGCTAAATAGGAATAATTTCAGCTGGAGGTAAAAATCTCCCCTTTCCGTCCATTTTTGGCGATATCAGTGTGGTGCTAATAGCATCAGGATACCTCCATTGGGTCCAATGGACTCAATGGGAATGGGGATTAACTTCCCCACTGCAAATTGCACCGGACCGAGTTGCGGTAATGCTAATAGCAATGGGTGGTATCCCAGTGCATTTACCGCTGGGATACCGTCCAACATGTGCCCTTAGAGGAGAAGGTGGGGAGTTAATTATTGAATTAGTGCAGGGTGCAATATTTTATGCAAACTGCAGAACCAGAGGACAATGGCCACCACAGATGCAGATGGTGTCTCACTCCTCTCTCATTTTTCAGAGAGTATAGATCAGTGTATTGGACTGCTGGCTGTGCAGGAAAGGTCCACACCAACCTCCTTGCCTTTCATCTCAGAGAGGAGTCCACAACCACCACCCTCTTCTAAACTCATCATAGGTTGGCAGATTTCCTCTCCACAACTGAACGTGGTCAAGGAAAATGTGACAAAGATGTCCGAGTTGAGGAGTTCATGGGTTGATGCCCAAAGGGGAGTGTTATTGGTGAATTTAGAATATTTTTGTGAGGGATGCAGGGTGATGTTGGGAGCATGTCTAGGATGGCTGTTTACATTAGGATTGTGCATTTTGATATGCTGCAAGTGCGACTGTACTAAATGCAGGGGGTTGGTTATTCAGACAAATGTCTTAGCAATTAATCTCATAGATACTGATGTCCATGGTTATATTTAAAGTAAATGACTAGTATTAATTGTTTCAGACAAGTGGCTGCTTGTTATTTGTAGGCATTGCCATGATAGTCATGAAAAAAGTGTGTGTCCCGTTGCATGTCTCCCGTCTTGTGAAACCTGCTGGCACCTCCTCCTCTAGGTAACTGCCTGGATCCTGCTCCGGCAGGTCCTAATTTTGATTTGATTTTATTTTATTTGAATTTTAGTTATATAGCGCTACATTCTAAAGCACTTTACAGAAATTATATAAACAGTACAACTGACAAAAAACAAACTGAGAAACACAAATTAACAGGCAAGCACGTGAATTGTATGGCGTGAGCAGAAAGCAGGTAAAGATGAGAGTGTTCGAAGAGGAAAGGGAAAAGTGTTACAGTATTTGGGGGCCAAGAGAGAGAAAGAACGGAAGCTGTAGTTAGCACACGGGGGACGAGGAACAGCAAGAAGAAAGAGAGATTCAGGTCAGAGTGAAGGGGATGGGGAATAGAAACAAATAAGAGAGAAAAGATAGGGAGGGTCCAGACAGTGAAGACATTTAAAGACCAGACAAAGAAAGTTAAAGAGCAAACGTGATTCAAAAGGGAGCAAGTGAGGTGAGGCAAGAGCAGGGTCAATAGAGTCGCGAGAGAATAGAGAAATAAGGAGACGTATAGCCGAGTTATAGATGGAGCGATGGGGAGAGAGAGGTTTAGCAGGGAATCCAAGGAGACGAGAGGAACAGTAGAAGAGACGAGAGAAAATAAGAGATGAGACAAGAAGATTGGTGGCAGCAAAAGGGAGAAAAGGTCTAGCCTTTCGGATATTAAAAAGATGAAGCTGACAGGAGCGGGAAAGAGCGGAAATACGACAGGTAATAGAAAGGGAGGAGTCAAGAACAACACAAAGATTCCGGAAAGAGAGAGAAATCGGGAGAAAGAGGAAGGCGGAAAGAGCTGAAAGCGGAGGCAGATGAGGAGGCAAAGTGATGACAGGGAAGAAGAGAATTTAGGTCTTGGAGGTATTAATATGGAGGAAGTGGGCCGACATCCAAGATTGAATGGCAAGAAGGCAAGAGGTAAGACTCGAATGACTAGATGAAGAAAATGAAGAAAAATAACAAAAGAGCTGGGTGTCATCTGCGTAAAAATGATGGTAAAGGCCTGAAGGAGGAGATGAGAGAGGTGAGAGTAATGGTACAACGGGAGAAAAGCACAGGACCCAGGACCGAGCCCTGATGTACTCCATACTGAAGAGGAAAGGTAGGAGAGTTAATGCCAGTCCAGGATACCAAGTAAGTGCGATTAGAGAGATATGAGTGAAACCAATTTAGATCAGAACCACAGAGTACAAGAGGGGAAAGGGATCGAAGAAGAGGGGAGTGATCAACAGTGCCAAAAGCAGCTGACAGATATAGAAGAACCAGGAGTGTTGATTGCTAGTAGTAGCGCAAAGAAAGAAGTGCATCACAGACAGAAGAGCAGTTTGGTGGAGTCAGGCAGTGTTAACATGAGTAGAGACTTGAGAACTGATGATTGATTGGTCACCCTGCACCTAATACCTATGCAGTGCAATTTAGGGCCCAACATAACAATCTTGTCAATCTTCTCAGGCTGTACTGCAATGCATCACCTACATCATGCTGGCATCAGAACCTGTCCTTCAGGAGTCCAAAATCCTACTGAATGGATGTAGATATCTGAATATGAACCTAGTTATAATTTTCATCATTCTGATTCCTTGGGTCATGGATGGGGCAGTGCATTTTGCAATGCAATAACTCTTAAAACATTTTAGCTCCATAAGCATTGGCTTGGTATTGCAATCATCGTTTCACATAATGGGTGCAGAGTAAGTGTGGGAGTGGAAAGGCGTGAAGGGATTTCAAGGGTTCTGAGTGGGTGAGGGATTGGGGGAGTTTCTCCAGATACCTACCAAGTCTGGATCTGGCTGTTTTTACTATGTGAGCATGTGAGGGGGGCTTTTTCTTGCTCTTTGTGTCCAGTTGCTGGTAAAAAACACTGAATGTTTTGGCGTTGACAGGTTATGCAATAATGGAGTGGTGTTCATAAATATTCCTGTGGCAAAGAAGTGAATGATGGGCAGCAACCTGCGTAAGAGGGTTATGGCAGTGCTTATCCACCAGATGTTCTCTATGTTTGCCATCTGAATGAGACAGAGGATGGAGGTTAAATTGAACCTGCCTAAATTTCATAGAGTGAGGATTTGATGCTGGCGGAGATGCTAGGAAGAGTTGGTCTTGTCATTGTGCCCTGTGGGGCAGCTGTCTCCTCTCTTATTTTCTCGAGAGCTCAGCCTGTTGAATACTCCAGCCACACACATGTTGCTCCATGCAATACTTCCACAGGTCTTGCCCTTTATAATGTTTTCATGTGATTGCTTAAATATGGTCCTTACTAGGGCTTACCTTCCCATCATTGCATCTGGGTGCTGATTGTTTTTTGTTCTATGCTTTCATCACCCTTACAATATATACAATATATCTTTTGTATGATATGAACTGGGTCCTCATGAAATAACGTACCACTTTATTGTGACTATTACAGCACACACTCGCCATGCAGAATATGAGTGCACCAGCAGACTAGAAGTTTGGGAACTGATATTGGCCAATGGACCATTTTGCCTAACCTGGCATTTTAGCAGTGTTTTGGTGTGTTTCAAACAGTTTCCAAATCAAAATCTGGAAGGTCTTTTTCCATTCTTCTTGTGGTAACTACAGCATGAAAAAAACGCGTGTAACCAGTCAGCTGAATGAAACAAGTACATTTTGAAATATCACCTGTTTCTACTTCTATTCCCAAAATAATAACGAGGGGCATAGTGCTTTGTTTAGAGCACATTGTGAGAAAATAAAAGCGGCCTGCATTGACAAAATGAATACTTCATTGCAACCAGAGTGAGGGATGGGACAACTCCACCACGATATTGTTCAAGATATTAACTTGATAGCCCTACTCTAGGCTTCTGTAGCCTTTGGCTCACCGGATGTTTTGGACTACAACACAGTTGATGGTGATCATGGGAATCACAATCATAAGCATGTGGTTAACCACAGGAAGAACACAGTCAACATAAATTGCTCTGTACAATAATGCAACTTCATGACTACGGTTATTGACCCGCTACATATTTACGAACAAGGACAGCAGCCTGGTCGTCATCGGGAACCCATGACTGATTTCCCTAGAGGCCCTTGTCATTTTAGCAAATTATAGAAAATGCCCCTTATGTATTCCATACTCCATGCATGTAAGGAATGTATCCTCCAAACACAGGTCCTGATACATAGTACAGCCCCTTGAAATCCAAGGACTCAAACCTGCCTTTGCAGCCGCCCTACGGCCTCTTCTCCTAGAAGGTGCCGGCCAATGTTCATCCCTTTATTGAACCACAGGAATTGTAGCTGAGCTGCTAAATAATATGATTCAAAATCTGGAGAACCTCTGCCGTTATACCCAGTCTTAACAGAGCAAGATCCGCCTTGCCCCCAAAATAACTGGACCAATATCTTGTCTAATTGCATAAAAAAGCATCAGGAACATTCAATAGGGAACTTGCAGATATGTGGAAGGTCCACCATTTTGCACAACGCTAGGCAATCATACAAGGATAGTGATACAGATATCCATTAGTCATGGCAACCCCATAGTCTAGATAATGCTTTGGGGATATTCTCATCAAATAAATCTCAGGATCCCTGTACATATTCATTTTCAATTATGCGAATGTGTCGCAAGGCAATGGGTCAGGTAGGACTGTCAGGTTCCTATCCTGAAGGATTGTGAGAGAACTCAGTAGGAAGAGACATGATTTAGCACCGTTCATCCAGAGTCTCGATTATAAACCATAGAGTTCTGTCAGCTCAAGCATATCAGGGCAGCATAGGGTAGGTCCCTCATAAGTAAAATATGCCATCTCTATACATGTCCACAACTTGCTCTACCCTTGAAACTACAATGGCTCCCCCTAAAAAATGATGTCTCAAAAATGTTGCCAATGTCTCAACCACTAATGTGAAGTGCGAAGGGTAGAGGGGACAATCCTGCTTCATTCCCCTCTCCAGTGCCCAATCTCTCAAGATCAATCCACTAGCATGGCCAATGGTTTATTATAATGCGAGCAATCCATTCAAAGAAACTTGGGGAAGAAATGAATTAACTCTAGAACCAGACAGAAACGCCCACCCCACAGAGTGGAAAGGGTTTTTAGCTTCAGGTGAGGCAACGACCAGCTCTTCAAACACATTCCTCGACTCCAAAATCACGTGCTGCCTGCCTCAAATTGGGAGCAGTGCATCTGCTGGGTGTGAACTCTGTTTGGTCTGCATGTATCAAGCGGGGAATGCATGACTGTAATCTCTGTGCTGGTAGTACATTGAAGACTATTATGGAGGCATCAATTAATAATCAGGGGGTCTGCATGAGGAGCAGTGGAGTGGGTACCTACTGGGATTAAGTAATACAGAAATAACTGTTTCCCTGCATGAAGTGCTACGACAACCTTGCTGTGAGGCCTCTTCCAAAGCCTTGGACTGTTCAGAGGCCTGAATGTTTTCAAACACAGAGTAAAACATGATTGGAAGCATGTTTGGTCAGGGTTTCTATCCCTTGCATGTTGACTTTATTGCTGATTTGATTTCCGTTGAAAGTCGAGATGCCGGCCTTTAGTGTTTGTAATTGATCGTCAGATAGTTTGGGCAAAGAATATCCCTGAATGGCTTCCGTCATCTCTTCAGACTTTGTTCATGGACTCCTGTTTAATAACTGCATTATCCAAATCATTTCTAGAACAGGTTATGGTGTGTGCGATTTCACTGGTCTAAGCTAACCAGGTTATCAATTTACCAGATGTATGCCTGTGTACATGTTGATTAGAACATCAGCATCATAATTGGGCCACGGTAGTGCGTCAGTCAGGCAGACTTATTGATCACAAAGGACAAGATTCACTGTGCCTTTTTAGATGAGCATGTAAGGATGTTCGGCACCTACAACATCAGAAAATGCAACATTCTCTGATCACAGTCTTAAAGCATACTATAGCACACCCTTGGAATTCACAGAAGACTCACTTATTGAAAATGAGTGTTCCACATCAGTGCCCCAGGCAATGCGACTTTATCCAGGCCTTCCACTCTGAGTTTCCAGTGAGGCATTGTAGGCCCAGCCCTGGACTACCCGTATTTGCTGTGAAGTGGGAAGTGGTCCAAGATCACACTTGACCCATTTTGTAATGTTGAGGACTGTTACGACAGTTTTTCTGAAGTCCAACTAAGGGCTTAGTAAAACCATTCAACTGAGGCAGTACAAGACTACTCTCTTAGTATAAGGTTGTACCACCTGAGTTCAGGGTAGCATAGACAGAGCAGCCAGGCTTATCTTAGGAGGGAGAGAGGGCAGCAGAATCAGTACAAATGAATCGTCATACAAATGAGCCAAAGAAACACTGAAACACTAACAGGGTAATTCATAGAATTTCGCAGAAAAGTGTCGCAAGCGGCTGGCGCAGAGTGTCCGCGTGCGATTGTCTGCGCCAGCCGCGTGCGCGAAAATCGATTTCCGCGCACAGCGCATTCATGGATTTTCGTATCCAAAACCAGCCGTGGCGCAGCGTGGTGCAGCGTGGCGCAGCAACCCTGCAGCAGCGCCAGTTACGCCCCCAAGAACGCCCTCGCGCAAGTAAAAGCCTTAAAAATCGCCAAATAATCGCAAAGGGCTGCGCTAACCCTGGACCAGTTCACCGGGCTGGCAAACAGCAAACGCCAAGCGGGGAACGTGTATTTCAGTGGTTCGCGGGAAGTTCCACACGCGATTGTCCTGTGTACGTGTGCATCAGGGGTGCGCGGGAAGTTCCACACCAAAATCACCAGGGTACGTGTATTACAGGGGTGCGCGGGAAGTTCCACACGCGATTACAGCAGGGTACGTGTATTCCAGGGGTGCGCGGGAAGTTCCACACGCGATTTCATCAGGGTAAGTGTATTTCAGGGGTGCGCTGGAAGTTCCACATGCAATTGGGCCCGTGCGAGCAGGGTACGTGTATTGCAGGGGTGCGCGGGAAGTTCCACATGCGATTTCATCAGGGTACGTGTATTTCAGGGGTGCGCGGGAAGTTCCACACGGGATTGGGCCAGTGCGAGCAGGGTACGAGTATTTCAGGGGTGCGCGGGAAGTTCCACACGCGATTGGCCCCGTGCGAGCAGGGTACGTGTATTCCAGGGGTGCGTGGGAAGTTCCATACGCGATTTCATCAGGGTACGTGTATTTCAGGGGTGCGCGGGAAGTTCCACACGCGATTGGCCCAGTGCGAGCAGGGTACATGTATTTCAGGGGTGCGCGGGAAGTTCCACACGCGATTGGCCCCGTGCGAGCAGGGTACGTGTATTCCAGGGGTGCGCGGGAAGTTCCACACGCGATTTCAGCAGGGTATGTGAATTCCAGGGGTTCTGGGGAGTACTACACGTGAATTGGCCGTGTGGGTCCTCCCAGGTGTACGCTCGACAACCTCCACGGCCCCTGCAGGCAGCCCACACCACGGGGGACTACCCTGCACCCCTGCTCATGTCCCGCAGGCAGCCCATCCACCATTGGCATGCCCCCCAGCCAACCCACATGTCACCTTGCACTACTGATCAACAATGCATGTCTCCCATCACCCCCCAGCAGTGCAGGGGCAGCCTCCACTCATGTCTCCCACCACCCCCACCACCCAGCCACCATGGGCATCCCCCACCAAGCCCCCTCATGTCTCCCACCACCCCCACCCCCCAGCAGTGCAGGGGCACCCTCCACCAGGCCCCCACCCATGTCTCCCACCACCCCCACCCCCCCAGCAGTGTGGGGCATCCTCCACCAGACCCCCACTCATGTCTCCCACCACCCCCACCCCCCAGCAGTGCAGGGGCAGCCTCCACCAGGCCCCCACTCATGTCTCCCAGCACCCCCACCCCCCAGCCACCATGGGTACCCTCCACCAGGCCTCCACTCATGTCTCCCACCCACCCCCACCCCCCAGCCACCATGGGCATCCCCCACCAGGCCCCCACTCATGTCTCCCACCCACCCCCACCCCCCAGCCACCATGGGCATCCCCCACCAGGCCCCCACTCATGTCTCCCACCACCCCCACCCCCCAGTCACCATGGGCACCCTCCACCAGGCCCCCACTCATGTCTCCCAGCACCCCCACCCCCCAACAGTGCAGGGGCAGCACCACCAGGCCCCCACTCATGTCCCCCTGCACCCCCACCCCCCAGCATCCAGGGGCACCCTCCACCAGGCCCCCACTCATGTCTCCCACCGCCCCCACCCCCCAGCAGTGCAGGGGCACCCTCCACCAGGCCCCCACCCATGTCTCCCAGCACCCCCACCCCCCAGCAGTGCAGGGGCAGCCTCCACCAGGCCCCCACCCATGTCTCCCACCACCCCCACCCCCAGCAGTGCAGGGGCAGCCTCCACCAGGCCCCCACCCATGTCTCCCACCACCCCCACCCCCCAGCAGTGCAGGGGCACCCTCCACCAGGCCCCCACCCATGTCTCCCAGCACCCCCACCCCCCAGCAGTGCAGGGGCAGCACCACCAGGCCCCCACCCATGTCTCCCACCACCCCCACCCCCCAGCATCCAGGGTCACCCTCCACCAGGCCCCCACTCATGTCTCCCACCACCCCCACCCCCCAGCAGTGTGGGGCACCCTCCACCAGGCCCCCACTCATGTCTCCCACCACCCCCACCCCCCAGCAGTGCAGGGGCAGCCTCCACCAGGCCCCCACCCATGTCTCCCACCACCCCCACCCCCCAGCAGTGCAGGGGCACCCTCCACCAGGCCCCCACCCATGTCTCCCACCGCCCCCACCCCCCAGCAGTGTGGGGCACCCTCCACCAGGCCCCCACCCATGTCTCCCACCACCCCCACCCCCCAGCAGTGTGGGGCACCCTCCACCAGGCCCCCACTCATGTCTCCCACCACCCCCACCCCCCAGCATCCAGGGGAACCCTCCACCAGGCCCCCACTCATGTCTCCCACCACCCCCACCCCCAAGCAGTGTGGGACACCCTCCACCAGGCCCCCACTCATGTCTCCCACCACCCCCACCCCCCAGCAGTGCAGGGGCACCCTCCACCAGGCCCCCACCCATGTCTCCCAGCACCCCCACCCCCCAGCAGTGCAGGGGCAGCACCACCAGGCCCCCACCCATGTCTCCCACCACCCCCACCCCCCAGCATCCAGGGGCACCCTCCACCAGGCCCCCACTCATGTCTCCCACCACCCCCACCCCCCAGCAGTGTGGGGCACCCTCCACCAGGCCCCCACTCATGTCTCCCACCGCCCCCCACCCCCACCCCCCAGCAGTGCAGGGGCACCCTCCACCAGGCCCCCACCCATGTCTCCCACCACCCCCACCCCCCAGCAGTGTGGGGCACCCTCCACCAGGCCCCCACCCATGTCTCCCACCACCCCCACCCCCCAGCAGTGTGGGGCACCCTCCACCAGGCCCCCACTCATGTCTCCCACCACCCCCACCCCCCAGCAGTGCAGGGGCACCCTCCACCAGGCCCCCACTCATGTCTCCCACCACCCCCACCCCCCAGCAGTGCAGGGGCAGCCTCCACCAGGCCCCCACCCATGTCTCCCACCACCCCCACCCCCCAGCCACCATGTGCATCCCCCACCAGGCCCCCACTCATGTCTCCCACCACCCCCACCCCCCAGCAGTGCAGGGGCACCCTCCACCAGGCCCCCACCCATGTCTCCCACCACCCCCACCCCCCAGCAGTGTGGGGCACCCTCCACCAGGCCCCCACTCATGTCTCCCACCACCCCCACCCCCCCCAGCAGTGTGGGGCACCCTCCACCAGGCCCCCACTCATGTCCAACTCATGTCTCCCACCACCCCCACCCCCCAGCCACCATGGGCAGCCTCCACCAGGTCCTCACAATCCCCAATCATGTGCGTTATGGTCAGCCTCCACAGCCAAAAAGCCCTACCAAGTAACCCATTCACCCACATGGAAATGGAAATTACATGTTACACCCCCAATGTTCATGAAGCTAATGAACCCATGTCCGTCACACACAATGGTTGCAATTGAATGGGAAAACACCCAACATGACATGCATGAAACCAATGAGATGATACCACACAGTGAAGTATGAAAACAAAATTGTATTAAAAAAAAGAAAGAATGCTAAAGAAATGAAACAAACTACAATGGGAATGAAAAAAAGATAAGCTGCATGTCCGTATTAAAAAATAAAAACACCAAATCCTAATCCAAAAAAATGTTGTCCAAAGTCAAATGAAAAAAAATATCTATCCAATTAAGAACTATGTAAAAAACTTCCAAGGGTCCATGAGCCCAACTGAACAAAGGAAACCTACAAAAAAACCTAACTAAAATGCAACTATATACAAAAAGTGGAGCAGTGTCCGTCGACTCCAAATCATGAGAACAAACAAAGGAAACCTAAAACTAAAGAACTATATACAAAGGCGGCGGGCAAGTCCAGCGGCTCACTCCGTGGTGTTCCGGGCCAGGGCATCATCGAACTCCTGTTCGATGTCCCGGAGGCGGTCCAGTTCCATGGCCCCGAGGGTCCGCAGGGACGACGCCGTGTCCTCATCCAACCCCCTGCGGATTGCCTCGAGGCACTCGGCCCGCCTCAGGGCCCTCCGCATGGAGTTCTCCGCTCTGACCATTGTGAGCCGTGCCTCTTCCGCCCGCCGCCGCTCCGCACCTATGGCGTGGCCCAACCCCTGCCATACGGAAGACACTCTCTGTCCTGGGTCCTCCTGCCCTCCGGCCGATGCCTGCCCCTCCGATGTCGAAGGCCCCGAGCCTTCATGGCTCCCACCATGTTGCTGCTGCTGCTCTGCCTCTGCCCGTGCACTGCCTCCTGCTGCCTGCACATCCTCCGCCGGCTGGGGTGCAGTTCTTGATGTGGCCACCCCTGCTGGACGTCCGACTCCCGACTGTGGCAGGGATGCCTCCTCCACCAGCCTGGCCGCACTGTCAGAGGCAGCTCCACAGGGCACCCAGGTGACTGATGGGTGGGAAGATGGCACAGAGGACGACTGGCGCGTAGGGGGTCCAGTTGAGGAGGGGGTCGGAGCAAGCCCCATCAGACGGAGGAATCCGGCCTGGGTGACCTGTCCCAGCAGGCTGACGTGGTCAACGAGCCATTCGAGATGACGTGCAGTCTCTCCATGAAAAGACTGCAGGTCACCTTGCATGGCCCGTTGACGCAACGCCACACCAGCCAGGACAGGCTCAACCCGGACCTGGATAGCCACGTCCGCAGGCAGAGGAAGGCCAGTTGACGTCAGCTCATCCCCTGCCTGAAAACTGGTCTGGACGTAGGCATCCCTGCTGGTGCAAGATGATGCAGGGACAGTATCGGGGACAGGATTGCACACAGGCACCTCCGCGGCGGCCTGTGCTGCCTCCTGTCCCTGGTCCTGCACTGCACCACTAGCACCAGTGGGATCCCCACCTCCAGACCCCGTCTCTGGTGCTTGCACGGCCTCCTCCTCCACCAAACCCCCCACCAACCTGGATGACTCCGTGCCATCTTCCCCTGTTGGGCCCTGTGGGGTCCCAGCTGCCCCTTCTGCTGCCGAGGAGTCCAACTCCAACCTCCGCCTCTTGGACCTCCCCCCGGCAGCTGCGGCCTGGGACGCGGCACCAGACTCCTCACTCCCCGACGAGATGACAACACGGGAGGGGAGCCGGGCCTTGCGTCTCCGGCTGGCGGTGGGATCCCCGCCGCTGTGCTCCACAGCACCTTCTCCGCCCTCTTCATCAGTTGACGCTGCAGACAGGGAGAAACAAAACACAGGCATCAGGGCACTGTACAATGGACACATACACACATGACAGTTGCACATGAGTGGCATTGTCAAACCTCAGACATGTCCTCACAATCCCCAACACACATGTCATTGCAACTCGCACACATGAGCCATACCACAGCCATATCGCAACTGCCACCACCATCCCTACACATACAACAGCATGAGCAGCCAAAGGTGAGCCAGACATCACATGCAACACAGGAAGTGCACCACACATGTACACACACCACCACACTTGCATGCATGTGTACACCTCTGACAAGTGTCGCACTGTTCAGACGGGCATCCATGTCACATCTGCCAATCAGGCTTCCACATACCGCTGTCACATGCATCCATGTTGCATCACTGTTGCACCCTTGTCAAATACACACACATGCACATGTACACAGTGCTCATACATGCAGCCGAAAACAACATACATGCGTGACATCACGGACATGTCTACTTACATACACATTCATCCAAACATGTGTGCCCACACAACTGCATTTGGCATGCAAGCCTACACACACAAGCACCATCCATGTCTCACACATTACAGCCCTCGCATGTGTCAGCCCCACGGCCCTGTACACCCCCACCCATACTCGACCCCATACAAACAGATGTGCAACCTGCACACTACCGAATAATCACCACACGCACTGCTCACAATCAGGATGCATGTACACTCACCGCTCGACTCCAGACGGGTCTGCTTCTCTACGACCTGGACGTGGAGCGCTGGGGATATGCGTTCCAGGACCCTCATCTGTTCTTCCGACAAGTGGCCCCGGCGCCCCTTGGCATCCGCTGCCTTCAAGAGGCGCCGGCCTTGTTCAGGGTCCTGGACCTGAAGTCCTCCCAGCGCTTCCTGACATGTTGTAAGTCGCGGACTGCCACCCCCTCCGCGTTGATGGCAGTCACGATGTCAGTCCAGATCCGAGTCCGTCCTTCCTTGTCGGCGCGGGAACTTCCGAAGAGGGCATCATACTGCCCCAGGACTTGCTCCACCAGGACACCAACTTCGGTGGCACTGAAGCTGGTGCCCCTCTGCCTCTCTGGCCGGGGGTTGTCAGTGGTCACAGATGGTGTTTGCCCCGACATGACAACCCCAGAGGCAGGAGTGGGTGGGCAACTGGGTCCTGGGGCTGGGCTGTGGAGCGATGGAATCTCAGTCGGGAGTCTTCGGTTCCAGCAGGGGTGGTCACAGCAACAGCACCCCTGGCTGATGTGCAGGCAGCAAATGGCAGTGCACGTGGGCAGCAGGCAGTCAGGCAGCAGCAGATGGCAGGTGGGAGCGTGCTCAGGGCTCTGGGGGGCAGCAGTTCGGCCTTCTGGGCAGGAGCGTGGTCTTCCGTGTGCATACGCGTGGCCAGCTTGATACGGAGTGATTTGGCACGTGAAAAGTCTGCACGTCAGCGTGAAATTCGAGGAAAGGCTCTTAGCGCGTAAGCGCGTCAGCACGCATACGCGATTCTATTGGACCAAAGCCCCTCAGCGCGTAAGCGCTTCTGTGACGTGACCCGCACGGGTGTATCCCACACAGCACGTGATGACAGAGCACACGTGGAAAGACTGCACGTCAGAGTGTCATCGCGTGTAATTGGACAGCACGTCAGAGTGTCATCGCGTGTAATTGGACAAAAGTGCGCGTACACACGATTGGCCTATGTACGTGTATATCAGGGGTGCGCGGGCACTTACACACGCAAGTACGTCAGTGCACCTGTATCCCGGGGTGCGCGGGAATTTCCACACGCTATTGGACTGGGTACTGGATTTCAGGGGTGCGCGGGTCACATGCTCGCCTACAACACGCGCAACGCATACATTTGCGCGCTAACAAAATAACAAGCTCAGACCCAGGATGAACATACCGTTCCTAGCAGCAGTGGGCGTGGGCTACCAAAGGAGGAGGAGGAGGATAGTCAGGGCCAGAATATTCACACCCAGAACCAGCCTTTTCGGGATGCCTGATGACCAGGTGTATGGGAGGTACAGGTTTCCACCACACATTATACTGGACCTGGTGAGTGAGTGGGAGGATGACCTCACATCACCCACCCTGTGCTCCCAAGCACTCAGCCCCCTGGAGAAGGTCCTCAATGTACTGCACTTCTTAGCCACTGGATCATTTCAGCGGACAAGTGCCATAGTGGGTGGGGTATCACAGGCCACCCAGTCACGCTGCCTACACCAGGTCTTGAACATCATCACTGCACGCCCATCAGTCCGCAGGCACATATACCTGCCCAGAACACCTGCAGAAAGGCATGCTGCCGCCCTGGATTTTTACGGTGTGGCACGATTCCCCAAAGTGCTAGGTGCCATCGACTGCACCCATGTGGCTCTACGTCCCCCCAGGGCATCAGAGCACATCTATAGGAACCGCAAGCACTGGCATTCCATCAACGTGCAGGTAGTATGTAATGCCAAGGGAATCATCACCTCAGTATATGCCAACTATCCCGGGTCCACCCACGACAGCTTCATTTACCAAATGTCCACCCTAAGCCGGGACCTAGAAGCTGGGCGGCATGGCGATACATGGCTGCTTGGTGAGTATGAATGCCACTGCACATGCATGCATGTCAGATACTGAGCAAGGTCACAACCCCACCAATGATACCAATCACCACCTCCACAGGGGACAGTGCCTACCCTCTCAGCCCCCACATGATGACGCCAATTCGGAACCCCACCACGCCACCCCAGGTAAGATATAACACAGCCCAAATTACAACCCGGGGCATAGTGGAGTGCACATTCGGAGTGCTAAAGTCACGCTTTCGCTCCCTTGACCGTTCTGGCGGGCAGCTGTTGTATGCTCCACCAGTAGTGTGCAGGATCATAGTGGCAGCATGTGTCCTGCACAACGTTGCAACACGCCGGGGCCTGGCCGTGGACATGGTGGTGGCCCCACATCTCCAACCACATGCACAGCCGCTGCGCATGGGAGGGGAAAGGGCACGGGGGAGGCAGCCCGTACACAGCTAGTGGCTAATTACTTCACATAGAAATCACACCCCTGTGGAGTGCACACTGCCCTGGCACATTCCATCTGACAATAAATGATGACTCAACCTGACACTGATCCTGAATGTCTGGAGAATCAACCGTGAAAACCATATCAGCCTGAGATTGTTCACCTGGAAGTGTTACAATGTGTGCATCCCTACCCACACAGACACCACCAATGCAGTTTTGTGAAGAAACACATTCAAGCAGCTAAAATGAATACCCACTTGCAAAATGCAACAAGAGGACAGTGCCATGTCAGCCAACCCATCCCCAGCACCGCCACAGGACACACCGTGCCATGTCATGCTATTTGCAGGTAAACAAAGTAATCCCCACAACATGACACTAGTGTCACAATGTACAGTGTCCCTAATTGAAACTTTCAACACCTGAAATGCTCACAGTAATGCAGGACCAACAACAAACTTGAGCAGGTACTACCATTAACATGACATCACAAATGTTATGAATTAGTAGTCTCACCACCTGGAAATGCCTGCACTCCCACCACTACCAACTGTGCAGTGTTGGCGCCATGTAGAGTTGTAGGTGCACTGCTGCCAACATGGACCCCATCTCCAAACTAGAGGGCCTTGTGTAGACATGAGGAAGGGACCTGCAAATTGGGAGGTAGACACAGATGATGAGTTACACATCAATGCAACATGCAGTGTACAACACAACAGCAATATGCACTAGGAATGTATACACAGTATTGACTAGACTACCCACACATGTAGTGGGAGTCCAATGTCACCATGTACGTCAATGTCACTTGGGCACACCCTTTGCAAGCCCATGGAAACGGGAAGCAGGAGGGGTGTGTGTGACTCAAACCCAAGCATCTGAACCAAATACATGACAAGCCTGCATGTGCCCAGCCACAATGCAGCGTATGCCCACAGGAACCACGGAAGGCAACAAATTGTCCCAAAAAAATTGGGAAAAAAATAATTAAAAATAAAAAATAAATAAAAATAAAAATAAAAATAAAAATAAAAAAAAATAAAAAATGGCCATTGATGGGCCCGGGGGGGTTTGGGAGGCCACCCAGGAGGTCCGAGGACAGGGTGCACACCAAAACCCACCTGTGTGGATCCTGGGAAAAAAAAACACCTCCATGGGCTCATGGCCCACACGGTTACCCTATTGTGGGAGTATCACTGCTGTCGCTATTATCACCCTGTGCAGCTGCATCCGGAGGTGGTTGCACTATGGAGGCAGCCCACGCAAGGCCCTAGTCTGCTCCTCCATGGCTGCAAGCATGCGGGTGTGGTAGGTCTGGTTCTGGAGGATGAGGGTGCGGAGGTCCCCATGCAACAACTCACGGGATGCCCGGACCTCCGCCCTCGTTGCCTGCATCTCAGCTGAGAGCGTACGGGTGAGACGCTCCAGCTGCTGTTCTGTCCTTTGGTGTGTTGAAGCCTCAAGCTCAACAAGAGTCATCCTGAGGTGAAGGAGCTCCTGCCTCAGGGCTTCCCTGTGGCCCTGGGACTCTATGGAGATGGCCTCCTGCAGAGTCGCCAGTGCCGCCCGCCTGTCCCTGTTGGACGCCAACATGTCCTCCCTGTGTGACTGGCAGATGGAGTCGGTTGCCTGCTGTAGTCGCTCCATCAGCCTTTCAGGGGGGACAATGGAAGTGGCCACCCTATCCATGGCCTGAGCCATCATCTCGGATGATGCTGCCTGTTGGGTTGCCATACCGTAAATGGATTGCTCCCATGCGGTATTGCCAGGTGGCGTACGGCTACCACGTCGGCGGGCACCGCACCTGTCTGGGGCAAGGCGAACTGCACATTGCTGTGCCGGCACTGCCTGAGGCTGCAGGACTGCATTCCCCCTCTGATCTGCTGGCCCAGGAACAGGATCAGATGTCGCGGAGTGTGACCCTGCATCCGTAACCACCAAAGGCGTAGCTGCCAACACTGACATCCCCATTGAGGGTTCTGACCCTGGTGCAGGTGGGTGGGACAGAACAGTATCCCTCCCTGGAACACTCACCTGCGACGGCACGTAGGTCTCATCATCCGAATCAACACCTGAGTACAGCTCGGGGGAGGTGCAGCCAGAGACACCCCTTGAGAGCACAACCTGCAGCACTTGTGGGTTCTCACCCACCACCACACCACGTCCCTCACTGGTGGTTGGTCGGCCCTCGGACCCCTCCTGGGTCTGCACCATCTCCACAACCCCAGCAGTATCAGGTGCGTCTTCCCCTGCAAAGACATAAAAACAAAGAAATGGAAACAGGCATTAGCACCATGGCACACAATGAGGGCTGAGAAGCAACAGAACCAGTACTTGATTGACACATGTCCCACATGACTAAAACCCTCCCATGCATGCACCCTCACTGCATCTGAAGGGCAGGCAAATGGCACACACTGATGACACCAAGATGGAAGATTAACACATTTTCTGCATGCTGCCTGGCAGTGGCATCACACAGTGGCCTGTGATTGCCAGGTGAAACACACATGCCATCACACAGATGGCATGCACCATTGCTATTGAGTGAAGATGGAGAGGAGGGCAGCACCTATTCATTCAGTCCAGTTCCCGCATGTAATAGCTTTTCTAATTCAAACAGGTCAGATTTTTCACCTGGAGCTGCCAGTCCAAAATGGTCCAATTGCACAGGGACATGTGTGAACAAATGATATCCAGGTAACAAAGTCACACCACTTTACCATAGCCATGTCAGACATGTGACTAGAGGACTGCGAAATGCCTAGTAAAAGTGGTGGAATGCAAACAATCTGACTGAATGAACAGTGAAAAATGAGCAACAATGTTGTGCCAAGGTGACACTTCAAGGGCAACTGGCGTGCAGTTGGGCTAGATGTCTACTGTTGGCAGAAGGGATACTGCTATGGCCAAATGCAGCTGCGCAGGATGTATTGCATGAAGCACATGGCTGACCCATACGACTCAGGCGCACACACTCTCACCTGGCACACAAACAGAAGCCCTCACACACCATGCACATGGATGACACACACATGCATGTGCACTCACCGGACAATGCCTCGTAATCAGGCAGATCTCCCACGCCTTGGATCTGTTCCTCCGTGACGTAGGTCCCAGCGACTGACTCATGTGGAGTGAGTTCCATGTCTACTACTGGAGACCCACCTCCAGTCACTAGAGTTGCGGCATGACTTGAGGCCAGCTTACTCTTTGCCCTGCGCTTTAGGTCATTCCAGCGCTTATAGCAATCATTGGCTGTGCGCCTCACGATTCCAAGGGCACTTACGATGTCCGCAATGGTCTGCCAGTGTGCCTGGCGTTGTGCAGGTGTGGTCTTGGATCCTGCAACAATGACCATCTCGTTATCATGTGCGGACACATACTCGACAAGTGCATTCAGTTCGTCATCCGTGAAGCTGGGCTTCCTCGACGGGCCGGACTGTGTAGCCGTGTCTGGGGCATCAGCCTGTGCCGGACGAGCACTCTTCCTCTTCCGCTTGGAAGGTGGTGGTGATCCTGAGTGTCCTGCGCCGCTCTGGACACTAGGGGCAGGAGCCCTGGTGGACTCTGTATCAGGAGTGTGGGATTGCACACTCAGCATGGGAGTTGGTGCAGGCATTGGCTCAAGTGTAATGGTGTCAGGGGGAATGTCAGCAGGATGGTCTAGGACCGACACTGTCCTGGCTGGGTGTGTGAGAGCTGGGGTGGATGGAGCCGCAGCTGCCCCTGCAGCCTCTCCGCCCTGCCTACTTGGGGCAGCAGATGACCTTGCTGCCCCAGATGCACGTGGCATGATGACATCAACGTGCACCAGCGCACGTGTCATAGGCCTGCTGACCTGCAAGTCAGCCATGGAGTCAGCCAGGTCTGGTGCCACAATGGGCTGGTCCAACAAGGGCTGAGCATGGATGGTGTCAGCCACATCAGCCTCAACGGGAGGGGGGGGGTTATGGGTGCCCTTGACTGGTCCTCCACACATGGGGGGACAGGCTCACCCTGCAAGTAACAACCACGTCCCCTACCGGATCCACCACGGCCACCACTTGTGGCTCTTCCACCTTTGCCACCCTTACGGAATCCTCGCCTCCCAGCCATGGCACTGATGTTAATGTGCGTATGGGAGTGGCTGTAAACTATTGTCCTGGGCAATTGGGGGTCAAAGGGGTTGGGTACCAGATGGTAATTGTACCCTAGTGCTCTTGCAAGGCTGAATGTAACCCCTGGGGAAAGATGACGGGTCACGCTACGCACAGGAGCCCCAAAAAAGGGAGATGACGTGCACGCAACCCCTCCTAGACCACGTGTGTAGAAAGTAAAACCTGCACTACGCTGTGGCACCCAGTAACACAAGAATGAACGTATGCGTGTCACACGCAGCCTAGAATGACCTCTGAAGGGGTAGGCTACACACGGGGCAAGCACAGATGTTAGATACGTGCGTGACTCACCGTCTGCCAGGTAAAAGAGCGTGAAAAAGGAGCGCGTTTGGTTGGCAACACCCCCGCCAAAAGAAGATTTGTACGCTGTCTGAGGAGACAGGACAACAGTAGAAGGGAACACTGTTTGAGGGAACAGGCCCAGGTAAACCAGTAAAAGAGAAAAAAAGAGAAAAAGCTGTCAGAGGTAACAGGGAATACGAACTTGAAACGCCGTGAAGTAAATCGCGCGTGAAACGACAAGAAGTACAGAATTCACCCACTCGCTCTCCACGAAAAGCACGTACAAGGAAATGGTGTTCTACACGTACCTTTTATACAGGCCCACACGTCCAGCGTCACTTACGCGGCGTGTACATGCTAGGGCCATTTCCACCAATTACACGCTTTGTCACTTCTGCGTGTAGGGCCATTTCCACCAATTACACGCTTTGTCACTTCTGCGTGTAGGCCCATTTCCACCAATTACACGCTTTGTCACTGCCGCGTGTACGCGCTAGGCCCATTCCCACCAATTACACGCTTTGACAAGCGGACGTGTCTTTAATTTTTTTCGCAGCGTTTACGCGCTAAGGGCCTTTCCTCGAATTACACGCAGACGTGTTGGATTTTTCACGTGCCAAATCACTCCATATCAAGCTGGCCACGCGTAAGCACACGGAAGACCACGCTCCTGCCCAGAAGGCCGAACTACTCCCCCCCAGAGCCCCGAGCACGCTCCCACCTGCCATCTGCTGCTGCCTGACTGCCTGCTGCCCACGTGCACTGCCATTTGCTGCCTGCACATCAGCCAGGGGTGCTGTTGCTGTGACAACCCCTGCTGGAACCGAAGACTCCCGACTGGGATTCCATCGCTCCACAGCCCAGCCCCAGGACCCAGTTGCCCACCCACTCCTGCCTCTGGGGTTGTCATGTCGGGGCAAACACCATCTGTGACCACTGACAATCCCCAGCCAGAGAGGCAGAGGGGCACCAGCTTCAGTGCCACTGAAGTTGGTGTCCTGGTGGAGCAAGTCCTGGGGCAGTATGATGCCCTCTTCGGAAGTTCCCGCGCCGACAAGGAAGGACGGACTCGGATCTGGACTGACATCGTGACTGCCATCAACGCGGAGGGGGTGGCAGTCCGCGACTTACAACATGTCAGGAAGCGCTGGGAGGACTTCAGGTCCAGGACCCTGAACAAGGCCGGCGCCTCTTGAAGGCAGCGGATGCCAAGGGGCGCCGGGGCCACTTGTCGGAAGAACAGATGAGGGTCCTGGAACGCATATCCCCAGCGCTCCACGTCCAGGTCCTAGAGAAGCAGACCCGTCTGGAGTCGAGCGGTGAGTGTACATGCATCCTGATTGTGAGCAGTGCGTGTGGTGATTATTCGGTAGTGTGCAGGTTGCACATCTGTTTGTATGGGGTCGAGTATGGGTGGGGGTGTACAGGGCCGTGGGGCTGACACATGCAAGGGCTGTAATGTGTGAGACATGGATGGTGCTTGTGTGTGTAGGCTTGCATGCCAAATGCAGTTGTGTGGGCACACATGTTTGGATGAATGTGTATGTAAGTAGACATGTCCGTGATGTCACGCATGTATGTTGTTTTCGGCTGCATGTATGAGCACTGTGTACATGTGCATGTGTGTGTATTTGACAAGGGTGCAACAGTGATGCAACATGGATGCATGTGACAGCGGTATGTGGAAGCCTGATTGGCAGATGTGACATGGATGCCCGTCTGAACAGTGCGACACTTGTCAGAGGTGTACACATGCATGCAAGTGTGGTGGTGTGTGTACATGTGTGGTGCACTTCCTGTGTTGCATGTGATGTCTGGCTCACCTTTGGCTGCTCATGCTGTTGTATGTGTAGGGATGGTGGTGGCAGTTGCGATATGGCTGTGGTATGGCTCATGTGTGCGAGTTGCAATGACATGTGTGTTGGGGATTGTGATGACTTGTCTGAGGTTTGACAATGCCACTCATGTGCAACTGTCATGTGTGTATGTGTCCATTGTACAGTGCCCTGATGCCTGTGTTTTGTTTCTCCCTGTCTGCAGCGTCAACTGATGAAGAGGGCGGAGAAGGTGCTGTGGAGCACAGCGGCGGGGATCCCACCGCTAAATGTCTGCCTTCGATCTGGCCCCCACAGCACTGGAGTGCAGCCAGCACCATTAGTGAACACGAGGCCCTTAGCCTCTGCAAAATGGCCGCCCGCCATCTTTACACCGACCCCCGTGTGTAAAACACACCTGGACTATCATCCGCACCTTATTGGCCCACAGTCCCTTCTTTTGGGCCAATAGAGAGCCGGCAGGCTCAAGCCGGCCCACTTCCAAAGGCACACTGCACAAGGCGGTGCATCCTGTCGTGAGCCTGTCTGGAGCCTCTCGAGCCCAGAGCCACGATTCCTTGCCCCCTCCGCACCCGCTCCCCACATCGTCTGGCTCTTATAGCCAGGCCCTCTCCGCTAGCACCCCACGGCAAAGGTAGAGGGCAGGAGCCCTCCCCCCCCGTAGAAGCTACATCGCATACACTACTGCCGCCTACGACCCACGAAGACACAAGGCGCAGGACTCGCCTGACCTTGTCCCTCACTGTGCCTGACCTAGGCATGCCGGGCGCATTACGGCGCCATAACGAGGCTTAGCCTCGCTAACCGCGGCATTATTTGAATCCGCACATCCGCCGGCAGGCGGGGACGCCGGCGCATCCGAAGGCCATACAAAGGCCTTTTCAGCACATTAGAAGCGTGGCCTACCATCTCGTCCTACCCGCCCGAGGATATCTTGCTACGAACCCGCACTCTGCAAGGACAGACCCACACAAGCACGGTAAGCCCGCGGTCCCCTCTCCGGCACCTCTAGCTGATTCTCTGATAACTGCACGCTATAGACTTATTCGGCACTCTTCAACAAAGGCCCTATGCAACCCCTGCTGTACCTCGATAGCAGAGCTGCCTAACCTTCTACCCTGACCCTGCAGATCTACTGCCTAAGACTAACCTATCATCAGACTTCACACGATCTGCGCCCTATTCTGTGTTGTGCCTTATGGTCGCCAATAGACCACAATTGACCTATGCCTATTTGTGTTGTGCCTTATGGTCGCCAATAGACCACAATTGACCTATGCCTATTTGTGTTGTGCCTTATGGTCGCCAATAGACCACAATTGACCTATGCCTATTTGTGTTCTGCCTTATGGTCGCCAATAGACCACAATTGACCTATGCCTATTTGTGTTGTGCCTTTTGGTCGCCAATAGATCACAATTGACCTATGCCTATTTGTGTTCTGCCTTATGGTCGCCAATAGACCACAATTGACCTATGCCTATTTGTGTTCTGCCTTTTGGTCGCCAATAGACCACAATTGACCTATGCCTATTTGTGTTCTGCCTTATGGTCGCCAATAGACCACAATTGACCTATGCCTATTTGTGTTCTGCCTTATGGTCGCCAATAGACCACAATTGACCTATGCCTATTTGTGTTGTGCCTTTTGGTCGCCAATAGACCACAATTGACCTATGCCTATTTGTGTTGTGCCTTATGGTCGCCAATAGACCACAATTGACCTATGCCTATTTGTGTTGTGCCTTATGGTCGCCAATAGACCACAATTGACCTATGCCTATTTGTGTTGTGCCTTTTGGTCGCCAATAGACCACAATTGACCTATGCCTATTTGTGTTGTGCCTTATGGTCGCCAATAGACCACAATTGACCTATGCCTATTTGTGTTGTGCCTTATGGTCGCCAATAGACCACAATTGACCTATGCCTATTTGTGTTGTGCCTTATGGTCGCCAATAGACCACAATTGACCTATGCCTATTTGTGTTGTGCCTTATGGTCGCCAATAGACCACAATTGACCTATGCCTATCTGTGTTGTGCCTTATGGTCGCCAATAGACCACAATTGACCTATGCCTATTTGTGTTGTGCCTTATGGTCGTCAATAGACCACAATTGACCTATGCCCACTCTGTGCTACTGCAGATAGGACTTCACCAGATTTGCGCCCTGACCTGTGCCTGGCCCTAGGGTTGTCATTAGGCATAACACTGCCCTAGCTACTTTATATACATCATTGTGCTTCTAGCTGCCCTGACACACTTAGGTGACACTTCCCAGCTAGTTCTCCACACTTGCCTAGTGTAGCCTCTCTCCCTAGCTCAAAGGGTTTACACACACTGCCTTTCTAGCACCTATTTAGTCAAGACTTCACCTCCAATTCCACTTAAAATGCGTCTACCTACCATAAGTTTACACGCCTCCATCCTCATCCTCCTGAACCTCGCTACTTATTGTAAGATGGCACCACAACTGTCCACACTGCCCCCTCCTTCTAGCCTCACCAACCAGACTCCACCCCTTACAGAGCCAGCCAACTTTCTGCTACTACCTAGTCTCCCCCGTACTACCATAGACAGAAACCTAACACTTAGAGCTAGACTAGCCAAAATTTATGAGCCACTGGCCCGATCGTTGCCTACCTTACATAAATCCTCTAAGCAGTCGACCCAACTCAGCCCCAATATTAAAACTGCTAACTTACATCACAACCACACTTCCAGCCCCATACTCATACACCCTTGCCAGAGTACACCTGGACCTACCCAAGATAAACGACACACAAGTACTACTGAAAACACAACTACCACTACAAACACAGTCAGCCCTAAAATCAAAGGAGCCTTGATCAATGCTAGATCCTTAGTAGCACATGCTATAGAAATAGCAGACTTGATCCTCAAAGACGACCTAGACTTCCTGGCTATCACCGAGACTTGGTTACATCCTGCAGCAGGCCCCATGATCATGCTAGCAGTCCCAGATAAGTACACCATCCTGAGGCAAGATCGCCCTAACTCCAGAGGAGGCGGTGTCGCTATTATACATAAACTCAGCCTACCCATGAGACTTGCTACACTCAACACTGTCCAATCCTGCGAAAACCTGTCAGTCAAAGTCCCACTCAACAACACCCAAACACTTACCATACACCTAATTTACCGTCCGCCAGGACCCATCAGCACCTTCGATGAAGACCTCAACGCCATCTTAACTAGCAATCTTAAAACCTCATCTCAAGTCCTCACCTTGGGGGACTTCAACCTAGGCTACAACGACCCAGCAGACCCTATATCCAATTCTATTGCCACCACCCTTACTGAACTAGGCTTCGCGCAAAGAAGCATGGCCCCCACTCACTCGAAAGGCAGAATACTCGATTGGGTGGCTGATTACAACTGTGTAGCAAACATCACCAATATCTCACCGTTAATCTGGTCCGACCATCACCTAGTCTCGTTCTGTCTAACCACCGATAGACCTACACCTACTCCTACCACAACAGCCCCACCTATTCTTACCAGAAACAAGAAAAACATTACCGCAGGAAGACTCATCCCGAACCTTCTCCCCATACTTGATTCACTTCCGGACAACACAGACCCAGAGATCCTAGTGGAGGAATATAATAAAGCCATGGCAACAGCACTGGACCTTATCGCCCCTCTCAAACTCAGACCCAGCAAACAGAAATCACACCTCAACAAATGGTATACACCATTCCTCAAAAATTTGAGGCAACAAAAGAGAAACTGTGAGACTACTTGGAAAAAATGTCCTTCAGCTGCTAACAAACTCAATCTATCTAAAATAACTGCACTCTACAAAAAAGAAATTTATATAGCCAAACGAACTTCCTTTGACTCTCGCATATCATCTGCCAAGTCCAATATGAAAGAACTCTTTTCCATTCTTAAAGAAGTCGAAACCCCCATACTACCCATTGATACCTGCACCAAAGATAAAAACTGGTGCTCAGAAATTCAGAATGCCCTGGCCAATAAGATCAAGACCCTCCAAACTAAAATCTCTAGCAAAAAAGCGACCTTAAAAGACTTGCCCCCCTCTAGGAGACCAGACAAGTGCGCAACCACAGACCCCACCCGCTTCAAATTTTCAAAAGTCAATACTCTCGACATAGAAAAAATTATCCTGTCCTTGAAACCCTCTAACTGCCAGGGAGACCTTTGCCCAGCACAGCTTATCAAAGACGCTGCTCGTGATCTTTCACCCTTCATTACGAAACTGATCAACGCCTCTTTCACCACTGGCTCCATCCCCATGAATCTAAAACAATCCTGGGTACTTCCATTACTGAAAAAACCCACTCTTGACCCAGCCATACCTACCAATTACCGACCTATAACAACTGTTCCCTTTTTACTAAAAATCCTGGACAAGGTCGCCTACGTTCAAATACAGAGACACCTCGAAGAACACCACCTGTTAGGATCCAGACAATCAGGATTCCGCCCACTACACGGGACTGAGACTGCACTCATCGACTTGAAAGCTCAGATTGACACACTCAGGGACAAAGGACAAGTTGCCTTGCTCCTCCTCCTTGACCTTTCTGCTGCTTTCGATCTGGTCGACCATTCTGTCCTATGCTCACATCTCCACACAGCAGCACACTTCTCGCCCGAGGCCATCTCTTGGATCACCTCATTCCTTAACGGTAGGACTATGAGGGTCTTCTCGCCCACAGCTGCAGCACATCCCATACCCATCACCTGTGGTGTACCACAAGGCTCCTGCGTCTCCCCTACACTGTACAACATATTTACCAAGCCCCTTTTCGATGATTTGGATCATCTTGGTATCACCTACACTAATTATGCAGATGATACTCAGATCCTCCTTCCGCTTTCTGGAGATTATGGAAAGGATTTGGCCTTGCTAAATAGGGTGTACATCATCATCCAGGCATGGATGGCCACCCACGGACTATGCCTGAATGATGAGAAAACAGAGCTTATCATCATGGGCACAACACACAGTCTAAGGAAACTCAGCCCGGCCTACAACTCTTTCAAGATAGATGGGAACAACATTAAAGTTGGACAGGAGGTTAAAACTTTGGGCTTCTACTTAGACTCTACCCTCTCCTTCAAAAGACAATTGAGTTCACTGGCATCCTCATCTGCATACACGTGCAAACTTATCCGCTCAGCTAAACCATTTCTGTCAGATACCAGCTGTCTTACAATCGCTAGAGCCCTTATACTATCCCGCCTTGACTACTGTAATGCCCTTTACCTGGGATCCTCCATGGCTACCACTAGCAAGATACAAACTCTCCAGAATAATGCCCTGAGAGCAGCTCTAGGTATCCCCAGAAGAGAGCATATATCAGGACTCAGTCAACAGAACAATTGGCTCTCCACCAGAGATAAAATTCTCCTAAAAACGGCTTCACTCACCTACAAATCCCTTAACAATGCCGCCCCGATCTACCTGATCAACAGGTTCCAGAGACAAATTTCCGCGAGACCCCTCAGAACGGCTTACAAAGACTGCCTCTCTATCCCAAATTATAAACTTGCCACCATAGGAGGTAACAGCTTCCCGGTAAAAGCAGCCAAACTTTGGAACTCTTTGCCCCCTAACTTTAGAGCAGACATGCCCTACCTGAACTTCCGCTCTAAGGTCATCTCATGGCTGAAAATGAAGGACCTCCCAGACAACTAAATGCCAAGGTTACTCCCCATGTGATCCGCACTTGTATGCTTGCCACTCCTATTGTGTATATATTGTATATATTGATTGCTTTCTCTGCTGTTCTGTACATTCTCCCTACGCCAATTTGTACTTTTACACCTTGTAACCAAGTTTCGCATATTCTTGTACATGCTGCGCCCTGATACCCCTGGGTATAACTGCGCATTATAAATAATAAACTAAACTAAACTAAACTAAACCGCCAGCCGGAGACGCAAGGCCCGGCTCCCCTCCCGTGTTGTCATCTCGTCGGGGAGTGAGGAGTCCGGTGCCGCGTCCCAGGCCGCAGCTGCCGGGGGGAGGTCCAAGAGGCGGAGGTTGGAGTTGGACTCCTAGGCAGCAGAAGGGGCACCTGGGACCCCACAGGGCCCAACAGGGGAAGATGGCACGGAGTCATCCAGGTTGGTGGGGGGTTTGGTGGAGGAGGAGGCCGTGCAAGCACCAGAGACGGGGTCTGGAGGTGGGGATCCCACTGGTGCTAGTGGTGCAGTGCAGGACTAGGGACAGGAGGCAGCACAGGCCGCCGCGGAGGTGCCTGTGTGCAATCCTGTCCCCGATCCTGTCCCTGCATCATCTTGCACCGGCAAGGATGCCTACGTCCAGACCAGTTTTCAGGCAGGGGATGAGCTGACGTCAACTGGCCTTCCTCTGCCTGCGGACGTGGCTATCCAGGTCCAGGTTGAGCCTGTCCTGCCTGGTGTGGCGTTGCGTCAACGGGCCATGCGAGGTGACCTGCAGTCTTTTCATGGAGAGACTGCACGTCATCTCGAATGGCTCGTTGACCACGTCCGCCTGCTGGGACAGGTCACCCAGGCCGGATTCCTCCGTCTGATGGGGCTTGCTCCGACCCCCTCCTCAACTGGACCTCCTACGCGCCAGTCGTCCTCTGTGCCATCTTCCCACCCATCAGTCACCTCGGTGCCCTGTGGAGCTGCCTCTGACGGTGCGGCCAGGCTGGTGGAGGAGGCATCCCTGCCACAGTCGGGAGTCGGACGTCCAGCAGGGGTGGCCACATCAACAACTGCACCCCAGCCGGCGGAGGATGTGCAGGCAGCAGGAGGCAGTGCACGGGCAGAGGCAGAGCAGCAGCAGCAACATGGTGGGAGCCATGAAGGCTCGGGGCCTTCGACATCGGAGGGGCAGGCATCGGCCGGAGGGCAGGAGGACCCAGGACAGAGAGTGTCTTCCGTGTGGCAGCGGTTGGGCCACGCCATAGGTGCGGAGCGGCGGCGGGCGGAAGAGGCGCGGCTCACAATGGTCAGGGCAGAGAACTCCATGCGGAGGGCCCTGAGGCGGGCCGAGTGCCTCGAGGCAATCCGCAGGGGTTTGGAGGACGACACGGCGTCGTCCCTGCGGACCCTCGGGGCCATGGAACTGGACCGCCTCCGGGACATCGAACATGAGTTCGATGATGCCCTGGCCCGGAACACCACGGAGTGAGCCGCTGGACTTGCCCGCCGCCTTTGTATATAGTTCTTTAGTTTTAGGTTTCCTTTGTTTGTTCTTATGATTTGGAGTCGACGGACACTGCTCCACTTTTTGTATATAGTTGCATTTTAGTTAGGTTTTTTTGTAGGTTTCCTTTGTTCAGTTGGGCTCATGGACCCTTGGAAGTTTTTTACATAGTTCTTAATTGGATAGATATTTTTTTTCATTTGACTTTGGACGACATTTTTTTGGATTAGGATTTGGTGTTTTTATTTTTTAATACGGACATGCAGCTTATCTTTTTTTCATTCCCATTGTAGTTTGTTTCATTTCTTTAGCATTCTTTCTTTTTTTTAATACAATTTTGTTTTCATACTTCACTGTGTGGTATCATCTCATTGGTTTCATGCATGTCATGTTGGGTGTTTTCCCATTCAATTGCAACCATTGTGTGTGACGGACATGGGTTCATTAGCTTCATGAACATTGGGGGTGTAACATGTAATTTCCATTTCCATGTGGGTGAATGGGTTACTTGGTAGGGCTTTTTGGCTGTGGAGGCTGACCATAACGCACATGATTGGGGATTGTGAGGACCTGGTGGAGGCTGCCCATGGTGGCTGGGGGGTGGGGGTGGTGGGAGACATGAGTTGGACATGAGTGGGGGCCTGGTGGAGGGTGCCCCACACTGCTGCGGGGGTGGGGGTGGTGGGAGACATGAGTGGGGGCCTGGTGGATGGTGCCCCACACTGCTGGGGGGTGGGGGTGCTGGGAGACATGGGTGGGGGCCTGGTGGATGGTGCCCCTGCACTGCTGGGGGGTGGGGGTGGTGGGAGACATGAGTGGGGGCCTGGTGGAGGGTGCCCCTGGATGCTGGGGGGTGGGGGTGGTGGGAGACATGGGTGGGGGCCTGGTGGGGGATGCCCATGGTGGCTGGGGGGTGGGGGTGGTGGGAGATATGAGTGGGGGCCTGGTGGAGGGTGCCCCACACTGCTGGGGGGTGGGGGTGGTGGGAGACATGAGTGGGGGCCTGGTGGAGGGTGCCCCACACTGCTGGGGGGTGGGGGTGGTGGGAGACATGAGTTGGACATGAGTGGGGGCCTGGTGGAGGGTGCCCCTGCACTGCTGGGGGGTGGGGGTGGTGGGAGACATGAGTGGGGGCCTGGTGGGGGCTGCCCATGGTGGCTGGGGGGTGGGGGTGGGTGGGAGACATGAGTGGGGGCCTGGTGGGGGATGCCCATGGTGGCTGGGGGTGGTGGGAGACATGAGTGGAGGCCTGGTGGAGGGTGCCCATGGTGGCTGGGGGATGGGGGTGGTGGGAGACATGAGTGGGGGCCTGGTGGGGGCTGCCCATGGTGGCTGGGGGGTGGGGGTGGGTGGGAGACATGAGTGGGGGCCTGGTGGGGGATGCCCATGGTGGCTGGGGGGTGGGGGTGGTGGGAGACATGAGTGGGGGCCTGGTGGAGGGTGCCCCACACTGCTGGGGGGTGGGGGTGGTGGGAGACATGTGTGGGGGCCTGGTGGAGGCTGCCCCTGCACTGCTGGGGGGTGGGGGTGGTGGGAGACATGAGTGGGGGCCTGGTGGAGGGTGCCCCACACTGCTGGGGGGTGGGGGTGGTGGGAGACATGAGTGGGGGCCTGGTGGAGGGTGCCCCTGGATGCTGGGGGGGGTGCAGGGGGACATGAGTGGGGGCCTGGTGGTGCTGCCCCTGCACTGCTGGGGGGTGGGGGTGCTGGGAGACATGGGTGGGGGCCTGGTGGAGGGTGCCCCTGCACTGCTGGGGGGTGGGGGTGGTGGGAGACATGAGTGGGGGCCTGGTGGAGGGTGCCCCTGGATGCTGGGGGGTGGGGGTGGTGGGAGACATGGGTGGGGGCCTGGTGGGGGATGCCCATGGTGGCTGGGGGGTGGGGGTGGTGGGAGACATGAGTGGGGGCCTGGTGGAGGGTGCCCCTGGATGCGGGGGGGTGGGGGTGGTGGGAGACATGGGTGGGGGCCTGGTGGAGGGTGCCCCTGCACTGCTGGGGGGTGGGGGTGGTGGGAGACATGAGTGGGGGCCTGGTGGAGGGTGCCCCACACTGCTGGGGGGTGGGGGTGGTGGGAGACATGAGTGGGGCCTGGTGGAGGGTGCCCCACACTGCTGGGGGGTGGGGGTGGTGGGAGACATGAGTTGGACATGAGTGGGGGCCTGGTGGAGGGTGCCCCTGCACTGCTGGGGGGTGGGGGTGGTGGGAGATATGAGTGGGGGCCTGGTGGGGGCTGCCCATGGTGGCTGGGGGGTGGGGGTGGATGGGAGACATGAGTGGGGGGCTGGTGGGGGATGCCCATGGTGGCTGGGGGGTGGGGGTGGTGGGAGACATGAGTGGAGGCCTGGTGGAGGGTGCCCATGGTGGCTGGGGGATGGGGGTGGTGGGAGAGATGAGTGGGGGCCTGGTGGGGGCTGCCCATGGTGGCTGGGGGGTGGTGGTGGGTGGGAGACATGAGTGGGGGCCTCGTGGGGGATGCCCATGGTGGCTGGGGGTGGGGGTGGTGGGAGACATGAGTGGGGGCCTGGTGGAGGGAGCCCCACACTGCTGGGCGGTGGGGGTGGTGGGAGACATGGGTGGGGGCCTGGTGGAGGCTGCCCCTGCACTGCTGGGGGAGGGGGTGGTGGGAGACATGAGTGGGGGCCTGATGGAGGGTGCCCCACACTGCTGGGGGGTGGGGGTGGTGGGAGACATGAGTGGGGGCCTGGTGGAGGGTGCCCCTGGATGCTGGGGTGGTGCAGGGGGACATGAGTGGGGGCCTGATGGTGCTGCCCCTGCACTGCTGGGGGGTGGGGGTGCTGGGAGACATGGGTGGGGGCCTGGTGGAGGGTGCCCCTGCACTGCTGGGGGGTGGGGGTGGTGGGAGACATGAGTGGGGGCCTGGTGGAGGGTGCCCCACACTGCTGGGGGGTGGGGGTGGTGGGAGACATGGGTGGGGGCCTGGTGGAGGGTGCCCCACACTGCTGGGGGGTGGGGGTGGTGGGAGACATGGGTGGCAGCCTGGTGGAGGGTGCCCCACACTGCTGGGAGGGTGGGGGTGGTGGGAGACATGAGTGGGGGCCTGGTGGGGGATGCCCATGGTGGCTGGGGGGTGGGGGTGGTGGGAGACATGAGTGGAGGCCTGGTGGAGGGTGCCCATGGTGGCTGGGGGATGGGGGTGTTGGGAGACATGAGTGGGGGCCTGGTGGGGGCTGCCCATGGTGGCTGGGGGGTGGGGGTGGGTGGGAGACATGAGTGGGGGCCTGGTGGGGGATGCCCATGGTGGCTGGGGGGTGGGGGTGGTGGGAGACATGAGTGGGGGCCTGGTGGAGGGTGACCCACACTGCTGGGGGGTGGGGGTGGTGGGAGACATGGGTGGGGGCCTGGTGGAGGGTGCCCCACACTGCTGGGGGTGGGGGTGGTGGGAGACATGGGTGGGGGCCTGGTGGAGGGTGCCCCTGCACTGCTGGGGGGTGGGGGTGGTGGGAGACATGGGTGGGGGCCTGGTGGAGGCTGCCCCTGCACTGCTGGGGGGTGGGGGTGGTGGGAGACATGAGTGGGGGCCTGGTGGAGGGTGCCCCACACTGCTGGGGGGTGGGGGTGGTGGGAGACATGAATGGGGGCCTGGTGGAGGGTGCCCCTGGATGCTGGGGGGTGGGGGTGCAGGGGGACATGAGTGGGGGCCTGGTGGTGCTGCCCCTGCACTGCTGGGGGGTGGGGGTGCTGGGAGACATGGGTGGGGGCCTGGTGGAGGGTGCCCCTGCACTGCTGGGGGGTGGGGGTGGTGGGAGACATGAGTGGGGGCCTGGTGGAGGGTGCCCATGGTGGCTGGGAGGTGGGGGTGGGTGGGAGACATGAGTGGGGGCCTGGTGGGGGCTGTCCATGGTGGCTGGGGGGTGGGGGTGGTGGGAGACATGGGTGGGGGCCTGGTGGAGGGTGCCCCACACTGCTGGGGGGTGGGGGGGTGGGAGACATGAGTGGGGGCCTGGTGGAGGGTGCCCCTGGATGCTGGGGGGTGGGGGTGATAGGGGCCATGAGTGGGGGCCTGGTGGAGGGTGCCCCACACTGCTGGGGGGTGGGGGTGGTGGGAGACATGAGTTGGACATGAGTGGGGGCCTGGTGGAGGGTGCCCCTGCACTGCTGGGGGGTGGGGGTGGTGGGAGACATGAGTGGGGGCCTGGTGGGGGCTGCCCATGGTGGCTGGGGGGTGGGGTGGGTGGGAGACATGAGTGGGGGCCTGGTGGAGGCTGCCCCTGCACTGCTGGGGGGTGGGGGTGGTGGGAGACATGAGTGGGGGCCTGGTGGAGGGTGCCCCACACTGCTGGGGGGTGGGAGGGGGGGTGTGAGACATGAGTGGGGGCCTGGTGGAGGGTGCCCCTGGATGCTGGGGGGTGGGGGTGCAGGGGGACATGAGTGGGGGCCTGGTGGTGCTGCCCCTGCACTGCTGGGGGGTGGGGGTGCTGGGAGACATGGGTGGGGGCCTAGTGGAGGGTGCCCCTGCACTGCTGGGGGTGGGGGTGGTGGGAGACATGAGTGGGGGCCTGGTGGAGGGTGCCCATGGTGGCTGGGGGATGGGGGTGGTGGGAGACATGAGTGGGGGCCTGGTGGAGGGTGCCCCACACTGCCGGGGGGTGGGGGTGATGGGAGACATGAGTGGGGGCCTGGTGGTGGCTGCCCATGGTGGCTGGGGGGTGGGGGTGGGTGGGAGACATGAGTGGGGGCCTGGTGGGGGCTGCCCATGGTGGCTGGGGGGTGGGGGTGGGTGGGAGACATGAGTGGAGGCCTGGTGGAGGGTGCCCATGGTGGCTGGGGGGTGGGGGTGGGTGGGAGACATGAGTGGGGGCCTGGTGGGGGCTGCCCATGGTGGCTGGGGGGTGGGGGTGGTGGGAGACATGGGTGGGGGCCTGGTGGAGGGTGCCCCACACTGCTGGGTGGTGGGGGTGGTGGGAGACATGAGTGGGGGCCTGGTGGAGGCTGCCCCTGGATGCTGGGGGGTGGGGGTGATAGGGGCCATGGGCCATGAGTGGGGCCCTGGTGGAGGGTGCCCCTGGATGCTGGGAGGTGGGGGTGCAGGGGGACATGAGTGGGGGTCTGGTGGTGCTGCCCCTGCACTGCTGGGGGGTTCGGGTGATAGGGGCCATGAGTGGGGGCCTGGTGGAGGGTGCCCCACACTGCTGGGGTTGGGGGTGGTGGGAGACATGAGTGGGGGCCTGGTGGAGGGTGCCCCACACTGCTGGGGGGTGGGGGTGATAGGGGCCATGAGTGGGTGCCTGGTGGAGGGTGCCCCACACTGCTGGGGGGTGGGGGTGGTGGGAGACATGAGTTGGACATGAGTGGGGGCCTGGTGGTGCTGCCCCTGCACTGCTGGGGGGTTCGGGTGATAGGGGCCATGAGTGGGGGCCTGGTGGAGGGTGCCCCACACTGCTGGGGGGTGGGGTTGCTGGGTGACATGAGCAGGTGTGCAGGGTAGTCCCCTGTGGTGTCGGCTGCCTGCAGGGGCCGTGGAGGGTGTACAGGGAATACCTGGGAGCACACAGCCAAATCGCGTGTAGAATTTCCCGCGTACCCCTGAAATACACGTACCCAGCCAAATCGCGTGTGGAAATTTCCGCGCACGTACCCGGCCAAATCGCGTGTGGGACTTCCCGCGCACCCCTGAAATCCAGGTACCCTTCCCAATCCCGTGTGAGACTTCCCGCGCACCCCTGAGATCCACGTACCCAGCCAAATTGCGTGTGGAAATTCCCGCGCACGTACCCTGCCAAATCGCGTGTGCAACTTCCCGCGCACCCCTGAAATCCACGTACCCTGCCAAATCGCGTGTGAGACTTCCCACGCACCCCTGAGATCCACGTACCCAGCCAAATCGTGTGTGGAAATTCCCGCGCACGTACCCTGCCAAATCGCGTGTGCAACTTCCCGCGCACCCCTGAAATCCACGTACCCTGCCAAATCGCGTGTGAGACTTCCCGCGCACCCCGGTATACACGCACACTTATTTTTTGTCAGCGGGTGTCCGTGTTTGTGGGTACCCCTTTGCACGTCATTTGTCCTGGAGGGCCACAGTATAGGACATTCATCATGGCTGTATATAGGTGCTATTTGTTGGCGCACCTTTTGGCGCACATTTCTTCCAGGAGCAGAGACGCTACCGCCTGCTTTCTTGTGGCGGTCGTGTTTGTGCCTGTGCGCTGGTTTGAGCGTGCGCTTTTTGCCCTATTCTATTCCATGAATACGTGTTGTAGGCGAGCGTTTGGGCGTTCCGCGCACTTGTACCCTGTACTTCCCCCGTGACGCCCACATTTTGTCAAGTTGTTCCCCATTCCGAGTGTTGCGCCCCGTGTTCCGCCTACTTTTGTTGCGTGCGCCGCGCTATGTGCGATTTTCGCTGTGGCCTGTGCGATTTTCGCTGTGACCTGGCGCACGCAGTTAGATGGCCTGTGCGCCAACGTGCACCGCGCACTTTTTTATCGCGCATCCGATGGTTTTCTCGCGCACGGCCTTCCATGAATCGATGTGCGCTGCTTTTCGTGCAATTTTCACACTTGCACTGCGATTTTCGCTATTCCACTGCGATTCGCACGTTTTTGCCCACTTGCGCCGCGCTAATTATTCCATGAATCGGCCTCTTAGTATTATAAAAATAAAGGATTTATTTAAATACAGGTAGGCCCAGATAAATCTAGGGGTTAAGTAAGTACTAACACATTATATGAAACCACAGTATAAAAAAAACACTATACTTGAAAGTACACATACCCAAGTATAGACCTTATTTGAAGTACCTAACAGTAGTTCTAGGGAAGCCAAAACATTTTCATGCATAGGTCAAGCCTATTCTTGGGGAGTAAAAACCAATGGTTACTTTTTACAATTACATTCAGTAATGCAAGGGCAGTAGAACCTTCCAGTTGTATAATGATTCTCAGTACAAATCACTTAATCAGTCAACTGGACAATATACTTTTGGTGAATAGTGAAACACTTATTCTAGGTGCAGTAAAAACCTAGAACTACTTTTGTCATAACACACAGTTATACTAGGTGAGTAAAACCTAAGGATGTAATATACAATTACAGGTGCTTGTGAAATCAGGGAACCCCAGATTGAGGTAAGGAGTAACTCTTTTAACTTATTTTGGATGGCACACAGCTAACACAAGGTAAGTAAAACCCACACACTTTGTTTAACCTCACAATGAAGGGGAAAGTAAAACCCAATGGTACATTTTACTGAATAGTCATTCTAGGTAGGCAACAACCTCATACAGACTTATTCTGGACAGGCTAGCAGCAAGTCAGGGGAAGCAAGACCCAGTTGGGGGACACTCATACAATTATCCTCAAAGGACTACTCTGGTGATACCAACAGATGGAGGACACTCATACAATTACCCTCAAGGAATAATCTGGTGAAACCAACACTTTATTTTTGGTAAGAGGCACAACCTAATCACAGGAGAGTAAAATACCTTCACATCTACGTTCTATTAGACTGGCAAAACAGTGGCTAAGGAAGAAAAGATGTTAACCAGTGCATCACACATTCAGGATCAGTAAGAACTTTTGTAACTGTTCGCTCTTAGAATTACAGTTACCAACCAACTCTTTCCAAGTAAGTAACTTTTAAACACGTATTTTCTTTTCTAGGCAGAAGTCCAAAACCCTTGACAGTCTTTCCCTTATTCTTGGAGCATGAGTGTTTTCAGTGGCAGAAGGGGTGTCACTAGGATAAGTGACCAACAGGCAGTGTCAGAATAGGTTCTGTAGTAGCAAAAGTCAGAGTTCCTTAGGAAGACTGGGCAAACAGGTAAATACTTTACTTCTAGGGTTAGAAGAAGTTCCAGGGGCTTCGTAGAAGACACCCCAGCAGGATTCTAGCAGTGGGACTGGGTGCACTGGATGAGAGGCCTCTCCATCACAGTAAACACCACACAGCTACACAGAAATCCTAACAGGCTTAAGGTAAGTACATACCCAAACCAACACAGTACCTCAGCATTGAATAATATTTTGCAGCAGGAGAACTTCAGGGTCTGAAGCCAAATACCCGGTCAATGGATTCCTTGTCGTGGAGACTGAAAACAAGACCTCGGAAGGGACTTTGCAGCAGGGATCGATGAAGAAGGCTATAGGCAAGGTTTCCATTGTGGCTAAATGCTGTTCCGCGTATTTGGCATCTTTTCAAGGAGCACAGAAGAAGAAAGAAAATCGCAGTTAAATTATCATCATTACAAAGGTCCAGCACTCTGGTGAGGGACATTTTCAGACTCGCTTTGTGTCTCTGGAGATGCACCAGGATGCCCACGAAGTTTCAGCGAGATTCGGAATTTCGGAAGACCGTGCACTGCATGATGGCTTGAGGACCCAGGGTATTGGGGTACTGCAAAGATGCAAGATCACAACAACACATGGGATGGCTCAAAATGCAGGCCTTTCTGAGTCTAGTGTGTCTCACTAGGCTCTGGGTGGAGGTCGTCGTTTTCGTAGATCCCAGGTCGATTGGAAGCAAGGGCTACAGCAGGCTCCGTTTACACAGCAGACTCTTCGATTGCTGGAAATCGTATCAGCCGCTTTTCCTTCATCTTCCTCCTTGGTTTAAATTCCAGTGGTCAACATATCTTCAGCTTCCAGGTTCGCAGTATTTATCAGGAATTACAGCACAACCTCTGCACTCTCTCCCCGCATTTTACAAGAAAGGGCGGTCTGGTTGTCCAATCAGGACAACCAGCCCCCCACTGGGAGTTGTCCCCATTCAAGCAAGGCATTAGACAAAGGCCTGGGGAGTTTTGGACTCCTCCTTCACTTCCTGCTCTCACAGACAGACTGGAGCCTGGGCGGGGAGTCCAGGGGACTCCCGTCGAAGACAAAAATCACACAAAGGAATTTCCAACCCTGGATGTCAGGGGAAGGAACAAGAAATGACAGGAAACACTAACATGGCAACAAAAAGAAGACAGGGGGCATTTTGGTAAAAATGGACACCCTTAGGTCCCTTTACTGCAGCTGTGAACAAAGCCTGCGGTAAAGGTGCACCAAATTAATACAAGGTATCACTGCCACCGTCAATTTAAGGTAAGCTTGTCCCTGTAACAGAATTGTTACAGTTTTAGTGTGAAAGGGATACATTGTATCTCCCCAGCATTCCACATAAGGTTTGATGTGAGGGTTTCACTAAATAAAATGTAAAAGCGATCCTTTCTACCCTTGGGAACTGTAGTTCACTCAAGGTTAGCACAAGAAAGTTAAAAGGGCAGCCCCTAAGGCAACCCGGCAACAACAGGCACTTACTGCAAATGAGTTGTTAAAGAGGATAACTTTAAAATGACACTATGGGGAGTCTTAAAAATGACACCCATAAAAAGAGTTAAAGATTATTTGAGTGTGGAAAAAGGTTCCCACTCACTGAGGTATTAATGAAAAATATCCCACTAATAAAGCAAAAAGGTCTGGGGTTGAACCAGGAAAGGAAGATTTACTAGTTCTGTGCAAATCGTACTTAACAAGGACGTATGAAAGGAGCACCCTCATAGAAACAAGCACTCTCTTCTTGCGTGGATGTTGCGAGCTGGTGAATAGTAAGATTACGTGCAGTCATCGTGGTTCTGCTCTCTGTACACCTCAATCAAATGCTACTGCTTGTCAGAAGAGATTGGCTGTCTATGGACGTGGAGCTCGTGCAAGAAGAAATATTCTCTGTGCTTTGTTTTGAGTACAGTTGCAGCCCTCTGGCCAAATGATCACATCTCTCACTGTCTACATACAATGGGACATTTGTGAAGGAAAGACACACTTATCATCAGCATTTGGTGCACATAAGTTAACCATACATATTTGCTGGTTGTTTCAGTTACCAGAAATACCTATATATGGGCAGAGCTGATACATTTCACATTTCTCATGTTACGGGTGCACCCCATATGTCAACAATCCCCTGGAATAACTTGAAATGTTTGCCCTGTATTGTCCCCACCCCACGTCTTCTCGTGTTTTGTGTTCCCTAGTGAGAAAATGGGTCTCCTGCAGAAATGTAATCTATATCACATGTCAGCATAAAAAGGACCAAAACTGTTAAACCCACAGACTTTCCATGATATTAACAGATCTTCACCCATGAGAACAGCTCCTGCATCTCCCCCCAGCACCCAGAAATATGCTGGTAACAGTGGAAAACAAAACAAGTAACAACCCCCAACTGCTGTTTCCTCATTTTACCGAATCTGGAACTAACCCAATCCACCACAATTATTCTATGGTTACATGTGATTTTAACGTGTTGAATTTTTAACAAACCTAAAATACTTAAAACAAATAATGACTTTTTTTTTCGTTGTTTTGGGGGGTTCCCTCAAACCTCCTTTTTTTAATTAATACTTTACTTTTCCCGCACCCCCAAAACTAATATTCTCTTTCCCAACCACATATATATAGTTTTAACAAATTTGTGCTTTTTTTATAGTTGTTTTGGGTTCGTTAAAAATTCAATTTGTTGTTTTCTATTTGTCAAAATCACTGCATACTTACGCCATGCTTCCTATGTAGTAAACCAGTCTAGATCCACACATTTCAGGCTCCCGAAACCTATTCTCAAAAAGCAAAGAGCGACTCTTCAGTGTGCTTACCTATAACTCAAGGTTCTTGCCACTTAGGTTTTGAAAAAGGGGGAAGATGGCATCAAAGGAGGGATTTTCCTAAGTTTACCTATCGGCTCAATAGTGCTTCCAGCTCTACAGTGTTTGTGGTGGTCATGTGTGTCATGCCCAACAGTGATGGCTAACTTAAATAATAACCCCCCATTAAGTGCTAGCAAACAAAATAATTTGTACTATGATACCCTACATCCTGACCCCTTCTAAGGTTCACCGACCGCAACAAAGTTGCTGATCCTTAATCACAGTTGTCTGTCGTTGCTTCTGAGAAAGGAGACGACTTAGACGAAGCATCATCCTTTCCGGTAAGTACTTGAGCAGACGGCCGACCGGTGTTCCTGGTGAGTAGCCAGCAGATACTCTGATCCATCATTGGCCAATTCCAGGTTACAGTTTAACAATCTACGACTTTGTGGATGCTTTGGGCCAAGTTTCCTCGGTCCTTTGACTTCATTGTCTTACTGCAGATGTTTCTGGTTACTGTGTGGTTGGTCGAATTCCTGGGGCTCTAGCCAATTCTTTGCCTCTGTAATAGATACAAAGACGTATACATTATAGTTGCATATTACTATGTTTCACAGGACAAAGGGGCATATATTTCTGTTTGTACTGCTGTAGTGTCTTCTTGATATTTTGAACTTAGACCTGTTATTTGTGAACATCCTGTGAATAGTCAGGGTACAGTTAGAAGGTGGCTTTGCCACATTTCAATGTTCTCCTGTATCTGCTGAAGCATAGGATCCCTTCCCTGCCTTTGAAATCAAACTCTGTCCATGTAAAGCGCTTGGAGGCAATTCCAGAGATGTCTTTTTCTAACTAGTCCTGTGTGCTGTCTCGATAGTGAAGAAAGACGGGACCTATGCTGGACCCATCACTTTAAGCAATCCCCACCAGCAGGCCAATAACTCTTACAATTACTCTTTGTGGGTGACTTTCTGCGTCTTCCACTATCTTTCGAGAATCTTCATCTGGCAGAGCCCATTGGCCGTGGGTACCGTAAGTGTTTGCACCACCTTTCCCAATGTCGGCTTTGTTTCTGGAGACAGGTCTGATAATTTCTGAAGACTGTGATGGATGAGGGACATGTCGATGGCAACCTCACCAATGTCCTGCTCCAGCAGCTCCTTGGATTCTCTGATGGCTTGAAAACTGTTCTGTTTTGATCAAGACCCTGAGCCACGGGCGCCATCTCCACTGTCAGTTTGGGCTGTGCAGAGTAATCCAGATTCATCTGTTTGCTTGGTTTACATTATTATCCATCTGTCATCAGAAACGGTGTAGTATTTCAAATGTTGCGGTCAGTGAGATCAAGATTAGGCAGCAGAGAAGTTGTTGCCCAGTTACAAGTTGTCGCCTTATGTGTAAAAGTACTGCATCTTCATATAGCGCAAAGTGGGGGAAACAGTCACCACGAGGCAAAGCACACACCTCATTTGTAGGCCATTGTGTTATTCAAACTGGGTTTCTGTGTTTAATGATTATAATTATAGACCAGGAGTAGCATTCAGCAGTAGCAGTCCTACACCAACTCCAGGTACATTCAGTAAATGTTATGAAAGCATTACATTTGTAGTGTGGGGCCCAGGTCTACTCAAATATTTTGAAAACCAATGGTCAGCTGATGCAATTTAAAGCCCTCCAACAACCTTGCGATCTGGGTCTACCTCCTTTTGGAAAATGTCTCTTACCACACAACTCACCATGGTGCCCAGCAGAGGCGCAGTGGTGCCCCACCTGGACATGCAATGAGTCAGCACCAGGTTCAGTTGAGCACACTGCACCATTCCAGAACTTATGCAAGCTGCAAGCAGCCTCTGACAGCTTTCCCTAAGCTCTGAGCCTCTGGCTACTCAAATCATTGTTAACAATGATCACAGCTGTCCCAAACGGTCACTGCACTCTGGGTATTCGGCAACCTTGTTCTCTTCACTGTTAGTTTCCACCTTCACAGGTGCTCCAGCCAGTGCAACCATCCAAGATCCACCAGGTCAGTGGCCAGAGAATTGAGATCCTTCCAATAAATCGCCCTAGCACTGCACCACATACGTTAGGGTCTCCCCTCCCCACCAGTCCCCAATCCAGCAAAATGCTCCCAGAAAAGGTATTACCACCTCTATTGTTAAAGGTTTGGGGTCGCCAAGGGCCACTGCCACAATGACCATTGGCTAAATGGGGCTTTAGTGCCCCCCAAAATTTGGGTTACGTTGACTTGACCTGGCTCAGCTGCATGGCCGTTGGCAGGCAGGACAGGACACCGACAATAAATGGTGCCGTGGGCTACACTGTTAACAAAGGTCCGGCGTTTACAAATGCAAAGCATTTAATTGTTAGCACCTGCGTTCCTATGCACACGTCTGTAGGTAATTGAAATGGTGATGGGATGTTAGCATTTGCATGTCAGGTGAGTGGTTGGAAGGATAGGAGGGGACAGAAGACAGCTGGATCTCACAGCAGGCCTTAAGAGTTAACTGCTTTTAACACTGAAGCTTCACCAGAAGAATCTCTTCAGAATGTGTAAAGAAGTTAAACGCCCACGCACACACAAGTTTGCTCCTCCCCACAGTCTCTGAAGTTAGCTCCTCTCCCAAAATTTGAAGGGTTGCCCCAACCACCAAACGTTTAGAGTAAATTACACCCCTTCTAACGTGCCAAGACCAGGACCAGATTAGCAAACTCTTGGGGAGCTCTTCTAATATGACCGTCCGAGACACCAACTTGTGTCAATGGGTCGGCTCAGTGGTCAGACTCTGGACTGTTTCAGAAGGTGAACACCAAAGAATCTGAACTTTATTTGTGGAAGACGACTGCAGGGACGGTAGATCTCTCGGCAGAGCTCATGATTAGGGTCTCATTTAAGCAGGATCTGTGTTTGAGGCGGATCAAAGCAGAACCATCAACGTAGTTTTGTAGATTCAAATGGCGTGCTCCAATGAATGAAAAATGTTAAGTAATTTATATTCTTACATGTATGTTCTTATAACCTGAATAAGAGCATCTGTTACTACTCCAAAAGCCACTGAGTTAACAATCACATTACATTTTGTTATGTTTGGGAGATTTAGGGCCCAATTCATTGAATGTTTAGCGTGCTGCAAAGTGACTTTGCAATGCCAACAAACACCTTGAACCGGGCCTAATTCGCAGTGTGGTGCAGAGTGTATTTTTGAGGAGCAAAGTCACTTTGCATTGCAAAGGAACTCTTTGCATCACGATAAATGGGTCTAATTCAACAAAAAAAGACATTAGGAGCATTTAACACAGTACAAAGAGTACTTCTGTAGTGCGAAGTGGCTTTGCTCTGCAAAAAAGCACGCAAAAATACACTTTACACCACTCTGTTAATTAGTCCCGGTTCAACGTGTTTGCTGGCAGTGAAAAGTTACTTTGCCCTGTGCTAAACGTTTCATGAATTAGGCCCTTAATATGAAAGGGCACTTTTCGGAAAGGTGTCATTACCACCCAAAACAAGAGCCTGCATGTATTCTGCTTTGGGAATGCAGCAGTTGTACAGTTCACGTCTGCAGAGCAGATCTTCGTTGCATTTGCAATTGGAAGCAAGAGTGAAAACACGAGTTTACACGTGTAATATGTGCCCAATGTCGTCGTTAGGGGGTCTGGGTGGGCCCGGGCCCCTCTTCTGAAATCCTGGCCCCCCCTTACCTCAGCTGGGCTACTTTCTCTGCACTGTCTACAGTGCTGTGGCACACACACAGGGCCGCTGTCAATGCTGTCGCACAATGAAGAGCTGTTAAGTCACCCTGCAGCTAAGAGCAGCCCCTCCAATCAGAATGTAGCGCACAAAACCGCTAATGATGGGTTTTTATTGACTCAATGGTTTAGTGCCTACATTCTGATGGGAGGGGAGGTGCACAAAAGCAGTGTGGTAGTTGGTGTGCACAAAAGATTCTCTGCAATAGTGCTTCTGACATCACACATTGCCCTTTTATAGGCCGGCCACCCTATTTTTGTCTGTGGCCCCCTCTGTGTCCCTCTTAAATTTGATTCCTGCCAACGCCACTGTATGTGTCACCAAATCAAAAGTGACACACATTTGTGAATAATAATAATAATATAATTAATAGTGTCAAATGTTTTGAACGCACCATCTGCTCGGGGTTTCACAGCTTACTAGCAGCCGTAGGCCAGGGCCCTTTGGAATTGGTGCAGGCATCAGCCACGTGCTGGCTCCTAGCTGTCGAAATGGCGAATCTGAGGTTTGTAAGCAAGTGCGCATGCTCTAAAAGAGCCCTGTTTTGGAGTTACACTCGCCGTTGCGGATGTGACGGAGGCGTATTCTTTGTGGTCACTCGATTGAATCATGGACACTCACCTCATATATTCGTGAATTTATCCCAAGGGCGATCGCTCATATTATTTTTGACAAATTAATATTTTAGATGCTATATTTCACTCAAAGGAGAATTGCGGCTACATTTTTTTGCTAAATATTTGATGAGTCTCCGAAGTGACTTCTCATTCATCTCAATTCTGTTGCATCAAGTGGACACATTGGTTTGCTATTGGAAATGAAGCCCAGCCGTTGACTAGAAACACGCTTTCCGCAGGGCCCATCTTACGCCTGCCTGGATGTGCTTGCCTCAGCGCGTGCACTCTCTGCGGCCTCTGGCTACTCATACAATAATTAGATCTGCCCCCGCATTTAATTTCTATAGCCGTGCTGCCAGTGGCGCGGTGCCTGCTCCACATAGAACAGGCCTCTTCCTTTTAAACAAACGACTTCATAAGAACTGCCAGACCAACATCAAATAAAGCGCCCACCTTTTCAAAATATACACATTTTATCCTCGTTCGTTTGCATGTGTGTCACGTAACTCACCCGCACTCAATCACAAGTAATCAGGCTGCCAAGGGAGTACATTGCACAAAATATGTTGTTTTTTCTCCCTGCGTCCTTTTGCTATCTACTGTATAAATATTACTCATATAGAGATGCGCATGCCAGCACTTACCAGTCATCTTACTCCCCTACACCCCTGACCTATTTTTTTCCACCCACATGATTCCCGTTAGGAAAGGCATCCATTACACACCCTTGTTTCATGAGAAACATTTCCCAAGGAAACTAGTTTGCCAATGTTGTGCTGTTCACAAGGTGGTACGGGCATGGTGACGACTATTTCTGCACTGATAAGACCGACTGACGCTTCAAGTAGAGACCACAGAAGCGTCTCCTGATGGCAAGGCCAAGTACATCTTACAGCAGCAGGAGCCCATCAGTGATCTGCATCATTTTGGCTTACTGCACAAAAACCCAGACTCATTTAAAAGTGGAAAAGGTCGCTTTAATGTGACAGGCCAAAGCTTACAATAAAAACGCTTAACTGGCTCCATGGCCTAACAAACTAAAGAAATATTTTAACAACCAATTAAATAAATTGAACATTTTCATTTTCATTTTCCCCCAACAATTAAATAATTAAATAACCCATTTCCTCCCTAATGATCCCTTGGATCCTACCGTCTCCTTGCCCCTTTTCCAGACGTCCCGCTTTCTCCCAGGGGCCATGCCCCTCCAGGCTCAATACCTGTTCCCCCGGGGTGACCTGCTTGTGCAAACAGCGCCACCCCATCCTTTCCCGTGTCATTCCCCCATTGTGCTTCCCTCCCCCCACATCAAAAGGGGCCATGCCCCCGGCATCAGAAAAACCCTCCCCCGAGGAGTTCTTTCTGCCAACCCCCCCCCCAAACTTTTCTACCTCAAACTTTTTACTCAGTCTCCCAGCCAAGAGCCCAAGTCCGCCAGGTAGTGATTATTCCCATACACGGACAAGTGTACCCCATCCTCTCTAAAGACCCTCATATGTTATTTCCTTATGGTCCATGACTTGTACCGCCACCGAGGCACAAAATTTGCCCATTTCTCTGTTTATCCCCTTCCTGGCCCGCTCTATTGCTCCCTCACTTCTCGCTCCTCTCCAAACTCTTCACAGCAACAACTTAGTCCACACCACCACTGCTTGAGGCCACATTTCCCGCACCCACACTAAGTCCCTTTTCATCTTCTTTAGCAGAGCCACCCCCGTATCTCTCACCAGGTCATTCTCCCCTGCATGCATAATCACCACCTCTGGAACCCCATAGCGTTCCCTCATCCCTGCCAATATAGGAAGCAGCTGATCCCACCGCAGGCCCCCCAAACCGTGCCATCTCACCACCACTTCCTTGTAACTGCACCCCAGGTGCCTTCCAAACACCCTTTTCTCTGCCTCTTTCCCAGCACACTTAACAATTGAATGGCCAACAATCCAAACTTGCGCCAACTCCCCCTTCTTTCGCGCAGCATCTGAAAAAGAAATACAAAATCACTGACAAGTCAAAATATTTCGACAACAACAGTTGGCCCACAAGGTCCTACTCCACCTTCCTTCAACATTCCCCTTTTTCAAACTCCCTGACGTACCCCTTGTATTTCCCAGACCTCCAACGCCCCAATCCCTTCACCTTGTCCTCTGAAAAACCTAGCCTGGTACCCTCAGATGCTGCGCCCATCCTAAAGGAATGAGTCCCAAAATCCTCCGCCTTTTCTCCCACTGCCACCAGCGCCTTCCGCAATACCCCTAGCACCTGGGCCGCTGAAACCGGCGATCCATCCGCATGCTGAAAAACCAAGCCTGTCTTACCCCCACAGCGCTCCTTCCACACCTTGCCTGCCTGAACTGGGTATAAAACCTTGCTCCCTCGACCCAGCAGAACCCAAGAGCCCCTTCCCTTCTGGTCCGTCTTAGACCTTTTAATCTTGATGTCTAAACCTTCTTCTGTAATTTGAACATCTTCCCATTGCAGTCCCCCTACCCCGCCTTTTCCCCCGACCAACTCAGAAACCCTAAAAGCCCCAAAGAATAACCACGTAAAACAAGTCGCAAACAGTTCCCCTTCCCATACCGACCAGCAAACTCCCCCCACCACCTCAATCAACCTCCTCAACAATTCCGCCGATATCGGCCTCCTCTTATCCTTGTACCTCTTACTCTCCCTTGCCCATCCTTCCAACATCCTACTCGCCATTTCCCCCCCACTTGGCTGAAAACCCCAAAACCATTTCCCATAAAAGGCAATCTCTGCTAGCTTCCCCGCTATCGTTGCCCTTGACCAGCCCCTGCCCATGCACCTCAGGAGGAAATTCGTGACATCATCCCTCCTCCGCTCTTCCGCATCCCATCTACCCTTCCAACTACAAGCTCCTCCTCTAATAAAATCCTCCCAGGCCCTCCTGTATGACTTCTTAGATGCCAAGGCCAAAGAACCCTCCACCAAAGCCAGCGCTCTCAGCTTCCTATCTTCCACAGCTCCTCCAGAATCTGCTGCCTCTCCTGATCTGCATCTGAAGCCAATCTATGGAATCTCTGCCATTGAAAACGAGATGATAATGCATCAGCGATGCCATTATCCTTCCCCGGAACATGTGTTGCCTTAAACACCACATTCCATTCCATGCAACGCAGAACAAATTCTCTCATCAGTCTTGCCACCCTCTGATCCCTAGCCGACTGCCTGTTCACCACATGGACCACGCATTCGTTGTCAACATTGAAGTTCACCTTCTTGTTTTGCAACTCCTTCCCCCACAACTCCAATGCCACTAGTAATGGAAAAAATTCGAGAAATGCAATACTCCTCCCTTCCTTCAACCACCGCGCTGGCTACTTCTCCGCACACCACTTTCCCCCCAAAACACTCCGAAACCTCCGCCCCCTGCTGCATCCGAAAATATCTGAACTTCCCATGTCACCGGGTCTCCCTGCAACCACATTGACACTCCATTGAAACTCTCCAAAAAGCGCAACCAAATTCTGCAATCCTCCCTCACTGCCCCTGATACTCTTATCCGATGATGTGGGCACTTTTCTCCCGCCATGGCCCTTGCCATGTTCCTGCAAAACGTCCACCCTGGGGCCACCACCTTACATGCAAAATTCAGATGCCCAACCAATCTCTGCATCTCCACCAGCATCATTTTCTTGGCCCCCACTGCTTTCTCCAACAGTACCACCAATTTGCTCACCTTGTCGTGCGGCAAGCGTGAGGTCATGGCTACTGAATCCAGTTCAATTCCTAGAAATGTTAACACCACTGCCGGCCCTTCTGTTTTGTCTTCGGCTAATGGTACACCCAGCTCCTCCATCAATTCCTGAAACAACTTTAGCATTTCTCTGCAATCCTCCTCTCTTTTTGCCCCGCTAATGAACAGAAAATCATCCAGATAGTGCAGCACACTCTCCCACCCCGAGCTGAATGAGAAAACCCACTGTAGAAAAGAGCTGAACCGTTCAAACAAAGCACAGGAAATTGCGCACCCCATTGGCAATGCTTTGTCTATGTGTATGCGGTCCTCAAACTGCAAACCCAACAACCAAAAAGCCTCCGGGTGCACCGGCAATAACCTGAAAGCCGCCTTGATATCGCACTTGGCCATGAAGGCCCCTCACCCTTCCTTCCTTATCAACTCAACCGCCTGGTCAACACTTGCATACACAACCCCACATTCTTCCGGGGCAATGAAATCATTAACTGACATACCCTCCGGCCATGACAAATGATGAATCAGTCTGAACTCCCCCGGAGCTTTCTTGGGCACCATCCCCAATGGGGATATCACTAAGTCACCCGGCATGTCATCAAATGGGCCCACTATCCTTCCTGCCACTATTTCCTTGTTCAATTTTTGTCTTACCACCTCAACATTCTCTCTCGCCGACTTCAAATTTTCAGCCCACCGACGCACCCTTGGGCCCTGGTAACCAAATCTGAACCCCTGACAAAACCCCTCACTCAAAATCTTAGCCCCTTCCCTATCCGGATAAAATTGCAACCATTTTTCCAACACAACCACTTTAATTGGAGTAAAAGCTTTTCCCCACAACCGCTTTTCCTGAACCTCTCCCCCTCCCCTGTCTCCCTGTTGGAAACACTGCGTGAGAGGGTGTTTTCCCCCACACTTGCTACACTCGTGCCTGAACCTACACAGGGTCCTTGTGCAGCCCTCCTTATTATACCCCCAGCACGCTGCTGAGGACTAACCCCTGCCTCCTCCCCCCGCCCCTTCATGGGCGGGGCGACCAAGAAAGGGCCGGAAAGGCACAGGCAGCCCACTTGCTGTGTGCAATGTCGGGGCAGGCCTCGTTGGGGCCATCCATTGCAGCCAGAGATCCATATCTATCTCCCCCCAGACCGCCTGACTGTCCAATGCCATTCTCGCTCTGAATTCCTCATCATACCTTACCCAGGCAAAGCCCCCAAAACCCGTGAAAGCCTTCCTTATTACATCCATATATTTAAGCAGGGCCACGCAACGCTCCGGGAATTTTTCGCAATACACACTGCATAAATGATAAACGCTGACGTCCAATTCTCAATAGTCACCGGGACCCTTGGGCGTGAAGCCAATTCCCTCTCTTCCTCCTTAGACCCCTCCTTTGCTCTCACTTCCCTATGGAGCAATTTAAAGACATCCACAAATTCCCCCTGCCTGGTCCTCTTCTCTCAGGCGAGGCGTTCCGTCCTCCACCCTGGAATCCTCATCGCTAGGGGCTGTGCTGCGCCCTCTAGGCTCTCCTTGCGCTGACCGAGGAGGGGCCGTACTGAAACCCTCTACCTCCACCTGCCCAGCGGGGGCTGCGCAGCACCCTCCGCCCTCACTCCTCCTACCCGGCGGGGCCGTTCCGCGCCCCACACTACCTTCCTCAATTGATGGGGACCTCTCCCTCCTTCTCCCACCTGCCCTCTTCTGCAGGTATTTACCCCCTCTTCCCCTCTGCCCTGACACCCCTTCTGTGCCCCATCCCTGCCCCCACTGTTGTTCCCTCGAGCCCCCCTTTTGAGCATTCCCAGCTTCCCTAGGGCTATCATTCACTGCCTCCCTCACTGGCTGCCCACCCGACATCATTTCTCCCCCGCCCGCCCTCCTGTCTATCTCCCTCCTCATATTCCTGCCCCTGGATTCCCAAACCTCCCCTCTCCCCGCCACGGGGGTGCAAGCCACCACTGCCGCGAGAGCCCCGTCTGCCGCAGCTCTACGCTGCGGCCTGCCCCCACATACCTCTCCTTCTCCCGTTACTTCCCCTACCGCCCCTTCCAATTGGGCCTTAGATGCCCTGCTAATTATTTCCAGGGCCTCCCTCAGAGCCCTAGCATCAACCAAACCCTTCTTGGCGGCTCCCTGTCCCACCATAGTGCCCAAATATCTGGATGTGCTCTAAAAATATACCCCTAGAAAATTAATCTAGCTAACCTAAGCTCTCGAGCCAAAATCTACCCGTGGACCTATACCCCCCAAAGACAAATACACTTTGCCCCGGGTTAACCAAGCACTTGCTATCACAAAAAGCTAGTGTAAAATACCCACAAAAATGCTCTTCCCAAAAACTATTTTTAAAATTATTTATTTATTTTTTTAAATATTAATTACCCCCCTAAATACTGCCCTATCGGTTAAAAACCCTTAACCCGGCACAAAGAGCCCCGAGAAAAGGGAAGCCCCAAAAACCAACAGCACAACCAGAAATTGGGCCGAGATGAGCCGTGTCACACTGCCCCCTGGATGCGTGTAAGTGCCACCACACTGAACCAATTGAACGGTCCCTTTAAGGAGAGAAACACTGCCCCCTCTGACACACGACGGCTACCGCGTGTATAATTCCCCTCACGGCCGCGCAACACAGGACCCAGCGCTCCCTAATTTAATATCCCCACAACCCTAACGGAGAAGAGGCCCAAGCCTGGCTGCCCAATATCCTGCCCGCCCCCCTACCAGACCACGCTCCCCGTCACCTTAACTCCTAAAACCCCACCCCTGCTGCACGCTGGAAAAATTGCCGGGACAACACACCACGAAAGAAAACCATGCACCGGACCGCGGGTAACGCTTGGAAATGAGCCAGGTACAGTAAGGGGGGGTACCTTATCTACGGTACCCCCGGCTATAATAATAAAATATAAAGCTTTGAAACTGCTTGCTGACTACACCTAACCTCCCCCAATACTAACTAACTATCCCTCTCACCTACTTTACCCTGCAGCACCGAAGGCCCAGCTACTTCAGGGAAGGCTCGGGAGCAGGCGACAGGACTGATACAATCACCAAGTCCTAACCGTCGCCTGCCTCCCGAACCTTCCTTTAGCCCTTAAATACCCCCCGGGAGGCGCTCTGCCCCCACTGGCCGTGTGCAGCGCCAAAAACTCCCCGGGGGAAAACGCTTCGCGTTCCCCCCCAGAGCCACCCTTGCACGAGAGAACGAGAGTTCCGGAGGCTGAACCACCAAGGAGCTAATTTTCATTGCTGCGTAACGTTAATGGGAGGTGTAAAAGCTAATGGTTTTATATTAATATCACGCCCAAATTTCATACATTTGTACGCAGAGAGGAAGGACAGAACTCAACTTCTCTCTCTGCCGCCTCCCTTCCTCTCCGTCATATAAATGCTCAGCATTTTGCACCAGCATGCATTTCATGCCGACACCAATGCAGGGGATCCCTATGGAGCTGCCGCTTTATATGCCAGCATAAAGGAGGCAGACTCAATAGGGAATCATTGTAAACACAGCGTTTACAATTACAATTAAATGCTGCCTGCCCAACATACATGTATGTCTACCCAAAACAGCTGCACGCTGCCAAACAGTCTGGAGAAAAATGAGCACCTAAGGAGCTCATATTCATTGGGGCATAACGTTAATGGAAGGCGTAAATCAATAGGGTACCATTGTAAACGCTGCCTACACATGTGTACGCCGCCTTTGGCCATGCACATTTGCACACCACTGTGCAAATGACCAATAGTTGGTGGCGGGGAGCGACTACGTGTATGTCACATAATGGCTCCACTCCACTAAATTATGGCCTGGAATAAAATTAGAACCTAAGGGGCACGTTTTAAATGGGGCAGAACGTAACCAAAATGCCTAAACGTCTTGTGTAAAGGCTTTTATGCATTGCGCTTAAGCTACGCCTGATTTTCCTGCATTTGTAAGTCAGAGAGATGAGGCGGAATGCCACTAGCATCTCCGCTGTTCCCTTCCTCTCTGCATACAAATACTGCAGCATTTGCGCTCATATGCATTTACATGTGGGCACAAATTCTGGGGATCCCTTTGGAAACCACATGCAAAAAGCATGCAGATTCCATAGGAATCCATTGTAAATGCCGTCGGCCAGGCGTATATGGCAGGCAGCATGTACTTCATTTGCACAGCGGAGTGCAAATGTGCAGGACAAAAGGCGGGGCATATTTTTGTATGCTGCCTTTTGCCCTACACCTTTTCACTCCACCGTCCAAATGACCAGAATTCAGCAGTGGGGAACTGTGCATGCAAAAGAGCAAGTGAACAGGTTCCCACCACCAAATTATGCAGTGACTCAAAAATGAGCCCCCCCACAAAGAGCTTGTTTTAAATGAGGCGTAATGCAAATTCAATGTGTACAAGTCACGCGTGAGACTTTTACACAGAAAATTTACATTACTTGTGTTAATTTTTTTGTATGTCAGAGAGTAGGGGCACCTTCCTCTTCACCAAACAACTATTCAGGCCTTTACTCCAGCATGCCATTTTCATGCTGGCGTAATTCCTGTCGACTCTGCCTACTTTTTACAGTAGCAAAAGGGAAGTGGATTTCACAGGAATCTATTGTAAATGCTGCCCGACAAGCGTAAATAGCAGGCAACGTTTACTCCTTTCGCTCAGTGGACTGCGAAAGGGTGGCATAAACGTGAGTAGGCCGCCATTTTACACTCCGCTAAGCAAACGTTGAAAAATGACACGGAGGGCACCTGTGTATGTCAAAGTGTAAATGTAACAAGTGCCCCATGCACAAAGTATTGTTGGGTGTCCTGACCCACGTTTGAGCTATCATGCTGCAACGTTTGGTGCTGTGGGCATAGAAAATCCAAGATGGCCAAAAAGCCCACATGTACGCCAGAATAGGAAAACTGTGCAGTACTGGCATGGAAAACATCATGATGGCCAGAACTTCCCAGAAAATGCACAGGGAAATGCATGAAGAATAGGCTGCCACCCATTTTTGCCTAGGTTGTGAGCACAGGAGGGCACTGCCTAAAACCACCATTGGGCTACCCACACAGTAGCCTGAAAACATTGGGAATGGCAATGCTGATTGCCAAAAGCAACCTAGAACTGTGGGGAATTCATTTTCTTGAATCCCACAAATGGTTGCATTACCAGTACTCACCACTATCAGAAAGCCGGCGTTTTAAAACCACCAGACTTTTGTGTAAAACTGAACAAATGAAACAAAACCAGACCAAGGAAAGACTTGCTAAGAGGTGGATACAATGTAAAACTATACTCTGAAATGACTTGAAGGAAGTAATTATTTAATGTGTATGTAAAAATCGTAATAGACTTAAACTGGGGGACAAAAAGTGACATTTAGCTGAAACCTGGCTTAATGAAACAGAATTCTGCCTGACATCTACCCCCACAGGAGTTAAAACCTGCTCAGCTACTCTTCCCCTTGCCAAAAGGAGTTGTCACCTCTATGATTAGATTAAGGGTGGAGCAGCTACAGGGAGTTGAACAAAGGCCTGTCCTGGGCCCAGGCAGATGGTTTATTGGGGGGATCGTAAATGGCTTCCTTTTGAACAAAGCCCTTCCTTGACTCAGGCAGATGGTTTATTGGGGGGGCCGTAAAATAGCCTCCTCTTGGCAGAAGCTGGGAGGGGCACGGTCTCTGAGCTTGGCAGAAACTGGATAAACTGGTTTCTACACCATGTGACCTGAAAAGACACACCCCTGTTGGCCAGAATATGATTCTAAGAAAGATGTATAACTCACAGTGCGGACTTGTCAAAATTATTTAAATGATACCATAATTCTTGTGATTTTTCTGTGCACGTTTTAAGACGCGTTGGGAATTTGTGTGATGTTCTGGGGCAAAACCCCGCTATTTATTGACACCACATACTCTGTGTTTAAGCTAGCGACCTGGAAAGTTACTGAGATATGTGTGGGAGGGGGGTGTACATGTGTATAAATCTGGAGAAAAATCCGATGTTGCAAAACCCACTCAAAAGCACAACATGTTGCCATTTCTGGATGCAAGCCCCCAGGAAGAGCAGAGTTTGAACAGAGTATACCTCATGTGATATCTGATGGCTGCATGTAATTTTAAACAACTGTGTATCTGTGCAATATGTATTTGAATCAAATATAGATTTGTGGGCAAACTGACCAGGGGAGGATCCTCTGACCCATAAAACCTACAACATCACTCTGACTCACATTTCCTTCCCCCAATCACGGGAGAGGGGAGAATTGGGCCAATGACAAGTAGAGAGGGGCAGGCTTAGCTAGGCCCAGGCACACACACATTTTCAAAACACATGAAAAGAGACTGCTGGGACAGGTAGAGACATTCAAATCCAGTTGCTGCAACGCGCTCTGCCGGACCACACAACATCCAGAAGATACCAGATCCAACACTTAGACTTTAAAACTCCAAAGAACTTGATTCAGAACTCAAAGCAAGTGCCTAAACCCACAAACTGAGAACTCTTCTCAGCAGGCCTCAGCATCCAGCAAACCTAACAGCGGTAGCAGCATCCAGGAGCCGTGCAGATCAGCGCTGTGTCCAGAGAAAGCTAGAACCGACTTGCTACTCCTTATACCTTTGCCGTAATCGCGATTCACGCATTCGCGAATTTTGCCGCGATTCGCGATTTGGTTAAAAATCCAGCCAAGTGTGAAAACAGCAGCTTCCTTGCTTTCCTTTGCCAAAAATTCGTTTAACCTGCTAGTTACTCCAAGAGCATTGTTAAAGGGAGCCTGAGCTCATCCCAAGTATCTTTCACTCACCCTGAACCTCCTAAAGGGAATTAAAACCATTTTCAACATATTCCTCACTTCATTGCCAGCACATATAAAAGCATTTTGGGCCTGTGTTTGAACTTCTATCCGTAGTCTAAGCTTGCTGGGGTGAACTGAATTACATTTGATTGCATGTCTGAGAACTGTGTGCTACTCTTCATTTCCTTACATTGCATAAGGGGGGGGAGTGGATTGCCAGAGAAAAGTGATTACATTGTTTTGTTGAAATCATATTGAGTATTTTCTGTACTGCATTTTCATTCAACATTGCATCCATCTGAACTTATATAAGGCATTCTCTACCACCTTATTCTTCTGTTCCTATTCACAAGTGTGCTACCTCATCCTTATACTACTCCTGGGTAACCAAATCAGTTTACTAGTAGGACATTATTCACTGTTGATCACTGCTCATGTTTTAAGTGTGATATTAATTATTAATTGATCATTAAAGTGTGATAGATATATTTTGTTTAATTTTTCTCAAATAAACCTTTTAAACTTGCAAAACAGAACTACTTCTTGGCTCAGTGGGGTCAGGGGGATTCTAAGAGAGGGGTGTTATATAGGGGTAGTCGTCCAGATTTCATGAACTGGACATAAAGATATATCAATAAGGGTTTCCATTCCGTACCCCAGGTTAGGCATTGACTTAGCTGTAGTATTTAATTGGATCTTCTTACAAACTGGGGGCTCGAGCCGGACGTCTGGGTTAGATCTATCACTTGTGCAGCTTAATACAGTGTGCTAACTGACGGGATACATAAATCCAGTCGGATCACCACGCTGCATTGCGCTGTAAAGCACTCCTCAAAAGGGACACTCCAAGGAAAAGGTCTGTTTTGCAAAAATAAAATACTAATTTCTGTAAGTCGGGACAGAGACCAATCTCTAGAATGACGACCTTAGTAGACATGAAAATAGCCAGAGAGCACTTCTTACATAAGTTATTTGTGAGAGGTGAGTGGACTCACCAGGACCAAACGGTCTGGTTGCAGGCCATCACGCAACAGGTCACTGAAACAGGGTCAGATAAATGGAGAGATCAGGGTCCCTTACATGTGGCCCTGAGTGAACTATACATGGCTCCTAAAGCTAAGGATGAACAAGACAAGATGGTTAGGATAGCGGCATATTTGTATCTATATATGGGAGCCATGCAAGACAGATGTGCTGAAGGCCACGATCTGGCAAATAGGCAACAGATGGCATTAGAAAAGGTCCAATCTGACCTGGTCTCTTCTGAGCAGAGGCTGCAGAGAAGCCAGGAGGCAGAAAATGATAGTAGGCAGTATATCATTAAAATAAAAGAGGACATGGATATACTGCAACAGGAAAAGGCTGACCAGGATACCAGAATTCTGGCCTTGCAGAAGGAACGCCAAGACAGTTTGGACTCCCTACTGCAGAGCCAGAAAAAGCTGGAGCAACAGAATAATTTCCACAGGGCATGCACAGAGCAGGTAGACACCCTGCAAATCCAACTAGACAGAGAGAAAGAGGAGAGCAATAAACTGATCCTGAAAGACCTGGATACCCAGGCAGAGTTTGATCAGGAGCGCCAGAAAGCTGGTGCCTTCCAAAGGCAAAGGGACGACCTGACGGCACAGATGCAGACTCTTAGTCAGGAAAGGGACACCTTAGGCCAGGAAGTCTGCCACTTAAAAAGAAAAATGGAAGAAAATCACCTGGCCCACCAGGGACTTGGTGACCTCCAAAAAGAACACCAGGACTTGCTAGAGCACACCAGGAGGGTGGAGGAGTCTCTGGCAAGACAGGAGCAGGCCAGTAGAGATGGGACTCAGGAGGTAACCCTCCTGCAGCAAAGACTGGCCCAGTGCTCCAGGACCAATCAGGAAACGCAGAGAGAGAATGAGGCTCTCTGCCGGCACAATGATAGGCTCAAACAACAGGTAGCGATGCAGGAGAGACTGATAGAGTCTAGAAAGGCCTTAACTGAGGAACTGAAGGCGCAGGCTCTTGCATTGCAACAGGGAGCAGGGGCGGATAGAGACCAGGTTCGCTGGGAAAGGGAAACTCCTGAGCATAACCTCAGGAGCCCTAGTACCAGAGGCCTTTATCTCTCTCAGTCCCTGAACTCTGCCACCCCCATGTCCCCTGGCGCACATGAGCACCGGGCCACAGGGATGGCAGATTACTATCCAGCCAGAAGCATGGGGCTCATAGGCCAGTACCTCCCAGGAATGGATGGGCGGGCATCCGGGTATGGGCACCCAAGCACAGTACAATTTAGTGGGGAACCCCAGGAGAATAGGCCCATTAAGGGCATCCCGAAAACTTCTGCCCAGTTAGGTCAGTGGGGGGGGGGGGTACCCATCAAATCCTGGCAGCAAGGAGGAATCTGAAGACTCCTCTGAACGGCGCAGGACACAAGAGACCAGGTCCCCACATTCTGCCAGCCATTCCCAGGCTCGCAGAATCCGGGAAAACCTGGAAGATCAGACAGGAATCTCTGGGAGCAGTGCCTCTGAGTCAGAGGATGAATGGACCAGGGTTACCCAAACCAAAAAGGCCAATAAGGCAAAAAGGGCCTTGCTTAAGGACCCATTGAAACAGATTAAGGCAATCAGGAGTGTCATCACGCCTTATCATAAGAACGTCAAGTATTCCGTTTGGGAGCACTTGGAGCTCTATGAGCAAATGATGGAGACTTTTCATTTGAAGGACAGCCAAAGCTGTATTCAATATGTAAAGTGGACATTCTCCCCTGAATACTTCAGTTTCTTTGCGGGGCTGGAGGACCAAAATCATTCAAGGTGGTCCACCTATAGGCCGGCCATCTTGAAACATTTTTCTGTGCACAGAAATCCCCAAGAGGCTCGCAAGGCAGCCTACAATTTGCAATGTGAGGAGGATCAGGCCCCACAAGAGTTTGTGCAAGAACTAAAAAATGCTTTTGCGCAGACCACCAGAAGAGTGCGCACAGACAGCAGAGAGTTTGTCAATACATTTTTCCATGCTCTCCCTAAATATATAATGACCCAGCTCGTGAGAGATTTTCATGAGAAAAGATCTTTAGACTGGGTCATTGAACAGGCTACCCGGATCTATGAGGTGCAGAAGCCCATAGAAAATAAAAATAATGCGCCCAAAAACCCCAAAACCAACAGCACCCCTGCTGCTGCCAAGGTGGCAGAGGTAAAGGTTGCCCCCGTTTTAGACTTGGAGATGGGGGGGCCTAAAAACCTACCTGCACCTAATAATCCTAAGCCCAGAAATCCCTCGGGCCAGTCACAGACAGGGAGTCGAGGAGGTAGTCCCACAAATGGGGTCTCTCGCTCTCCTGACTATGTAAGTCCTCGCTACAAGGGAAACAGAACCAATCCTGGGTTATGTGTGGACTCCTCCAGCCCAAGGGGGGGGATCCAACCAGGCACCCAACCCGGGGAACTTCCCTCCTAACTTCCCACAGGGGGGCAGAAATTCTCCAAACCCTGGCCAGAACTTTTTTCCCAGGTATCCACCCAACTTCCAGCCCCAAAATCATCCATCCTTCTTTCCCCAATTCCCTGAGCCCAGACAACCTAATCCGGGAGAGGGGAGGCCAAGGGTGGAGGGGTACCAAAATCTTCCCAACCAGGGGTACTACCAGAGAAGGGAGAGCTACCCTTCCCGGGATCAGCCCAGGGGAGAAAATAGAGCCCCGTATCAGCCTGAGCGGGTTTCCCAGTTAGAGCGCCAGGTCCAAAATATGGCACGGGATTTGGGTAACATACTGAGGGCTCAACGGAACCCTCAGATGAGCATGCCACCACCGAATGCCCCAAACTCTGGACCTGGTGCTCCAGAACAATGACGGGGGCAGCACCCCGATAACCCACCGGTTCCCAGGGAGGAGGCACAAGGGGAAGGGGGGTGTAAAGCCTTGGAGGAAGCTTCCTTCCCAACTTGTAAACAGCCCCTGGAAAACCAGGAACCGGAAACAAAATCTCCAACCCCTGAAAGCCTGCCTCCCAAGGAGCAGAGGGGGGGTAGGAGAAACAAAGGACCCAAATAGACCCACTTTGTGGAGGAGGTACAGATCTTCTAATTTGAGGGAGAGGGATCCTCAGAGGATCCTGGGAAACGGATGTTCTCCTTCAGAGATGGTGGAACTCCTCCCAAGGAAAAATGGGTCCCAAGGGAGGCCAATTGAGACTGGGGAGATATGGAGACTGAGCTACCGCCGCCCATCATCTCATCCCAGAACCGACAACACCAAAATCCCCTGGTTCAAACCCATCCTGGTGACTGCCTCCAAAAAGGGGGGGGCGGCCCAGAACCGGAACCAGGGGAACCCACAATGGCTCTGATCTCCAGTTGCCAACTTTTTCTTTCAGATTCCCAAGGTTCTCCACAGAATTCTGCCCAAATCTCTTCGCTAGCAATGTCCAAAACCAGAAAGTTAGCCCACCAGTTGTCCAAAAATGTGCATTATCTGTGCCCCCTTGAGGAGAAGGAGGGAAGATACTATGCCCCGGTACAAGTGCAGGGGCAGGGTACAATTTTGGCACTGGTGGACACTGGATCCCAAGCTACCCTTCTGTCCAAAAGGGCCTTTGAGGAACTAAATGCCGGAAGGGGGGAGAATTACCGTATTCTTCTCACCTCTCTTCCTGAACAACTGCAGAACTTTGACGGGAAGGAAATTCCCGTTGAGGGGACTGCAGACTTGGACATTAAAATTGGGCGACACAAGTTGAAACACCCGGTCATAGTAGTGACTCCAGAGGGCACCCCTTGTTTACTAGGGAATGACCTCCTGAGAAGTTTGTCACCCCTAATAGAGTGTCAACCATGTTAGTTTAAACGGCACCTGCCACATGGTTGAACAAAAATCTGACCAAGTAGAATTTCACTTCCAGAACAACCAGATTCTAGACGTGACAGTAATAGCAGTAGGACAACAGACTGGTGATGGGGGGTCCTCTCTATTTCTGAAAATCAACCTTCCTTCCAGTTTAAGGTGGTATTCCGCACTGGAAGGAAATACCCTGAAATTCTTTACTAATCCACAATCAGAAACTCCCACTCCTATAGTCCAGAAAGATGTGAAATCAGCTCAGAACCTGGCTGATATTCAGCAAATTGGAGAGCAGTTGTTCATCCCTGTTCATTTAAATGATGGGAAGGACTCTGTTCTCGCTCGAGTGTGTGTGAACAACGGTAAGAGCTTCATCAGCGAAGCCATGTTCCGCCAACTCCCAAAGATCCAGCCTTCCCACATTCAAACTGATAGACAAATGGGAAATGGACCTGGAAGCACCTAATTCCAAACATCTCCTGCCAAGCAGGTGTATGCTCAAAATCTCCATTGGCAACAAGAGCATAGTCTATAATTGTTGGGTCGTGCGAGAGGTCACTGCCGCCTTTTACTTAGGCAGTGACATTCTCAATCGCTTTGCCCTTAGTTTGGACCTAATAAACTTCAAAGCTTGGTCCCAATTAGCAGATAATCCCATGGGCTTTGATGATCCAGAAAAAGCATTTAGGTCAGCTCAATTGCTACCTTATGCAGTTGAAATTCAGATCAAAGAGGAAGTCACCATCCCAGAAAGGACCCAACAATTCTCCCTGGAAGTGAAAGTTAAAAGAGGACAAAAATTGCAAAACCCTGATGCTTATATACATCTAAATGCTTCTCTCCAACAGCAAGGGTTGGGGGTAAACCCAACACCATTAGTCAACATAGAACATGACACCATTCCAATAGAGGTGGATAACAGTGACTTAAAGAGTATTACTCTAGCCACAGGCACCATTATTGGAATGGCGGTTGATGACCGACATTGTTCCATCGATTTAGGAAATGAACTGTTAGGACCAATCCCCAAGGACTGTTTTGACAGTGACAGTGATGACAATACAACACCAGACAGGATTTTTACCCGGCATGGGGGGAACTTCCTGGTGTACACTTGATGCCCCTATGGTAAGGAAGATGTGACTTGTGACTTCAGGAGGGATGAGGTGATTTTCCAGGTCCATGAGGGTTGCCTTTCCCACCTGAGGCCTCCAGTCCAAATCAGCACTCTGACCAGGGACTTCTCCACCCAGCTGGAGGAGGCCGCTGAGATAGCCAAACCAGAAGTCTTTCCAGGCTTCAGGCAGATGGTGGAAGAGAGAGTCAACCTAGCTGATGCCTGTGTGACTCTGGAACAGAGGCAAAAGTTGAAACAAGTTTTCTTTGATTTCCAAGATCTCTTTGCGGTAGACTCATATGACTGTGGTCGCACCGACATCCACACCACAACAATTCCCACGGACCCTGGAATGACTCCAGTGTTTGTGAAGCAATATCGCTTGCCTCTCGCATCCATGGAGTCCCTTACTGAAATAATTAAGAACCTTGAGTCCCGGGGAATAATCCGTCCAGTCCACAGCACCTTCAATAATCCGGTGCTGGGAATATTGAAGCCAAACGGCCAGTGGAGACTCTGCGCCGACCTTAGGGAGCTCAAAAAACGGGTCCATACTTCCCGATGGCCTCTGCCCTACATTGACCAAGGGCTGGCCCAGATCCAGGGGTCACAGGTATTCACTGCAATAGACCTTACCAATGGATACTGGACTGTGCCTGTCAGTAGGGAGGACCAATACAAACTGGCTTTTACCTTTGGGGGCCATCAGTACACATGGACCCGGACTCCCTTCGGATACCTCAACTCCGGCAATGAATTCAACATTTTCCTACATAAGGCCATGCCCGACCTGGGTGCGAGGGGTAACCTGGCTTATGTAGATGATGTCCTCATCAAAAGTTCATCTGTGGAGGAACACATAGCGGAGATCTGTTATGTTCTGACCCAGTTGAGGGCCGCCGGAGCAAAACTTTCCTTTCAGAAAGCACAGTGGTGTAGAACCCGTGTACATTTCTTGGGGCATGAGGTTACTCCTCAGGGTCTCTGTCCCCAGAAAAAGAAAGTGGAAGCACTTCAGAAACTGAAAGACCCCACAACTCTGCGGGAACTAAGGAGCCTCCTTGGACTGACTAATTACAGCAGAAAGTTCATTGAGGGCTACGCAGAGATCACCAGACCCCTGATTCATCTCCTGAAGGGGGGGTCAAGTGGGAATGGGGTCCAGAACAAGCCGAGGCAGTAAGCCAACTCAAAAGAAGCCTCTCACAAGTGCCCTGCCTAGCTTACCCTGTCAGAAACAAGGAGTTCTTCCTGGAGACAGGGTTCTCTAATACGTGCTTGACAGCAGTATTATACCAAAAGCATGACAAGGTCAATAAAGTAATCTCCTATGCGAGCAAAACTTTATACTCTGTGGAGGAAAAATTCAACGACTGTGAGAAGGCACTCCTGGCAACGGTGTGGGCATTGAAGAATTACCGCCCGTTCATCCATGGGGAACACATCAGAGTGGAGACTCCACACCAGCCTCTGCAATATCTCCAAAGTGACAGAATCCGGTCCGGAAATGTGAGTAGTTCCCGAATTACTTCCTGGATTCTGTCAATGCAAGGCTTTCCTGTGGAGGTCTGATATGGCCAAAACAAGAAGAGTCCCCTCGCGCAAGTTCTGGCTGACTTGCCTGATTGTGCCAGAGAAAACTGTCTCGAGGACGAAAGTCTAAAAATCAAGGACAACATGGAGGCATACCTTAATTCCCCACACAAAGTCTTTGAAGAAGACAAGTGTGAGGGAATGCCCACTGTCTATGTGGATGGATGCTTCTACCATGTTGACAACGACGGGGAGAAAGAACTGGTGGCCGGCGTAGGGAATGCATGGGTGAATGAGTCCCCAGAACCCTCCGCTGGATACAAAATTGGTCCCCGAAGTAGTCAGGTGGCAGAATTGATGGCTGTGCATCAAGCCATCCTCACTGCTGTCCAACATCAACTCCACGAACTGGTCATAATCACAGATTCTGATTATGTACGGAACGGGTTCGTGGAGCACCTGGTTAATTGGAAAACCAGAGGCATGTTATGTGCTAACAACAAACCCTTGAAACATGGGAAGTTGATCCAAAACATTGATGATCTGGTCACCTCGAATGAGATGACCATCTATTGGAAAAAGATCAAGGGTCATTCCAAAGTAGAGGGACCAGACAATACTGGAAATGACTTAGCTGATCAGCTGGCCTAAACCGGGGCCATCCAAGGGGATCTAATTGAGATTGAGTCCCTGTTGGGGGAAATCCAGGTCACTGCTATCACTAGGTCCCAGACAAATGCTCACAATGATCTTTCAATTGCACAATGGAGTAAGGAGACCCCTGATGCTGATTTGATTACCGCTCAGAAGGGGGATCCAATAATTGGTAAATTTTACCAACACATTGAGGACCCTGAGAACTTTCCCCTGACGGATACCGATTACACCGGGAAAGAGGACCTTAGAGTGTTGATGAAATGTCCAAAAATGTTCCGGATCCAAGACGGTTTGCTGGTAAGGAAATCCCAAGCTGGCCATGATCAGTGGGTGGTTCCTACCTCCTTCCAAAGCCTGATTTTAAGTCACGCCCATGATGCGGCTACCGCCGGTCATAGGGGGTTTCATACAACACTTGAGATCTTAAGAGAGGTTGCCTACTGGCCACACATGGGCCCGGACCTCAACCAATATTTGAAGGGTTGTCTTGTGTGTGCACAATTTCAGCCAACATCCCTCACACACCGGGCACCTCTCCAAAAGAGGGGAATGACACTCCCATGGTCAGATTTACAAATCGACTTTGTTGGCCCCGTGATTCGCTCCACTAGGGGGAATAAGTACATGTTGACTGTGACATGCTTGTTTACCAAGTGGGTGGAATGTCTCCCATCCCCCAACTTCAAGGCAGAAACGGCAGCTGCCTTGATGATTAACCACATCTTTTCCCGTTTTGGTCTACCTCAAAGGATTGAGTCAGACAGAGGTAGCCACTTCACCAGTGAAGTGATGACAAAGATGTGGGAGATACTGGGGGTCAAGAGAAAGCTACACATTGCTTACAGGCCAGCTTCTTCTGGAGCAGTGGAACGCTACAACCGGACAATTGTGAGCATCTTAAAAAAGTTTGTGGCAGATTCTGGGCCAAGTTGGGATATCTGATTACCTCTGGTCCTAATGGCCATCAGATCTACCCCTTCATCTGCAACCAAAATGTCACCATTTGAGTTGATGACTGGACGCAAGATGGTGCTTCCCCAGCATTTGCTCTACAGAACCCAAGAGCAAACGTTGATAAATGCCTCCACAACTCATGAGTATGTGGAGAATTTAAGGAAACACCTTCAGCATGCTTTTGCCTATGCTCAGCGGAATCTAGAAAGATCAGCCGAGAGCATGAAGACCCACTATGATTTAAAAACTACCCGAAAGGAATATAAGGTGGGTGATCGGGCCTATCTATACAATTTCCAAAGGAACCAGGCCAAACAGCGAAAATGTTTGCCTACATGGAAGGGACCCTTTGAGATTATAGACAAGATCTCCCCTGTGGCCTACAAGATCCGCATCCCCAAAGGCGGTTTGGCAGAGGGGGAAGACAAGTGGGTCCACATAAACCAGTTGAAGTATTGCCATCCCAGGCACACTTTGCAGCAACTGGAGGAGTCCTCGGTAATCCCAGAGGGTACCGCTCCAGAGTAATTCAATTCCAACCCTAAAAGATACTACATATAGCCTATCAAATTCTGTGTTTCTCAAGTTTATGTGTTCCTGTCTCTTAATTTAAAAAAATGTGCATGTTCATATCTGTTGAGTTCTAAAATATATATGCCACTCCACTATATCAATGGTGGGGGAGAAATGTCCATGAATAGGTATTGCCGCTCTTCCTTTGTCATCCTAGTAGAAAGAAAACCTGGAGACTGGCCAAGGAGGACGATCCGGAGACCGGGAGCAGAGACCCAAGGGGCCCGGGGTACCGCCCAATATTCCCATCAGGACCGGCGAGGAGAACCGATCGATCAGTACCGGATGGAGGAAAAGATGCTGAACTGTGCCATTTGCAGAATTGGAAGAAGATTATGCGGACATACCAGTGCGTGGGTCATCACCTTCTGTGCACCCGACTCCCCATCGATTCAAATTCAAAGTGCAGTCGCGTGGGGGGCTTTGTTGGGTGTCCTGACCCACGTTTGAGCTATCATGCTGCAACGTTTGGTGCTGTGGGCTTAGAAAATCCAAGATGGCCAAAAAGCTCACATGTACGACAGAATAGGAAAACTGTGCAGTACTGGCATGGAAAACATCATGATGGCCAGAACTTCCCAGAAAATGCACAGGGAAATGCATGAAGAATAGGCTGCCACCCATTTTTGCCTAGGTTGTGAGCACGGGAGGGCACTGCCTAAAACCACCATTGGGCTACACACACAGTAGCCTGAAACCATTGGGAATGGCAATGCTGATTGCCAAAAGCAGCCTAGAACTGTGGGGAATTCATTTTCTTAAAACCCAAAAATGGTTGCATTACCAGTACTCACCACTATCAGAAAGCCAGCGTTTTAAAACCAACAGACTTTTGTGTAAAACTGAACAAATGAAACAAAACCAGTCCAAGGAAAGACTTGCTAAGAGGTGGATACAATGTAAAACTATACTCTGAAATGACTTGAAGGAAGTAATTATTTAATGTGTATGTAAAAATCGTAATAGACTTAAACTGGGGGACAAAAAGTGACATTTAGCTGAAACCTGGCTTAATGAAACTGAATTCTGCCTGACATCTACCCCCACAGGAGTTAAAACCTGCTCAGCTACTCTTCCCCTTGCCAAAAGGAGTTGTCACCTCTCTGATTAGATTAGGGGTGGAGCAGCTACAGGGAGTTGAACAAAGGCCTGTCCTGGGCCCAGGCAGATGGTTTATTGGGGGGATCATAAATGGCTTCCTTTTGAACAAAGCCCTTCCTTGACTCAGGCAGATGGTTTATTGGGGGGGCCGTAAAATAGCCTCCTCTTGGCAGAAGCTAGGAGGGGCAGGGTCTCTGAGCTTGGCAGAAACTGGATAAACTGGTTTCTACACCATGTGACCTGAAAAGACACACCCCTGTTGGCCAGAATATGATTCTAAGAAAGATGTATAACTCACAGTGCGGACTTGTCAAAATTATTTAAATGATACTATAATTCTTGTGATTTTTCTGTGCACGTTTTAAGACGCGTTGGGAATTTGTGTGATGTTCTGGGGCAAAACCCCGCTATTTATTGACACCACATACTCTGTGTTTAAGCTAGCGACCTGGAAGGTTACTGAGATATGTGTGGGAGGGGGGTGTACATGTGTATAAATCTGGAGAAGAATCCGATGTTGCAAAACCCACTAAAAAGCACAAAATGTTGCCATTTCTGGATGCAAGCCCCCAGGAAGAGCAGAGTTTGAACAGAGTATACCTCATGTGATATCTGATGGCTGCATGTAATTTTAAACAACTGTGTATCTGTGCAATATGTATTTGAATCAAATATAGATTTGTGGGCAAACTGACCAGGGGAGGATCCTCTGACCCATAAAACCTACAGCATCACTCTGACTCACATTTCCTTCCCCCAATCATGGGAGAGGGGAGAATTGGGCCAATGACAAGTAGAGAGGGGCAGGCTTAGCTAGGCCCAGGCACACACCCATTTTCAAAACACATAAAAAGAGACTGCTGGGACAGGTAGAGACATTCAAATCCAGTTGCTGCAATGCGCTCTGACGGACCACACAACATCCAGAAGATACCAGATCCAACACTTAGACTTTAAAACTCCAAAGAACTTGATTCAGTACTCAAAGCAAGACCCTAAAACCACAAACTGAGAACTCTTCTCAGCAGGCCTCAGCATCCAGCAAACCTAACAGCGGTAGCAGTATCCAGGAGCCGTGCAGATCAGCGCTGTGTCCAGAGAAAGCTGTGCAGAAATATCCAGGAGCTGTGCACAGACGCTGTACCCAGAGATCCAGGAGCCGGGCCAGGAGCAGTGTCAGACCAGACCAGCAGAGCAGAGACCAGACGCTGTGCGCAGAGACCGTCCGGGGCGAAACCAGAACCGAAGCCGACTTGACCCGAACCGTGAGACCTAGACCTTCCAAATACATTGTGAGTACAGCTAGGACGGTGTGAAACCAAATCTCTTAGTGTCCAGTGATATAATTCAATCTATTTAATCTAAGTAGAACTGCCTCCTAACTGTCACTTGTCAATTCTGCAGCCGCATAGCTGTCACCCATCATTTTTAAAAGCTGTCAGCTGTCAATGTGAGTTACTTTAAATTCGAAAAACGACCTTTACAAAATCATTCATATCTCTGGAACCGTTTGGGCTAGAAACTTGGTTTAACTTTCCTCTGAAGGCTTAGAATATTAGCTTTTCAACAAACCTAGAACCGACTTCTTATACTTTTGCCGTAATCGCGATTCACGCATTCGTGAATTTTGCTGCGATTCGTGATTTGGTTAAAAATCCAGCCACTTGTGAAAACAGCAGCTTCCTTGCTTTCCTTTGCCAAAAAAATCGTTTAACCTGCTAGTTACTCCTAGAGCATTGTTAAAGGGAGCCTGAGCTCATCCAAAGTATCTTTCACTCACCCTGAACCTCCTAAAGGGAATTAAAACCATTTTCAGCATATTCCTCACTTCATTGCCAGCACATATAAAAGCATTTTGGGCCTGTGTTTCAACTTCTATCAGTAGTCTAAGCTTGCTGGGGTGAACTGAATTACATTTGATTGCATGTCTGAGAACTGTGTGCTACTCTTCATTTCCTTACATTGCATAACGGGGGGGAGTGGATTGCCAGAGAAAAGTGATTACATTGTTTTGTTGAAATCATATTGAGTATTTTCTGTTCTGCATTTTCATTCAACATTGCATCCATCTGAACTTATATAAGGCATTCTCTAACACCTTATTCTTCTGTTCCTATTCACAAGTGTGCTACCTCATCCTTATACTACTCCTGGGTAACCAAATCAGTTTACTAGTAGGACATTATTCACTGTTGATCACTGCTCATGTTTTAAGTGTGATATTAATTATTAATTGATCATTAAAGTGTGATATATATATATTGTTTCATTTTTCTCAAATAAACCTTTTAAACTTGCAAAACAGAACTACTTCTTGGCTCAGTGGGGCCAGGGGAATTCTAAGAGAGGGGTGTTATATAGGGGTAGTCGTCCAGATTTCATGAACTGGACATAAAGATATATCAATAAGGGTTTCCATTCCGTACCCCAGATTAGGCATTGACTTAGCTGTAGTATTTAATTGGATCTTCTTACAAACTGGGGGCTCGAGCCGGACGTCTGGGTTAGATCTATCACTTGTGCAGCTTAATACAGTGTGCTAACTGACGGGATACATACATCCAGTCAGATCACCACGCTGCATTTCGCTGTAAAGCACTCCTCAAAAGGGACACTCCAAGGAAAAGGTCTGTTTTGCAAAAATAAAATACTAATTTCTGTATGTCAGGACAGAGACCAATCTCTAGAATGACGACCTTAGTAACCATGAAAATAGCCAGAGAGCACTTCTTACATAAGTTATTTGTGAAAGGTGAGTGGACTCACCAGGACCAAACGGTCTGGTTGCAGGCCATCACGCAACAGGTCACTGAAACAGGGTCAGATACATGGAGAGATCAGGGTCCCTTACATGTGGCCCTGAGTGAACTATACATGCTCCTAAAGCTAAGGATGAACAAGACAAGATGGTTAGGATAGCGGCATATTTGTATCTATATATGGGAGCCATGCAAGACAGATGTGCTGAAGGCCACGAACTGGCAAATAGGCAACAGATGGCGTTAGAAAAGGTCCAATCTGACCTGGTCTCTTCTGAGCAGAGGCTGCAGAGGAGCCAGGAGGCAGAAAATGATAGTAGGCAGTATATCATTAAAATAAAAGAGGACATGGATATACTGCAACAGGAAAAGGCTGACCAGAAAAGGCTGAGCCAGAAAAAGCTGGAGCAACAGATCAATTTCAACAGGGCATGCACAGAGCAGGTAGCCACCCTGCAAATCCAACTAGACAGAGAGAAAGAGGAGAGCAATAAACTGATCCTGAAAGACCTGGATACCCAGGCAGAGTTTGATCAGGAGCGCCAGAAAGCTGGTGCCTTCCAAAGGCAAAGGGACGACCTGACGGCACAGATGCAGACTCTTAGTCAGGAAAGGGACACCTTAGGCCAGGAAGTCTGCCACTTAAAAAGAAAAATGGAAGACAATCACCTGGCCCACCAGGGACTGGGTGACCTCCAAAAAGAACACCAGGACTTGCTAGAGCACACCAGGAGGGTGGAGGAGGCTCTGGCAAGACAGGAGCAGGCCAGTAGGGATGGGACTCAGGAGGTAACCCTCCTGCAGCAAAGACTGGACCAGTGCTCCAGGACCAATCAGGAAACGCAGAGAGAGAATGAGGCTCTCTGCCGGCACAATGATAGGCTCCAACAACAGGTAGCGATGCAGGAGAGACTGATAGAGTCTAGTAAGGCCTTAACTGAGGAACCAAAGGCACAGGCTCTTGCATTGCAACAGGGAGCAGGGGCGGATAGAGACCAGGTTCGCTGGGAAAGGGAAACTCCTGAGCATAACCTCAGGAGCCCTAGTACCAGAGGCCTTTATCTCCCTCAGTCCCTGGACTCTGCCACCCCCATGTCCCCTGGCGCACATGAGCACCGGGCCACAGGGATGGCAGATTACTATCCAGCCAGAAGCATGGGGCCAGTACTTCCCAGGAATGGATGGGCGGGCATCCGGGTATGGGCACCCAAGAACAGTACAATTTAGTGGGGAACCCCAGGAGAATAGGCCCATTAAGGGCATCCTGAAAACTTCTGCACAGTTAGGTCCGTGGGGGGGGGGTACCCATCAAATCCTGGCAGCAAAGAGGATTCTGAAGACTCCTCTGAACGGCGCAGGACACAGGAGACCAGGTCCCCACATTCTGCCAGCCATTCCCAGGCACGCAGAATCCGGGAAAACCTGGAAGATCAGACAGGAACCTCTGGGAGCAGTGCCCCTGAGTCAGAGGATGAATGGACCAGGGTTACCCGAACCAAAAAGGCCAATAAGGCAAAAAGGGTCTTGCTTAAGGACCCATTGAAACAGATTAAGGCAATCAGGAGTGTCATCACGCCTTATCATAAGAACGCCAAGTATTCCGTTTGGGAGCACTTGGAGCTCTATGAGCAAATGATGGAGACTTTTCATTTGAAGGACAGCCAAAGCTGTATTCAATATGTAAAGTGGACATTCTCCCCTGAATACTTCAGTTTCTTTGCGGGGCTGGAGGACCAAAATCATTAAAGGTGGTCCACCTATAGGGCGGCCATCTTGAAACATTTTTCTGTGCACAGAAATCCCCAAGAGGCTCGCAAGGCAGCCTACAATTTGCAATGTGGGGAGGATCAGGCCCCACAAGAGTTTGTGCAAGAACTGAAACGTGCTTTTGCGCAGACCACCAGAAGAGTGCACACAGACAGCAGAGAGTTTGTCAATACATTTTTTACATGCTCTCCCTAAATATATAATGACCCAGCTCGTGAGAGATTTTCATGAGAAAAGATGTTTAGACTGGGTCATTGAACAGGCTACCCGGATCGATGAGGTGCAGAAGCCCATAGAAAATAAAAATAATGCGCCCAAAAACCCCAAAACCAACAGCACCCCTGCTGCTGCCAAGGTGGCAGAGGTAAAGGTTGCCCCCGTTTTAGACTTGGAGATGGGGGGGCCTAAAAACCTACCTACACCTAATAATCCTAAGCCCAGAAATCCCTCGGGCCAGTCACAGACAGGGAGTCAAGGAGGTAGTCCCACAAATGGGGTCCCTCGCTCTCCTGACTATGTAAGTCCTCGCTACAAGGGAAACAGCCCAATCCTGGGTTATGTGTGGACTCCTCCAGCCCAAGGGGGGGGATCCAACCAGGCACCCAACCCGGGGAACTTCCCTCCTAACTTCCCACAGGGGGGCAGAATTCTCCAAACCCTGGGCAGAACTTTTTCCCCAGGTATCCACCCAACTTCCAGCCCCAAAATCATCCATCCTTCTTTCCCCAATTCCCTGAGCCCAGACAACCTAATCCGGGAGAGGGGAGGCCAAGGGTGGAGGGGTACCAAAATCTTCCCAACCAGGGGTACTACCAGAGAAGGGAGAGCTACCCTTCCCGGGATCAGCCCAGGGGAGAAAATAGAGCCCCGTATCAGCCTGAGCGGGTTTCCCAGTTAGAGCGCCAGGTCCAAAATATGGCACGGGATCTGGGTCACATACTGAGGGCTCAACAGAACCCTCAGATGAGCATGCCAAAGCCGAATGCCCCAAACTCTGGACCTGGTGCTCCAGAACAATGACGGGGGCAGCACCCCGATAACCCACCTGTTCCCAGGGAGGAGGCACAAGGGGAAGGGGGGTGTAAAGCCTTGGAGGAAGCTTCCTTCCCAACTTGTAAACAGCCCCTGGAAAACCAGGAACTGGAAACAAAATCTCCTACCCCTGAAAGCCTGCCTCCCAAGGAGCAGAGGGGGGGTAGGAGAAACAAAGGACCCAAACAGACCCACTTTGTGGAGGAGGTACAGATCTTCCATTTTGAGGGAGAGGGATTCTCAGAGGATCCTGGGAAAAGGATCTTCTCCTTCAGAGATGGGGGAACTCCTCCCAAGGAAAAATGGGTCCCAAGGGAGGCCAATTGAGACTGGGGAGATATGGAGACTGAGCTACCGCCGCCCATCATCTCATCCCAGAACCGACAATACCAAAATCCCCTGGTTCAAACCCATCCTGGTGACTGCCTCCAAAAAGGGGGTGGCGGCCCAGAACCAGGGGAACCCACAATGTCTCTGATCTCCAGTTGCCAACTTTTTCTTTCAGATTCCCAAGGTTCTCCACAGAATTCTGCCCAAATCTCTTCGCTAGCAATGTCCAAAACCAGAAAGTTCGCCCACCAGTTGTTCAAAAATGTGCATTATCTGTGCCCCCTTGAGGAGAAGGAGGGAAGATACTATGCCCCGGTACAAGTTCAGGGGCAGGGTACAATTTTGGCACTGGTGGACACTGGATCCCAAGCTACCCTTCTGTCCAAAAGGGCCTTTGAGGAACTAAATGCTAGAAGGGGGGAGAATTACCGTATTCCTCTCACCTCTCTTCCTGGACAACTGCAGAACTTTGACGGGAAGGAAATTCCCGTTGAGGGGACTGCAGACTTGGACATTAAAATTGGGCGACACAAGTTGAAACACCCGGTCATAGTAGTGACTCCAGAGGGCACCCCTTGTTTATTAGGGAATGACCTCCTGAGAAGGTTGTCACTCCTAATAGATTGTGTAAACAAGGTCCTCTGGACCCAGACTAGCCGACCAATAAAATTAAAACAGAGTGTCAACCATGTTAGTTTAAACGGCACCTGCCACATGGTTGAACAAAAATCTGACCAACTAGAATTTCACTTCCAGAACAACCAGATTCCAGACGTGACAGTAATAGCAGTAGGACAACAGACTGGTGATGGGGGGTCATCTCTATTTCTGAAAATCAACCTTTCTTCCAGTTTAAGGTGGTATTCCGCACTGGAAGGAAATACCCTGAAATTCTTTACTAATCCACAATCAGAAACTCCCACTCCTATAGTCCAGAAAGATATGAAATCAGCTCAGAGCCTGGCTGATATTCAGAAAATTGGAGAGCAGTTGTTCATCCCTGTTCAGTTAAATGATGGGAAGGACTCTGTTCTCGCTCGAGTGTGTGTGAACAACGGTAAGAGCTTCATCAGCGAAGCCATGTTCCGCCAACTCCCAAAAGATCCAGCCTTCCCACATTCAAACTGATAGACAAATGGGAAATGGACCTGGAAGCACCTAATTCCAAACATCTCCTGCCAAGCAGGTGTATGCTCAAAATCTCCATTGGCAACAAGAGCATAGTTCATTATTGTTGGGTCGTGCGAGACGTCACTGCCGCCTTTTACTTAGGCAGTGACATTCTCAATCGCTTTGCCCTTAGTTTGGACCTAATACACTTCAAAGCTTGGTCCCAATTAGCGGATAATCCCATGGGCTTTGATGATCCAGAAAAAGCATTTAGGTCAGCTCAATTGTTACCTTATGCAGTTGAAATTCAGATCAAAGAGGAAGTCACATCCCAGAAAGGACCCGACAATTCTCTCTGGAAGTGAAAGTTAAAGAGGACAAAAATTGCAAAACCCTGATGCTTATATACATCTAAATGCTTCTCTCCAACAGCAAGGGTTGGGGGTAAACCCAACACCATTAGTCAACATAGAACATGACACCATTCCAATAGAGGTGGATAACAGCGACTTAAAGAGTATTACTCTAGCCGCAGGCACCATTATTGGAATGGCGGTTGATGACCAACATTTTTCCATCGATTTAGGAAATGAACTGTTAGGACCAATCCCCAAGGACTGTTTTGACAGTGACAGTGATGACAATACAACACCAGACAGGATTTTTACCTGGCATGGGGGGAACTTCCTGGTGTACACTTCCTGCCCCTATGGTAAGGAAGATGTGACTTGTGACTTCAGGAGGGATGAGGTGATTTTCCAGGTCCATGAGGGTTGCCTTTCCCACCTGAGGCCTCCAGTCCAAATCAGCACTCTGACCAGGGACTTCTCCACCCAGCTGGAGGAGGCCACTGAGATAGCCAAACCAGAAGTCTTTCCAGGCTTCAGGCAGATGGTGGAAGAGAGAGTCAACCTAGCTGATGCCTGTGTGACTCTGGAACAGAAGCAAAAGTTGAAACAAGTTTTCTTTGATTTCCAAGATCTCTTTGCGGTAGACTCATGTGACTGTGGTCGCACCGACATCCACACCACAACAATTCCCATGGACCCTGGAATGACTCCAGTGTTTGTGAAGCAATATCGCTTGCCTCTCGAATCCATGGAGCCCCTTACTGAAATAATTAAGAACCTTGAGTCCCGGGGAATAATCCGTCCAGTCCACAGCACCTTCAATAATCCGGTGCTGGGAATATGTAAGCCAAACGGCCAGTGGAGACTCTGCGCCGACCTTAGGGAGCTCAACAATCGGGTCCATACTTCCCGATGGCCTCTGCCCTACATTGACCAAGGGCTGGCCCAGATCCAGGGGTCACAGGTATTCACTGCAATAGACCTGACCAATGGATACTGGACTGTGCCTGTCAGTAGGGAGGACCAATACACACTGGCTTTTACCTTTGGGGGCCAGCAGTACACATGGACCCGGACTCCCTTCGATTACCTCAACTCCGGCAATGAATTCAACATTTTCCTACATAAGGCCATGCCCGACCTGGGTGCGAGGGGTAACCTGGCTTATGTAGATGATGTCCTCATCAAAAGTTCATCTGTGGAGGAACACATAGCGGAGATCCGTTATGTTCTGACCCAGTTGAGGGCCGCCGGAGCAAAACTTTCCTTTCAGAAAGCACAGTGGTGTAGAACCAGTGCAAATTTCTTGGGGCATGAGATTACTCCTCAGGGTCTCTGTCCCCAGGAAAAGAAAGTGGAAGCATTTCAGAAACTGAAAGACCCCACAACTCTGCGGGAACTAAGGAGCCTCCTTGGACTGACTAATTACAGCAGAAAGTTCATTGAGGGCTACGCAGAGATCACCAGACCCCTGATTCATCTCCTGAAGGGGGGGTCATGTGGGAATGGGGTCCAGAACAAGCCGAGGCAGTAAGCCAACTCAAAAGAAGCCTCTCACAAGCGCCCTGCCTAGCTTACCCTGTCAGAAACAAGGAGTTCTTCCTGGAGACAGGGTTCTCTAATACGTGCTTGACGGCAGTATTATACCAAAAGCATGACAAGGTCAATAAAGTAATCTCCTATGCGAGCAAAACTTTATCCTCTGTGGGGGAAAAATTCAACGATTGTGAGAAGGCACTCCTGGCAACGGTGTGGGCATTGAAGAATTACCGCCCGTTCATCCATGGGGAACACATCATAGTGGAGAGTCCACACCAGCCTCTGCAATATCTCCAAAGTGACAGAATCCGGGCCGGAAATGTGAGTAATTCCCAAATTACTTCCTGGATTCTGTCAATGCAAGGCTTTCCTCTGGATGTCAGATATGGCCAAAACAAGAAGGGTCCCCTCGCGCAAGTTCTTGCTGACTTGCATGATTGTGCCATAGAAAACTGTCTCGAGGATGAAAGTCTAAAAATCAAGGACAACATGGAGGCATACCTTAATTCCCCACACAAAGTCTTTGAAGAAGACAAGTGTGAGGGAATGCCCACTGTCTATGTGGATGGATGCTCTTACCATGTTGACAACGACGGGGAGAAAGAACTGGTGGCCGGCGTAGGGAATGCATGGGTGAATGAGTCCCCAGAACCCTCCGCTGGATACAAAATTGGTCCCCGAAGTAGTCAGGTGGCAGAATTGATGGCTGTGCATCAAGCCATCCTCACTGCTGTCCAACATCAACTCCACGAACTTTTCATAATCACAGATTCTGATTATGTACGGAACGGGTTCGTGGAGCACCTGGTTAATTGGAAAACCAGAGGCATGTTATGTGCTAACAACAAACCCTTGAAACATGGGATGTTGATCCAAAACATTGATGATCTGGTCACCTCGAATGAGATGACCATCTATTGGAAAAAGATCAAGGGTCATTCCAAAGTAGAGGGACCAGACAAAACTGGAAATGACTTAGCTGATCAGCTGGCCAAAACCGGGGCCATCCAAGGGGATCTAATTGAGCTTGAGTCCCTGTTGGGGGAAATCCAGGTCACTGCTATCACTAGGTCCCAGACAAATGCTCACAATGATCTTTCAATTGCACAATGGAGTAAGGAGACCCCTGATGCTGATTTGATTACCGCTCAGAAGGGGGATCCAATAATTGGTCAATTTTACCAACACATTGAGGACCCTGAGAACTTTCCCCTGACGGATACCGATTACAACGGGAAAGAGGACCTTAGAGTGTTGATGAAATGTCCAAAAATGTTCCAGATCCAAGACGGTTTGTTGGTAAGGAAATCCCAAGCTGGCCATGATCAGTGGGTGGTTCCTACCTCCTTCCGAAGCCTGATGTTAAGTCACGCCCATGATGCGGCTACTGCCGGTCATAGGGGGTTTCATACAACACTTGAGATCTTAAGAGAGGTTGCCTACTGGCCACACATGGGCCAGGACCTCAACCAATATTTGAAGGGTTGTCTTGTGTGTGCACAATTTCAGCCAACATTCCTCACACACCGGGTGCCTCTCCAAAAGAGGGGAATGACACTCCCATGGTCAGATTTACAAATTGACTTTGTAGGCCCCGTGATTCTCTCCGCTAGGGGGAATAAGTACATGTTGACTGTGACATGCTTGTTTACCAAGTGCGTGGAATGTCTCCCAGCCCCAAACTGCAAGGCAGAAACGGCAGCTACCTTGATGATTAACCACATCTTTTCCCGTTTTGGTCTACCTCAAAGGATTGAGTCAGATAGAGGTAGCCACTTCACCAGTGAAGTGATGACAAAGATGTGGGAGATACTGGGGGTCAAGAGAAAGCTACACATTGCTTACAGGCCAGCTTCTTCTGGAGCAGTGGAACGCTACAACCGGACAATTGTGAGCATCTTAAAAAAGTTTGTGGCAGATTCTGGGCCAAGTTGGGATATCTGATTACCTCTGGTCCTAATGGCCATCAGATCTACCCCTTCATCTGCAACCAAAATGTCACCATTTGAGTTGATGACTGGACGCAAGATGGTGCTTCCCCAGCATTTGCTCTACAGAACCCAAGAGCAAACGTTGATAAATGCCTCCACAACTCATGAGTATGTGGAGAATTTAAGGAAACACCTTCAGCATGCTTTTGCCTATGCTCAGCGGAATCTAGAAAGATCATCAGAGAGCATGAAGACCCACTATGATTTAAAAACTAGTCGAAAGGAATATAAGGTGGGTGATCGGGCCTATCTATACAATTTCCAAAGGAACCAGGCCAAACAGCGAACATTTTTGCCTACATGGAAGGGACCCTTTGAGATTATAGACAAGATCTCCCCTGTGGCCTACAAGATCTGCATCCCCAAAGGCCGTTTGGCAGAGGGGGAAGACAAGTGGGTCCACATAAACCAGTTGTAGTGTTGCCATCCCAGGCACACTTTGCAGCAACTGGAGGAGTCATCGGTAATCTCAGAGGGTACCGCTCCAGAGTAATTCAATTCCAACCCTAAAAGATCCTACATATAGCCTATCAAATTCTGTGTTCCTCAAGTTTATGTTTTCCTGTCTCTTAATTTAAAAAAATGTGCATGTTCATATCTGTTGAGTTCTAAAATATATATGCCACCCCACTATATCAATGGTGGGGGAGAAATGTCCATGAATAGGTATTGCCGCTCTTCCTTTGTCGTCCTAGGAGAAAGAAAACCTGGAGACTGGCCAAGGAGGACGATCCGGAGACCGGGAGCAGAGACCCAAGGGGCCCAGGGTACCGGCCAATATTCCCATCAGGACCGGCGAGGAGAACCGATCGATCAGTACCGGATGGAGGAAAAGATGCTGAACTGTGCCATTTGCAGAATTGGAAGAAGATTATGCAGACATACCAGTGCGTGGGTCATCACCTTCTGTGCACCCGACTCCCCATCGACTCAAATTCAAAGTGCAGTCGCGTGGGGGGGCTTTGTTGGGTGTCCTGACCCACGTTTGAGCTATCATGCTGCAACGTTTGGTGCTGTGGGCTTAGAAAATCCAAGATGGCCAAAAAGCCCACATGTACGCCAGAATAGGAAAACTGTGCAGTAGTGGCATGGAAAACATCATGATGGCCAGAACTTCCCAGAAATGCACAGGGAAATGCATGAAGAATAGGCTGCCACCCATTTTTCCCTAGGTTGTGAGCACAGGAGGGCACTGCCTAAAACCACCATTGGGCTACCCACACAGTAGCCTGAAACCATTGGGAATGGCAATGCTGATTGCCAAAAGCAACCTAGAACTGTGGGGAATTCATTTTCTTAAATCCCAAAAATGGTTGCATTACCAGTACTCACCACTATCAGAAAGCCGGCATTTTAAAACCACCAGACTTTTGTGTAAAACTGAACAAATGAAACAAAACCAGACCAAGGAAAGACTTGCTAAGAGGTGGATACAATGTAAAACTATACTCTGAAATGACTTGAAGGAAGTAATTATTTAATGTGTATGTAAAAATTGTAATAGACTTAAACTGGGGGACAAAAAGTGACATTTGGCTGAAACCTGGCTTAATGAAACTGAATTCTGCCTGACATCTACCCCCACAGGAGTTAAAACCTGCTCAGCTACTCTTCCCCTTGCCAAAAGGAGTTTTCACCTCTCTGATTAGGGGTGGAGCAGCTACAGGGAGTTGAACAAAGGCCTGTCCTGGGCCCAGGCAGATGGTTTATTGGGGGGATCGTAAATGGCTTCCTTTTGAACAAAGCCCTTCCTTGACTCAGGCAGATGGTTTATTGGGGGGGGCCGTACAATAGCTTCCTCTTGAGGAAGCTGGGAGGGGCAGGGTCTCTGAGCTTGGCAGAAACTGGATAAACTGGTTTCTACACCATGTGACCTGAAAAGACACACCCCTGTTGGCCAGAATATGATTCTAAGAAAGATGTATAACTCACAGTGCGGACTTGTCAAAATTATTTAAATGATACCATAATTCTTGTGATTTTTCTGTGCACGTTTTAAGACGCGTTGGGAATTTGTGTGATGTTCTGGGGCAAAACCCCGCTATTTATTGACACCACATACTCTGTGTTTATGCTAGCGACCTGGAAAGTTACTGAGATATGTTTGGGAGGGGGGTGTACATGTGTATAAATCTGGAGAAAAATCCGATGTTGCAAAACCCACTAAAAAGCACAAAATGTTGCCATTTCTGGATGCAAGCCCCCAGTAAGAGCAGAGTTTGAACAGAGTATACCTCATGTGATATGTGATGGGTGCATGTAATTTTAAACAACTGTGTATCTGTGCAATATGTATTTGAATCAAACATAGATTTGTGGGCACACTGACCAGGGGAGGATCCTCTGACCCATAAAACCTACAGCATCACTCTGACTCACATTTCCTTCCCCCAATCATGGGAGAGGGGAGAATTGGGCCAATGACAAGTAGGGAGGGGCAGGCTTAGCTAGGCCCAGGCACACACCCATTTTCAAAACACATAAAATGAGACTGCTGGGACAGGTAGAGACATTCAAATCCAGTTGCTGCAACGCACTCTGCCGGACCACACAACATCCAGAAGATACCAGATCCAACACTTAGACTTTAAAACTCCAAAGAACTTGATTCAGAACTCAAAGCAAGGGCCTAAACCCACAAACTGAGAACTCTTCTCAGCAGGCCTCAGCATCCAGCAAACCTAACAGCAGTAGCAGCATCCAGGAGCCGTGCAGATCAGCGCTGTGTCCAGAGAAAGCTGTGTAGGAAGATCCAGGAGCTGTGCGCAGACGCTGTACCCAGAGATCCAGGAGCCGGGCCAGGAGCAGTGTCAGACCAGACCAGCAGAGCAGAGACCAGACGCTGTGCGCAGAGATCGTCCGGGGCGAAACCAGAACCGAAGCCGTCTTGAACCGATCCGTGAGACCTAGACCTTCCAAATACATTGTGAGTACAGCTAGGACGGTGTGAAAACAAATCTCTTAGTTTCCAGTGATATAATTCAATCTATTTAATCTGAGTAGAACTGCCTCCTAACTGTCACTTGTCAATTCTGCAGCCGAATAGCTGTCACCCGTCATTTTTAAAAGCTGTCACCTGTCAATGTGAGTTACTTTAAATTCGAAAAACAACCTTTACAAAATCGTTCATATCTCTGGAACCGTTTGGGCTAGAAACTAGTTTAACTTTCCTCTGAAAGCTTAGAATCTTAGCTTTTCAAAGAACCTAGAAACGACTTGCTACTCCTTATACTTTTGCCGTAATCGCGATGCACGCATTCGCAAATTTTGCCGCGATTCGCGATTTGGTTAAAAATCCAGCCACGTGTGAAAACAGCAGCTTTCTTGCTTTCCTTTGCCAAAAATTCGTTCAACCTGCCAGTTACTCCTAGAGCATTGTTAAAGGGAGCCTGAGCTCATCCCAAGTATCTTTCACTCACCCTGAACCTCCTAAAGGGAATTAAAACCATTTTCAGCATATTCCTCACTTCATTGCCACCACATATAAAAGCATTTTGGGCCTGTGTTTCAACTTCTATCCGTAGTTTAAGCTTGCTGGGGTGAACTGAATTACATTTGATTGCATGTCTGAGAACTGTGTGCTACTCTTCATTTCCTTACATTGCATAAGGGGGGGGAGTGGATTGCCAGAGAAAAGTGATTACATTGGTTTGTTGAAATCATATTGAGTATTTTCTGTACTGCATTTTCATTCAACATTGCATCCATCTGAACTTATATAAGGCATTCTCTACCACCTTATTCTTCTGTTCCTATTCACAAGTGTGCTACCTCATCCTTATACTACTCCTGGGTAACCAAATCAGTTTACTAGTAGGACATTATTCACTGTTGATCACTGCTCATGTTCTAAGGGTGATATTAATTATTAATTGATCATAAAAGTGTGATATATATATTTTGTTAAATTTTTCTCAAATAAACCTTTTAAACTTGCAAAACAGAACTACTTCTTGGCTCAGTGGGGTCAGGGGGATTCTAAGAGAGGGGTGTTATATAGGGGTAGTCGTTCAGATTTCATGAACTGGACATAAAGATATATCAATAAGGGTTTCCATTCCGTACACCAGACTAGGCATTGACTTAGCTGTAGTATTTAATTGGATCTTCTAACACTATGCAGAATTTGAGAATGAGCACCTAAAATAATTGTGTCATCTCCTAGTTAGAGGCAGTCAGTGTGGTTAGCTCATGTGATCCCACAAGGGCGCATGTTTGTTGTGAAATACAGTACAAATGATGCGTAAAATGCATGTTTAAAAATTGTACGCATGATTTTTACTCCACTTTACATTTTCTTACATTTGTATATTTGCATGATGGAGATGGGGAATGGACCAGAATGACCCCGTCTGCCACCCCATCTTCTGCCATAAAAATGCAACCGCATTTACACCAGCATGTCATTGTAATACCGACGTAAATGCTCTGCTTTCCAAAGCAATCTGCCATGCATAAAGGGAGCACGACATATACTCAGTTGGACAGCAAAGTGACCCCCTTCTTTGACATATGAGAAAAACAAAAATGTTGCTGCCCAATCAGGATGGCACCCCTCTGCCCCTAGTGTTTTCTGTTTTTCCTTAAATTTCAGTATAGACATTGCTGGCTGTTGCAACTTAAACTAAGCATTTGCACTTAAATCGCTGACACCAAAAGTGTGGCTGGCCTCCGATGACTGGGGCAAGACCACACATTTCATGCCAGTGGATTTTTCTGGTCTACACCCGAATGAACAAAAGACTGTTCATCTCCAGCGGAAACTTACATGGGGCAGGGAGCCCTACGCACCTCGCCTGAGGAGGATGTCACTGGAACTGCATGCATATTGCTAGGTTTAACCTGAAAACTATCTGTCATGTGACACCTTATGGGCATAAAGGGGTAATACATCCCTTGAGGCAAGCGCCTTAATTGTTTTAGGGAAGGTGGAATAATGTCCCAGAAGGCCTGCTAAGTGCCTTTCGACGCCATGGGGTTGAGCATTTGCAGGGTACTAAAGGAGCCCATCTGAAGGGTTGAGCGGGTTAGCTAGTTAGGAATGGGCTAATGCTAGGATGCTGTCCATGGGTCTTGCAAGACTAACTGCAATAAACCGTTTGGCTCATTTCATTGGCAGATATGAAGTCTATCGTTTTTGATGGTCCCAGATTGGTGATGCGACTCGGACCTGTCATGCGTCACAGTACGGCACCACAATGGTGGACTGCTGCCTCCGCATGAACATCCCAAAATGCACTCAAGAAAAGGTAAGGAATCCTTGTTAAAAACCCCTTTGGGTTATTGGGAGGAGGTAAGGCAGGTTAGTGGCTGCTGGGCATGAAGAGATGCTCAGGGGAAACAAGAGTTTTACTGGCAAAAGGTGATGTGCCAACTTGCTACGATGGGTTGGACATTCTGGGTGGGGTATGCTGTTCTGATAATTGGCTTTGCCTGTTTTATTGCAATGGTTTTGTCAGTGTCTATTTTTTCTATCCGAAATAGATGTGGCAATATATTGGGAGCAGTAATTTAGGTAGGCTGAATTTATGGTAAAGCGCTGCCGGTCTCAGATATATGTATCTGGGCACGGTCCAAATTTGAATGACCTCTAGTATGAATGAGGCAGTGCTCGATAGAGAACTCTCTGTATGTGTTTCTAGTTTCGATAGAAAAATAAACCGGGAAAGAGAATAAACGGGTAGCACCAGACATATAGTTAGGGAAAGAAGGATGATTGCAGGTTGAGTGCAGCCTTAGCCTTATTCAGGCTCCCTCAGCGAAGTCTCTGCCAAGTCCCCTTCCCCTCTCAGGACCGCAAAGGAGTGGAGTTAAAGAGTGAATGGAATAGCGACAAGGGAGTGCAGGGTGCCTGAAAACATTAGGAACAGATAATGGGCAGAGGGCAGTCTAGACAGGCAGAAGCCCCTCGTACTGGCTTCCCCGCGTTTTATATGTTCACTAACTTTAACAGTACGAATTGTGATTTTCTAGACTCTTGACATTTCCTTACATGACTTAATAAACACAATCAGTTCCCCATGTATGGGGCCTTTGATCTGGATGTACTAGAAGAACTCATATGAGCGTTAGAATAACAGAACACTAAAATAAGCTCCAGGCACTGCAGCACAGGTTAGAATAGGCAACATGGAAATGCAATGACTGTTAGGTGAGGGGTCTATGGTAGGTTTTGACAGATTGCATGGACAGATAAAATACTTGAATGCAAGGCAAACGTCAGAGAAATCGATGTACCTTTCCTCCCAGTTATGGAGTAAAAGACGGAAATTGAGCAGGAAGACTAGGACAGTGCGACTAGTGAGGACATTGTTGACATATTCAGTCGTGCATGCACAGCAGAAAGAGAGGGTCTGAGGCAGGTGGGTTGAGGGGCTCAGAACCCGGGATCTGAACAGCCCCCTTTGGTGATGCAGCCCCAGCTTCCTGGGCCCTCTGCACCAGAACTGTCAGCACAGAGTATTTTGGGATGCCAAGGGGGGAACCTGCTTTCTGATGTGCCTCCCTCTTATACCATGTTTGTGAAGAGGAGAGTCACAGAGTATGCATGAGACTTTCAAGTCCTCCAAGCACCCCTTGGACAAATGCTGTCTGTAAATAAAGAGGAAGGAGGGCAGAAATAGCCCTAACTCATTACCCTGCATGTTCCATGAACCCCAGGCAATCTGCCCAGCCTTGCTAAAGAATTGCCAACTGTTAGGGACAAACCACAGCGATTCATAGAGGAGGTATGCCGTTTCCTCCAGTGTTACAGTCCCTCTTGGGTTGATATGAATTAGTTGATGGGTTTGGTGATGCCCTCTGAGATAAGACAATAATTGGTTGAGTGGGCTGCCTGGCTAGAAACTGATTCGGGTACAAGGGATGCCCTGCTTTAGGCTAGGGAAGGAATAATTTACCGAAATTCCTAAGATCTAGCCCCGAAAGACCACTGAACAGGCAGAAAGGAAGTCCTCCCGCAGGGCAAGTGGGATCGGGGGGCTACTTTGGGTCAACTAAGGATCGCAAGACCACGTTAGACAGTGGGGCCAGCAAGATTAGCCAACACAATTGGTTCACAGGGACCGCAGGGATGATGGAGCTAACAAGGACTGCTGGGGGAGTAGGGACTGCAAGGACCATGGAGACCACTGACAAATCTGTTAGTTTGTAATTACTGCAAGCAGGTAGGGTGTTGGAAGAGTGAATGTCCATACTATCCTCAAATGCCATATTTCCAGGCTAATCAGGGTTCCTGTGTTGTAAATAGTGTGGTGAAAGTGCTCCAAGTTGCTTTGAATGTACAGCAAAGTGTACACTGTCCACACCATCCTCAATCAGCAGGTGCTGCAGAGCGATGTAATAGGGCTATTCAAAATAAACTGGGCAAACTCTGACAAGAAACGTGGCTAACATGAGCCAAAACCCTTTCCCTTGTGTTGTTTAGCATGCAAAACACCCCTAACAGAATAACGTGTCCCAGTCCCTATAAAGTGTTGCATGGCAGACAAATGCACTTGCCCTGCTCTACGCCTGGTAAAAATATTGATACAAATGTACACTTGACTGATGACAGATTGTTGGGCTATGTGAGGTCCCTGATCTCTTCTGTCAGTTTCATCCAAAACAAGATTAAGGCTGTTTTGCTCAAAGAACCACTTGTGCCCAGCCATCCCTGATACCGGGCAACATTGTCTTACTGAAGATATATCAGAGAAAGTTGGATGTCACCCCAGGGCAAAAGAGGCAATTTCAAGTCTGGTTAGTGTCGAACTCGGCAGAAAAACTACAGTGGCACCCGACTTAGGTGCACATGACCCATTGTAAGCCTGCTGCCCCACCTGCGTCTTAAGAATCAAAATGTTTGTTTTATCCATGTATCATGTTTTGATTTCTTTCATGGTTTTGATTATGTTTTGTGCCATTTCCTCTGAATTAAATGCAGATTTATAAACTCAGCAACATACTCCAGATGTTAGGGCCTGGCCTTGTTATAAGAGGTTTGTGGTCCACTGTCAGGGTGGAACATGTGACATGAATTTGTCATGGGAATGTGGGGTTGGAATTTAGTTGGGAATCATCCTGAGACCTGCTATGTGTCCCCAAGGTGTTGTTCCATATACATGTGAAGCACTCCCAAATAGATTGTTAGTTGATAACTACGTACAAGCCCTGAATGCTGAACAGCAGTCCCTAAAACCCTCTCCCACATCCAATGAGCTGCCAAAGAATGAGGCATCTGTTGTAAAGTCTACTCTAGAACCTGAAATATATCCTTAGCCTTCTGACATTTAAGATTTGATTCATTATTATTCGGTTTTACAGTCTGGGTTGGGGAAAAATATGTTCTGAAATAATACGTTTGTACTGCTATCAGACCAACACGACGGTGGTGGCGAGAGCGAGGACTCAGAGTGGTAATGAAAACAGAGTCATTGATGTGGTGGCCCTACCCTGCAGGTTCCATAGGGTGGCTGTACACGAAGAATGCACAATTAAAGATCAGAGTGTGGTGTTAGGAAAAGACAATAATAATTAATTGGAGCTATATTGCTGTTAACTAACTACTTTGAATACTATAAATAACACCGAAGTGGCTACAGTGTGTTCCAATACCACCCATGCTATTTGCTAGTATAATGAAGAGTTAGCCAATAGAATTGTGAAGGATTGCGGTGTGACAGGGGCATAGAATCCCTGGCTTTTAAACAATTTTTTATTGATAATAAAATGATGTAATTATGTCTCAGAAAAGGTGGCCTACTTACAAGAACCCCTTCCAGCAAACTCATTGCCACAATCATACTGTACACCTGTGCACTGCTGAATCAGTATCCTGATCTGCAGCACCTGCTCCTTGACAGCTGCAGTGAAAACCAAGTCACTTCAGCACAGGGGCTGGATTTAAGATATGCACCCCTGTTCCCAAATCACATAACTATGAGAGTTACGATCCTGGTGGCAGTTGTAAACTTTAAATATAAGCCATTCCTGAGTTTAAGGTATGGTGGCTAGAGTCGCTCATACTTATTAAAGCCACATCAAATTGGTATCATACTAATGTCAACCTTATGAGCCCATCTCAGCCATGAACAGGCTATGTGTGTTCTCTCTAAACTGACTGTCCCACTGCATCCAGCAGGACAGGAGACAATGGAAGCTTCATTGCTGGCTGTTACACTCAAGACTGTGCATGTAAATCTCCTACACCGAAAATGTGCCCTGCCTCGCATGGATATGGCAAGGCCACAGGTTTTTTGCATATGGGTCGCACCAGTGTAAACCAAAAGGAACAAAACACTGCCCATCTATAGCAGAAGCTGTCATGGCGTGGAGGCCATCCGTCCCTCACCTGAGGAGAATGTCAGCAGAACTGCATGCATATCACCATGTTTAACTCGGGGTCGGACTGGTGCATAAAACTGTCTCTGGCACCAATGAAAAAGTGGCCCACAGTTGCAAATGGAAATTCATTCCTTTTGTGACACTGTTTGAATAGTACCCAAGATGGAGGTTTTTGATAAAATGTGATGAAAATTGTACATTATAAAGAATATTTATTCAGCAACACAGGTCAAATCTATTAGCCGCATAGTGAAGTAACTCATCAAACTGGCCCACATTGGCCAAAAAAGTGCTCCCTTTGACATAAAAAATGGGCCCACACAAGCATTTTTTGCGTTTTTAGTTCGGCCCTGGGGCTGTTGGCATATAGGCCAGTCCGTGCCTGGCTATGGACATTAAAGGGGGGACTAGTCCCTTAAGAATAACACCGTCATTGTTCTACGGAAGTGGCAATAATGCGGCAGAAGGCCTGATACGTGCCTTTGAATGCCGTGAGTTGTGGGGTTGAATGTTTAAATGGTATTACAGGAGTACATCTTGAAGGCAGGGATGGTTAGTGGTTTAGGAATTAGTTAATGCTAGGATGCTGTCTGCTTGCCTTGCGAAACCAACTGCAATAAAAATATTGGTTCACCTCTTTGCCCAAATTAATGCTACCTTTTTTGATATTGACAGAGTAAAAATACCTTCAGTGTGCCAATTGGTTGAGGTGAATTTGCATTCACTGTGTCACTATGAGTAAGGCATACAGTATTTGGATTGATGCCTGTTTTATCCATCCACATCATTGCAATTCATGATTCCACACGTACCGCAAGACATATTTACCACATGGGGTATTACTAAAACACAGTTGGAAGCACACTGCATGCAGCAAATGCAGCTGGATTATGAGTTGAAAAAATGCCGTAAAACCTGTCAATATTTCTCCAGAATCTACAGATAATTTAATGTTGGAGATAATGACTGCCCAATTATGCCAATTCAGGCACATGTCCAGCCCAGCACCTGCCAAGTGGATTACAGTGACACAGAAGTGAGAATCACACCACTTGCTGTGCATTGTAACATTGAATCACCATGAGCTGTTGACAGCATAAGATGGAGCCAAACAGCTGAAACAACCGAAGCAAAGATGACAGGCGGCACAGAGTACAACAATACAGAGTATAAGGCACACTGTGCATAGGTGAGACTATCACCCTAGATGCTCAATAAAGAGCAAATACCCACCATATACAATTTGGACAGTCTTACCATGAACCTACCCTCCAGCAGTTAGAGGATGAGTTTAAAGGCTGTAAAAACATTCACATTCCCATATGGCCACTTATGAATGTGATAGTTGTGCTATTGGAGCCTTCTAACACATGGTGTCAATGTGACACCACATGTCCCAGTTCAACGTCTCAGTCTCAGTCTTCCTCTTGCCAGATTACCTCTAAGTGATTTCAACCCGGCACTTCACCTAAGTCAATACCTAGCGTGGGATGCACAAATGAAACACTTAATTATTTATTTATGTCTATAAGTTCTTTTATTTCTGAATGATATACCCTTATATCACACCCCTCTCTTTGAATCCCCCCGGTCACAATGAACCAGGAAGCAGGCTGTTGTGCAAAGTTGAAAAGATTTATTTTAGGTATTTTCACAATATATATATATATATATCACACTACTTTGGGTTATACAATGGTCACCAATGGGGTGATGTCACAATAAACCTCTTTAATCAGAAGGAGTAATGATAGGTAAAATAATGCAGCATAGAATAATACTTTGTGTGGGTTCAATCAAAATGCAATGTGATTACTCTTTCCGCCTGCACACTACTCAATCCCCCCAATATGCAATATCAAGAGATGGAACGAGAGAAAACAGGTTTCAGGAATACAGAATTCAACAACACAGTATCACTCCCAATTTCCCCCAGCAAACTCAGAGAAAAACAGGAATGACTGCAAACTTGTCAAAATGGTTTTGAATGTGGCTTTGAAGGAATGGGAAAACACTGAAAATGGATTTAATTCACTAAAATGGATTTAATACTAGTGGGCGCCACTTTGTATAGTATCAGACCAACACTAGCAATGATTATTGAGAAAACTAGCAGATTGCAAACTTAATACTGAGGTCAGATGCAAGGAACAGTGATTTCACACGTGATGGATTTGAGCCAAACAAAAAATGTGCGGCAAACATTTCCGCGTGCGGTAAGCGTGATTGCGGAATAACTTTACGGAGTTGGGATTCGGTATTGGGTTCATTGTAAAGCTGATGATGTTAGCTTTCATTTCTAGCATACACGGTGAAGGAGTTATGAAGGTTTCTGTGAAGGTCTTTTTTTTTCAGAAAGAGTCAAAATAGCAAAATAAAGATGCACTTTTTAAAATTAACAAACAAGATTTCTTTACACTAGGGGAGACTATGAAGATGCAAACTACACGACAGCGCAGCCACCAGCCCAGGATATCACTGGCTGGTTTGGCCTGCCGAGACGCTCGCCTTTCCTCAGAAAATATATCAGCGCAAAGATGATTTCAACACTACTATTACAAAGGACTATAGGGTAAGAGAAAGAGTTCAGGCAAGACAAAAGGATTTTAACAATGCAGTTCTGGATATAAGATAATGGGTTTGGATAGGGATGACTTATGGACAATACATTTTCTAGTGACAATCCTATGCTATGGATACTCACTACCACTATTTGGAATGGACCCATCAGAGATCTGGTCGGGGAAACTTTCTGGACAAGAATTCGGCTAGCACACCGGACTGGACTCAAGGCGCTCTGGTTCTGCAATCAGCAAGGCACTCTGGACACTGCACGGCGGGGTTGGACTGGATCGGACGGGTTGGTTCTGGTTCGCAGCTATCTGGTCACAGCTTAGTTCTACTGGGTTCGATCTCTGGATTCTGGAAAGAATTCTTAGTAAGAAAGCTGCGACACCACAGCCAGGCTGTTCTTTTTGGTTCCCCTTGGAGGTCTGGGGTAAAATCTGATTTCAGGATTTATCACAGGCCAAGCTGAGAATGGTTCAGCTTTGGAAATGGGCCTTTCTGCTTTCAAAGTTCTGGAGTCTGGAGTCTGGAGTATGGAACATGGATTTCTCTTGCAAAGTGCTCCGCCAGCAATCGTTGGTGGGTGAATGTGTGTCCTTCTAGGTCCTAAGATGTCTCTATTTATGTATTTCCTAAAGGGGTGGGTATGCTGAATTATGCTAGGCACACCCCTAGGTATTCTATTGGTTAGGGTCTTTCCTCTCCCCTGATTTGAGAAGGAAACAGAATGTCATGATGACGCTGTATTTTATGATCCAGGGAGAACCTCCCCTTTGATTCTGCACAGAAAATCTATTTGTCATACAAGACATATTTACAATTTTACAAACTTGCTAGCAATATCATATTTGTATCACAGATTTGGTGAAGCAAGTATTCATACAAGCCCCATCTCGGTGAGAGCTTGGGTCTAGATTTGGCAATTGTTCGCACTTTTGGTCTGGTACTCAATGTCAGATTTGTCTACATTTTTACACATATGTACGCATGACATCTGGGCATAGTCATGTGAAGTTTCATGTTTCTGGCATCACCACAATTGCTACAAAACCACAAATTCTGTAGTCATGTCCCTGAACATAGCACAGAGTTCGAAGTACTTTTAAAACGTGACCAGAATTTTCATATTAACAATACTGTCATTTTACAATTTTTACAATTTCGCACAGTTCTGTGTCAGTTCTTTTGAAAAATATACTTTCTTGTGTTTTCAGAATATACAACACTGTCTGTCCCGCCCCCAAAGTTTTGGTGGGTCAAGAGTAATCCCCGCCTCTTTCCTCTGGCAGGAGTTTCTGTTGACACTTGCATCTGCTAATTCTTTCCAATCCAGGAAGCCCTTTGTCTCTCCCCAGTGCAACAGGCCAAAATCTCCTCCTCTCTCCATTAACACCTGAATGCGAGTTCCTGGGGCAGAGAGCAGAAGGAAGGTGCCTTTGTTTGGGGCTCGCTGTGGAATTTGCTTTGAAGCTCTGTGGCTGGCATCAGAGGTTACTTTAAAACTCAATTTGTTTAAAATTGTCTTTGATAAAATAAACTTACATTTTCAAAATAGGCAAACAGATGAGTAATTCCAGTCTTTTTAAACATAGAGATTAAATAGTTGCAACCTATATTGCTTTTGATGGCAAGTCATTTAATTTCAACCATTTGATTTTCTGCACAAGTTTAAGCTTCCAATGTACTTAATTGACAGCTGTCAACCAGGCAGCCGGTGGTACTGTGCCCCTTTTCTGACAGATTTTTACAGACAAGCACACTTTTAAATGTGGATATTCTTGTGATGGAATCTGCTTTTCCTGACATTGTGTGCTTATGTGGATTCTTTAAATAAGGTGATGAGTAACACCCAGCAAGGATGTTGGATATTTTCTGATGCTTGTAATAATTATTTTGTAATTTCAGCAGACAAGGAAAACAGGATTTCAGAGCACTTCTGGGTTTTCTTGCAATAAAGCACTGCCGTTCATGTAGTTTCCATTTTCACTCTGTGGGCAGCCCAATGACAGGTTTCAGGAGTGTGGTCTCCTGTTCCACTTCTGACACGGGCAAAGTAGATTGGCAGCCAACTTTTCTGGTTTCACTGCGCAATTTTCAGAGGTTTAGCACGCATATGGCTTTTTGCGGCCATTTCGCTGGTTCTGGTGCCACTAGCACACACTGATGTTGCAGGGCAGAGCCTAGTGGATCAATACATCCCACATACCAGAGGCACATCTCTCTCCTCTGATGAAGTCCCATGCTGGTGGTTGGATGATAGGACCCGGATGACATTGTGAGCTGGGTGCGACATGGCCTCCATTATGCAGATTCTGGGGGATCCCCCAGGATCAACATTCCATGCCCAGCATCAGGAAAAAACAACCTCTATGCTCCTTGCTGACCTCTTGGCTGGTAGGTCTAGACAAACTTGGACAGCTCAAATGGCGACAAGCTCAGCGAGGGCATGATGCAGCATTGAGTGGCTCAATGTGCAAGCAGTTGTTTGGAGGAGTGCCAGAGATTAGCTCAATGATATTTCAACTGGAGTCGAGGTGGCAGATCAGGGCGCTGTATCTTATCTGATCCTCCAGATGCTGTGAGCCCCACTTCAGGAGCTTGAGTCCAGGGTGAGTCCATTAAGGGTCTGCTCTCTCCGTTCCAGGTGATTCTGGTGCAGAATGGCAGGTCCTGGTGCACAGCAAGAGTCAGCCCAAATGTGCCCTGGGAGTGGGTAGAGGGCAGAGCTTTCCTATGCCTTGGACTGCTCCTTCTTCACCTCAGTAGTTGAGGGCTTTGTAAAGTACACATCTACCAAAAGAGGTCCAGTGAATCCTTCTCAGGTGTTGTTCCGGAGTGAATCAAAGAAGTGGTGTGCGACCCCATCTTTTAATGGTAAACGTCCATACGTTATTGGATTAAAGCCAGCCTGCTTTACCGTCCCAATCCGGCCATTAGAAATGGAGCACCCTGGTTTGAGGCTACTCCCTTTAAATACGTGCTCCTTTGATACTGGGCCCAGGTGAAGGGAGTTACTTACCCTCACAAAGAAATCAAAAAACCAACATGGTGGTTCCTGTCCTGTCATTTGGCAAACTCAGCCCATCTGGCCCGAATACAGATAAACTTCCACAGCTGAGCTTGGCTCACAGGAGCTGACAGATGTGTGATATCAAATTGGATGTGGCTGCAATGATCATAAGTAGTGCCATGTACCGTGCTTTAACCCAGGCATAGCTTTATTTTAGAGTTTACTCTGCCACCATCAGGGATTAATTGTAATCATGATAGTGCTAGTACACGGGTGCATATCCTAAATGCACCCCTGGCACTTCAGAAACTTGGCTGTCACTGCACCTGTCAAGTGGGCAGCTGTGAACTCTAGACCTGCTCTGTGCCACTGGTAGAGCAGGCACTGCAAATCCAGATACTGATGCAGCAGGACCCAGATACACACTATGGATTTGGTATGGAGATTTTGAAAGAGCAATCTGATCAGCAAATTACCTTTCAGAGATAGAATTAGCTGCACAATTGCATTATTGAATGAAAATCTAAAAAGCTGCGGGTTTCATTCCGTTGCCAAATTGATATTGATATTGATATTTTATTTGTATCACGCCTGTACACAAGTGTTTCAGAGCGTGACGAGGCAAGGTGGGGGTGGCAAGGAAGAACAAAAAAACGATCTTACTAGGCCCAGTGACATTGAGAACACTCAAGTGAGTGGGAAAGGGAAAGGAGAAAGAGCATGGGAGGGGGGTAGAAAGTGCTGAGCGAAGGAATAAAATAAATAAATAAATAATATATAAATAAATAATAAGAAGCAACAAACAGTGGTGGTGCAGTCAGCAAGTGGCAAGTTCTAGGTTTAAGGTAACAGACAGGGTGTGTCTGCTAAGTGCAGAAAAAAAAGAAAAAAGGGCGTGTGTACTGTAGGGTTACAGATACAGACCCCAGTGCAAGGGATTGCCAGGAGGCAGTGCAGGTGGGTGGCAGGGTGAGCAGATACCTGGGCCCGAAAGTCAGAGGGTAACCAGGTGCACAATGCCAATACAGAACAGATCAGCAGGGGAGAGGAGGAGAGAAGGCAGATGCAAAGAGGAAGGTCTTGTGGTGCTTCCGGAACCGGAGATGATTCTCCTCAAGTTTAAGAGTGGCAGGGAGGCTGTTCCAGAGGGAGGCCCCAGGCGAAGACAGAGATCTACCCTCAGCTGGTTTCTTTGAAAAACGACTGACCCTGAGAGCAGGGATGTCATTTCACCAAAATGCCTGGGGTAGCGGAAGTGACATCACACGACCCTTGACCTCTGATGACATCCCAGGAAGTGATGTCGTTCGGCCCCACCCTGAAGTGACATCATGGGGTGCGATGGAACACAACCTTTCACCCCTCGACAAAACAGGAAGTGGCATCACATAGCATTGTTTCTGAGTACACAATGAAAAATATGGTTACGATATCACTGTAAAGTGATATACATTTCATACAAGAATGGATCACCATATGTATCGTAAATATCAGTGCGTATAGGCCCATATAACCAAATCACTGTGAATGCAAGCAGATGTCCAAGGCCAAACGATAATAATGTGTTAACACTTACGCTTCATATAGAACAAATATACATACAATATCACCCAACCTGTGTTGGTACTCATTTATCAAACTCAGCAGGATGAAAGGCTGAGTTGACCTTGCTGGGAGTCGAACCTGCAGATCACACACACACATTGCATCAGCCAGTGCTCAACCCACTAAGCTATTTTACCAGCTATAGCTATCAGAAAACCAACCACTCCACAAACAAAGAGACCCATGCTGCTGGCCACAGCCCATGGCCCTCAATAACATTTTTTTTAAAAACAATATCTTTTTAAGCATTTGTTTTTAGGGGTAGCAAGGGAGACCACAGGGGTAGCAAGGGAGACTACAGTGGTCACAGTTGCGACCCCTGGCGACCCCTAAATGACATCCATGTCTGAGGGAGTTAGAGGAGGAGGAGTGAAGAGCTCAGGAGGGAAGGTATTTACGGAGGGACAGCTGAAGGTATTTTGGACCTGGGCCACAGAAAGCATTGTGGACAATCTAAAGGGTCTTGAATTTCATCCTTGCAGCCAGTGGGAGCCAGTGGAGAGTTTTCAGGGCTGGAGAGATATGATCCCAGGGCTTGAGGCCTAGGACAAGTCTTGCAGTCCTGATCTTGATGAGTTGCAAGGGGCAGAGAGTAGAAGCAGGTAGATTTAGAAAGAGGCTATTACAATAATGAAACCTAGAGAGAACCAGGGCTCGAGAAACAGGGGAAGGAGAGGAAAGGCAGAATACCTCTGAGGAGGTGCAGTAGGAAGTTAGACTTTTTAGAGACATCATTGATGGGGCAGAGAAGAAAAGTGTGGAGTCAAAGATGACCCTGAGGTTCTTTGCCTAGCAGGTGGGGGTAGTAGGAGGGGCAAGGGAGGCCGGCCAGAGAGTGACAGGAAAGGAGGGTGGAGGTGTGCCAATGAGGAGGATCTCTGTCTTGCTGGCATTCAGGCAGAGATTGTTACCAGCACACCAATCCTGATTGGCAGATAGGCAATCAGAGATGAGAGAAGGAGAAGAGGTGGCCGAGGGAAGCCTGGAAATGAGTTGAGTGTCCTACACAGATGAGAGAAGGAGAAGAGGTGGCTGAGAGAATGACAATCCATCACATCCCTACTCACTGCCTCTGGTCTCCTTGCATAGATAACGACCACACTATACCCCCTTGCATCAGAAAGGCAGTCCAGCACCTAGTCTGATTTGCTTGAGCACCACAGCAGGGCCCGGTTGTCCCTGGCCACGTTCCATTTGTTCCACCACCATCGGCAAGGCAGCAGATATTTCAGAAATGTGATGCAATCCTTTGGATCATTAACTGCTGTGCCGGGTTCACAGGATCTACCCATGTCTCCCTGGTCTCACGGAATAGCAGTGTGCACAGATATATGAGTTTAACGTGACAACATGATATTGCCTATTACGTATGTGACACACATTTCTCACCTTGTCTCACAACTCATTTACCCACTTTTCTCTCCATCCTTTTTCTCCCTACATTTCTACTTTCCCTCTCCCCCTTGGCCTACCCTCCACACAACATCTTGCTCTCTCTTCTTTCCCCTATTAACTCACAACTCCTGATTCCACACTGCATGTGTTTGTGTACTCCCTGACATACAGTTTCAATAGATATTGCAGGGGACAAAGGATTTCCCCTTTTCACTATTATTTCTGACAAGCATCCTGTACCCCAGAATGTGCACAAAATGTGTTATAGTCATGCAAATGACAAAATGCCTGACTGAATGAATGAATTAATGAATATTCGGAATTGTAGCACCATAGGAACATAGGCAAAAAGTTTGCCCCTTAAAGCCAGATTATGATGCCTCATTAAATGACACAGGTGTTGCCCTAAAATATAGGCCACCAGCAACCACAGCAGAGTAGCACATACAATATTAGAATACAAAAGGTCAGCAAGAAACTCTGACAGTGTGTGACAGTGTGTGAAAACATTCAGAAAAGAGGAACGAAAAATCAAACTTCTCGCAATTCTGATGTGTAGATAAATAGGATGAGAACCCCCTTACAATAAATATTTTATTAGTATTACAATGTTGGGTAACAAACACAATGGGCCTCATTACACGGTAGGCGGTAGGGGATTACCAGCACCGGTAATCCCCTACCGCCCTACTACGAGGTCCCTCAGCGGGTCCTGTCCTTAACGTGTGGTCTGCCCAGGCGTTATGGACGGTTCCCGCTGAGGGACCTCAGAGCTTTGGGGGCTCAAATGGGAATGGGGAATGGTTCCCGGAATGGGGACTTACCGGTCCCGCAAAGGTCGGAATAGACCGGTAAGTCCCTATTCCGGGAACCCGGACTCCGACGGCGGTAGGGGGGAGTGATGGCGCTAGCGCCATGGCTACCGCCTACCATGTAATGAAGCCCAATGTACACATTGTAAAAAAACACTTGTAAAAGTACAGTATAGTACAGAGAGCCCTACAAGTTTAAGTCCCTTTTAGTTACATCCCAGAATGGCAATGAACAGACAGCTTCCATAGACATGGATGCTCTGGGGAACTAGAGGTACTTTTAAAGGAGGGTGGAGTTTGAATTGTGGCTCCTTTGAAAGCAATGCCTTTAACTGTGTAGCCAAAAAGTTCTTTAAGCCTTCTTTGTGCGGAAGCCTTCTTTGTACTGTATGGGGATGGTTGTACTGGTGTGGTGGGCAGGAGTCCTATTGTGCTGGGGATGGGCTCTTCAGGGGATTTGTCTGCTTGGCCAATTCTTGCCTATTTTAATTATTTTAGTTTTATTTTATTGTTCATTTATAGCGCGCTTTACAACAGCGAGCAGTTTCTTTTTTTATGTTTAGAGATTTTTATTAGATTCAACAGTGGTTTCTAAGCACTGGATTCGAACATGTGTTGTGCTGCGTTGTCATGCCTCCAAGACAAATACGTTGCCCCTTCTAGACATAGGCTGCAGTTACATTGTCGTGTTAAACGAGCCAGCCTGAGTATCTTAGGTCCAACAGAGGTGCAGTGCCTTATTATCAGTTTACATTTGCAGTTCTACTTTATGCATTGTGACCCTTTTCATCAACTGAGTGGTACTTTTGTGTATTATTTATATTTTGTGGAGTTCCTCATGTCACCTTCCAGCCGATTGCAGGTGATCGGCAGCCTTGCACATATCAACATGACACTTATGTGAATTTACATACCAAAACATGACATTATATAAGCCTGATATAACACAACTTGAAAAGATAGTATGACAAAAGTGTCATGAAATCAATAAACATTAAGGGGGATACAAAATTAAACACGTACATGAAACCAAAAGGACCAAAATTCCTTTAAAATAAAAGAAATATAATTACATTACAAAATGGAAATTGGTAAGAATTAATAAGGTAATAACACAAGGGCGCAACAGGGTTAGACAAAGATATAGGACAGGAGGAAATGAAAGTTGGACAGGGGCATGTGGGGGAGAACATCACCCTTACACCAGAAGGAGGGTGCCTTAAAAAACTCAATTTTACATGAATATTTCAGGCAAAGATGCATTTGGGAACAAAACACTACACTCCTAACAGTCCAACATTACATAACATGTCCCAGCAGCGTACGAAGTTGGAGTTGGAACCCTGTTTCACTGTGGTGCTGGATGTGGCATTTGCCAGTTGGTATTTTCATACCCTGTATTCTGTCTCATCGCCCATCACTACACAGACGATCTCTGTGAGCCCTCTAGACCACCATCCACTGCCCCACAGGGCATCAAAGCTAACCAGCTACACTAGACGCAAGCTAACCGGACTTACCTATACAGGACATGGCAAGTTTATCACTCCATCCCTTGAGAAAGACCTATGGTTGAAACACGTGTCAGCACTCTAGCTAATGCTAACAAGATAAGGCATATATCCAACTGCACGCAGAGATGTCTTCCAAAAATTGGAAAAAGTGTGTTAAAAACTGAACCTGTGGAACATTAAACTCGACCAATCTCAGGCACACAATGGTGTCCGTCTTCATTAGAGACAGAATACAGGGTATGAAAATACCAACGGGTAAATGCCACATCCATCGCCACGATAAAACAGGGTTCCAACCCCAACTTCGTACACTCTTAAACCCTGTGACTGCAGGAGCTCTGTCCCACCAGAACCCCAATTACAGGCAGCAGGAATATAACCCCATGAAGAGAAACCGATACAGACAAGTGGGGAGATCCACAGTTCCTTTAAGCTCCTACCCTCGAGTATATGTCCCAGCAGCTTAACATGTTATGGCATATCATATTGTAACAAAATAACGCATAGCAGACATGAGAACGCATAACGTTTGAAAGCATGGCTGAGCACAGGGTAGAAGGGCACGACCACATACCAAAACATGTAATAGTGTAGTCTACCAGAAAAATAGTAATGCAACCTAGCATAACAGTAAAGCAAAGGTAGTATGTCTCATATAAGCTGTTTCAGTGTGTTCTATGAAGTGGGGGTGTATGGGACAAGGGCAAATCTAACAGAAAAAAGGTTCTATGAAAGGGCTCGAAACATCTTAGAACCATGAACATTTTGTGACAAACACACTTTCATCCCCTTTCTCATGCCCAAACACAAGACCAACCATGATGCTTACATTGCTTGTCTGCGGCCAGAATGATTACCTCACCACTCTTCAGTGCTGTGAGGTGGCCCTCGTGTGACTTTAACTGCTAGACAGAACACACATGTTGTCTGCTTTCCATTTGTCGCCAGACATAACATTTGCTTTATTAACTCTCACCATTAGACTCCCTTCCCTTTTGTTACCAACAACGTTCACCTATTATACGACCTACTTGGATTAGGCCACCTTCTGAGTTGGCTTTGCAGACCCAGAATTGTGATATAGAAATGTACATGTGGTGCCATAAATAGACACAGCACATATTTTAAGCCTACATATCGAGCAGGATTGCCCAAACACACTCTTGAGCTGCTCACGCACCCAACACTACTGTGGGCCTCATTACACGGATGGCGGTGGACCAAGGTGCTATTAGCACCTTGGTCCATGCTGGTAAAATACCGGCACCGCCTTGGTGGAAAGGGGAATTACCGCCCTATTCCAAGGTTGGTGGGGCGGTAATTCACCCTTCCCCCATTGCCCTTCCCCATTCCCATTTCTGCCGCATAGGGCATAATGGGAATGGGGAAGGTGCTAATTACGGCACCGCAAATTGCGGTACCGTAATTAGCTCCCTGGTCCCTTTGCGGGTTGGTTTTTCCAAGATGCAACGTTGAAGCTGCTCGGTTTGGTGTAAATTAGAGTGTTCATATACACATGTGTGTTGTATATGAACACTTTCCTGTACACCAAAGCAAGCAGCTTCACAGCAACGTTGAAGCTGCTTGCTTTGGTGAACAGGAAAGGGTTCATATACAACACACAGGTGTATATGAACACTTTCATTTACACCAAACAAGCCTCCAGCTTAACGCCACGGAAAGGGTACCGTATATGTGCGCTAGTTTAGCGCACAGATTAAATTGGAGGTGTGCCACAAGAATAGCCTTCCAAAAAGTCAGTTTACGAATGTGGCGGTTGCTAGGTTGGTTTCCAACACATCCTAGCAACCGCCACATGTATTCCGAAAGTGGCGCATTCCTTCTGACTTCGGGAGTATGCGCCACCCCCAGAATAGGTCTTAAGTACCGAAAAGGTTGTTAACCCTTCTCACGTTCTTTTCTGTACTTAACATCTTGATGAGAATATGGGCCTCAGTGAGCTGATCTGTGATGTGACTATTAAAAAAATACAAAAAAAAACAAGAACGGTATTTGTTTCCACTGCGTGAAACATGTATTGTGCATGCTGTAATCCATACCACATGCATCTTTTTTTTCCTGAAAGGGAGCACTCATTTCAATAGGGATCCTTTATAAATAAGGCCCATGAAGACCTTGCACTGTAGCACTAATCTCAGGACAGACAGAAAAATGCAGGATCTTTGCTAGTCCATGATATGATATGATAGGTTATTTATAACATGCTTAATACTCAGAGGTTTCTAAGCGCGGACCCGGGGATCAAACCTGAGTTGCTCCGTGAGGTCTTACTTCCAAGGTGAGCACAATGCTCCTGAGCTATTCTCCCGAGATGGTTTATCCACAGCCACATGCCCCCTCTCCCAGAATTTCTCCGCTCGAATGGTGCCTGGGTGTCCCTGGTGGTGTGCAGAAGGTCAAGTAATAAGGATCAGAGACCAAGTACCATGTGTTTCCCTCCATCCAACCTACCACATGATGCAAGTTTATCTCTCCTATAAAAATGATCCCTTCTAGCCATCTGACTCGGCTTCATTACGGGTATGTTGGTCCAGAACAAGCTGCAGATAACAACGGTTAATGGTACCTTTTCTGGACTGGCATACTCCGAGACTGCCAGTAGGGTCAGTGAACTACCGGCAGGCCTGGCCTGCCGGTAGTTCAGGTCCCTACCAGCACATAATTCATTAAAGCAGCGGCACCGTTAACAACGGTGCCAGTGCTTCAGTGGTTCCCATCCCATGGAATCCTAAAGGATTCCATGGGAATGGGAACTTACTGTTCCTCCACAGCCCGTAATCTCCCAATAATATTTGGGTAGCAGGTGGCAGAAATGGTAAACATAGATCGCCGGTAAGCCACCCTCAACCTGTCCTTCGACTCTGCTTGCTTTTCCTCTGTTTTCAAAACAGCCACGATCATCCCTCTTCTAAGAAAGCAAAGGATTCACCCGAACCTACCGGCTAACTTTCGCCCTGTGTCTCTCCTTCAACACTACTCTAAAGTGCTTGAAAGAGTTGTGCTCAAACGTCTTACCAATTTCTTAGACATCCACAACCTTCGTTCCGGTCACTCCACTGAAACTGCTCTCATGAATGTGTTCAACTTCATTGCCTTTGCTAAGCACTTAAACCTATCCTCTATTCTTATTCTCCTTGACCTCTCTGCTGCCTTTGACACGGTCGATCACTCTGATCTCCTCAATACTCTCTTCTGATTGAGATTGACAATCAAGCCCTTGCATGGAGTGAATCCTACCTTACACCTTACCAATTCTCTGGCTCCTGGAGCAACAACACCTCTGAACTCACTCCTCTAACTGTTGGTGTTCCACAAGGCTCTGTTTTGGGTCCACTCCTCTTTACACTCTACACGTCTGCTCTTAGGGCACTAATCTCCTCCTTTGGAATTTCGTATCAACTCTTAGCAGATGATACCCAAATCTTCTGCTCTTTTCCTGAACTCTCCTCTGATCCCTCAATATTTCCAACTGTCTCTCTGCCATTAAATATTGGATGGCTTCGGACCAGAAGATGTTAAACTCTACCAAAACAGAGGTACTCTTCTTCCCTGCCAAAGGTTCTCTCTCATCTCTTCCTCTGCATGTCCAGTTCCAACCTGAATCTCTCCCCTACTCTTCTTCAGCTAGAAACGTCAGCGTCATCTATGACCCTTCTCACACCTTCACTACTTTTATCTCCAAAACTGGAACAGCAGCTCGCCTCAACCTCCTAAATATTAGGATAATCAGGCACTTTATTCCTTTAAAACTGCCAAGCATCTCTTAACCACTCTTGTCTTCTCTAAACTGGACTACTGTGCCAGTATCCTCTTTGATCTCCCCAGCTATGCCTTCTATCCTCTCAACAAGATAATTAACTTTGCTACCAGGACTCTCTTTGAACTCCCTGAATTCACACCTACTTCTTCGTACCGTCACCAGGCTGGATGGCTGATGTTGCGAAACACGGCCAGATTTAGATTTCCTCTCCTGGTTCACAAATCTATCCATGGTAAAACACCACTGTATCTATCCTCCTCTATCGAACTCTATAAGCCTTCTCGCAAGCTCTGCTCTGCCTCCCCGACTACCCTTGTGGCTCCTCGCCCCCGTGCTTTCTCTCACATCTGCTTTTTCCCTCTTCTTGCTCCACTTGCATGGAATTCTCTTTCCTCGGACATCCGGAAAACAGTCCACACAGATTTGTTCAAAACCAAACTAAAAGTCTAGCTCCTCACCTTTGAGTTACCCTTGTAATGTACCTCCCAACTGCTTGCTATCTAACATTTTTCCCTCGCCTCTAACCTGCCTCTGTCTCTCACTTCCTCTGCTTCCATTCTAGCACTTTACCCATCATTAGTGTCCTAAGCACACCTGGCCATAGCACCTACATGTACTAAAATGTCCAATGTTGGTTGTCCTTAATCTATGTATTTCCACTTATGTATTGTCCCTGGTGATTGTTATATTTACTACCATCCACACCCTGGTCAGAATGTCCCTCAAACCCACGCCTTTGTAAGAAACTCACGTCATTTTTGATTTCTTATCTATTGTACGTGCTTTTGTGATCAAAAGAGCATTGTTCCTCCTGTATATAAAAAAATAAAATAAATAAATTGTAATCTCATGTTTGCGTTGAATTACAGTATGTCAATGACTTGGACATGGATGTATATTCTTAGGTTGCTAACTTCTGTGCTTTGTAGCAAATGTGGGACTTATGCAGGCTCTAGTGTCCGGCTTGGGCATCATGATTGGCTTCGTTTAGGGATGGCCATCACTATATAATTTCTTTCTGTAAAGAACCAGTTGCTAAAAAGTGCAAGGTAGAGCACTTTCACAAGCAATGGGATGGGTTAACCACACTCTGTCGATGCAGGCAGCGCAAGTCCCTACTCATCAACAATGTTAGAATGATAGGAGGTGGGAAGTGGTAAATGCATACTACCTCATTATCAGGCATTCCAAATAGGACAGTAGACTGGCAGAAGATGTGGACACGATTATGCCTCTAACGCTGGCTTCCAAACATGAGGAAATCTGCAGGTCCATGTGCTGGGAGGGCCATGGCTCTAAATGCGGCTGCCTTTGCTGCTTTGCTTTTATCAGGTTTACTGCTCATTTGGAAAGGCATATCTTACACCTGGCTACTCTTTCTTAAGGGTGTGGCACCTTGGTTGATGAAGCCTGTATTAGGACTCCTACCTTTCCAGTGGTTACACTCATATTGCATATATTTAGGGCTGCTCTCTGCATGGATCTTTGCATTTCCCAGCCCACTTTCAACCGCTGTGCATTCTGGTTACTGTAACTTGACGGGTGTGTAGCATACACTGGCCAACCCGCTGTGCACTATCGTTATTCCTGTGATACACCTCATACATGCTGCAGTACATCATGGATGCACTATTGAGAATTGTGGTGAGATACAAATGCAGGCATGCACATGCATTTCCAGCACTTTTTCTTTCTAGAATCAGGGTCAAAGTTCTTAAATATGAAAGCGTTGAACTAGCTGGCATCGAAGTATAACTGCAACTGATCCAGAAGGGGACTGCAAGACTTGTCCTTGTCCTTAAGCCCAGGGATCGTATCTCTCCAGATCTGAATATTTAGGAAAAGAGAGTTGGAGGTAGTGCAGTCCCAGGCCCCACAAAGCCCTTTGGACAATGTAAAGGGCATGGAACTTGATCCTTGCCACCACTGGGAGCCAGTGAAGGGATTTCAGAGCTGGAGAGATACGATCCATGGGCTTGAGGCCAAAGACATGTCTCACAGTCCTGTTTTGGATAGGTTAAAGAGAACCAGGGCTCTGGACACAGTGAGCTTCTGGGGGAAAGTGAGGAAAGGAAGAATACCTCTGAGGAGGTGCAGCTGGTAGTTTGACCTCTTAGAGACGCCAGAGATGTGAAGAGAGAAGGAGAGTGTGGAGTTGAAGATGACCTCAAGGTTCTTAGCCTCACAGGCATGAGCAGGAAGAGGGCCCAGGGTGGGTGGCCAGAGAATGAGAGGAAATGAGGGAGCTTGTGTTCTGATGAGGAGGATCTCAGTCTTACTGGCATTAAGGCAGAGATTGTTGGTGGCACACCACCCCTGAGTGGCAGACAGTCAGGAATGAAAGAAGGAGTAGAGGCGGCTGAGGGGAGCCTGAAAGAGAGCTGAGTGTCATCCGCATAACATTGAAAGTAGGAGCAGAGTGCAGCTATGCGGTGGGCAAGAGGTGCCAGGTGCTGATTGAACAGCCTGGAGAAAGACACCACAGGTAGAGAGATAGATAGATGAGAGGAAGGACCCCAGTTGGACCTGGGAGGATTGATCAGTGAGAAAGGAGGCCAGCCAGGCCAGGGCCTGATCAGTGATACCCAGGTTATCACAGAGCCGGTTGAGCAGGATGGCATGGTTGACCGTATAGGCAGAAGAGAGATCAAGGAGAATGAGGAAAGTAGGAATGTTAGAATCGAGGTTTGAGAGCAGGTCTCCACAGATGTTCATGAAAGCAGTTTCCATCCTTCTGGCCGCTCTGAAGCCAGCCTGATGGTCATGAAGACAACCAACAGATTCAGTGTGAAGGTTGCAGCTAAGAAAGCCAAAATTCAGTGAGCAGGAGCTCTCTGTGCTGGCCGAGGATGTGGTAGCTAATGAGAGGAGCAATATGGGCCACACCACAGAAAGATGTCCCCCCAGTGCAAGACTGCCATATAGTCTGGAATAAGGGACGAGGTGGCCGCCGTGGGAAAGAACCCATGGGACAGCGACAAAATGAGGAAGTGGTGGACAACCTGAGAAGCAGGGTGCATATACTCATCAATACCCAGTGCAGGGACTCAGCGGCCACAGGTGGAGACAATGTGGCCCCACTACAGCTCACACCATTGGAGGAGAGGGTTAAAAGTATCCTCCACATGGTGGGCCATGAGGGCGTAGCTATGGCAGATCCAGAAGTCAGCTGCCAGGAAGACCATGGCGAGTACATGAGTAAATGGATCATGTCCCACATGCACAACAACTACAGTGGAATGGCAACAGAGACACTTGCAGCCACCCAGCCAATGCAAAAACAACACATGAAACACCTTGGCACAGTACAACAATGAGCATGTTAGGCATGAACCCCATCTATGACACACCATTTGCAAAGATGTGGCCCGCATACAGGACACACACAACAACCATGGTACAGTAAGCACCATGGGCATTTACCTTCCACCTTGTGGCAACATGTCCAACACCTTTGTAACATAACTTCTGCCAAAGAACCGCCACACACTGCACACATGGCATATGCAACAGCTGCAGATGTCTGAGTCAAACACCAACAAAATACTAATACTACAAAGCAGTAGCGGGAAAGCCTCAGTAAAGAGTGCCTTCCAATGAAAGTCACACAAACACTACCATGGCTAGCAGGACATCCCTCACATGACAGGATAAGAGGATAAGCATGAAACAAAGTACCATCCCTACATTGGCACACATTCCCTTGCACAGTCACCAAGTACATGCCAACATGGCCCAGGTAAGGCACGGATACACAACACTTGAGAAACACAGAGAAACATGATGTCAATGATTCCATCAAACTGCCTGTCACATGAAACAGGCTACCCTGGGGTGGTGTGTCACTCTGACCCCACTGGACATTGCGTACACTGCATGAGACTACACCCTACAATCAACTAACGAGATAAACGATGCACTGTTTACTGTCTCCCAACAGGCACGTAATATACCCGGGACCACATGGGGGAAGGTATCATGTTGGGGATGTTTTACACTTGAGCAATAAATGCTAGTTGACTTTGAGCTATGCTGGGACATCCCTTCTTGTGTGAATGTGATTCCTACTATGCGTGCCAGTGCACAAAGATGAGCAGCATGTCTATATTGATCATCAATTATTGCATTACGATTTTTGTCACACCAGACGTCCACCCATTCCCTACTCCCGATCACTGTCTGTCAGCACTGCACCTGGAAGCATTGTGTTTTTGTCGTCTGGGGCCTTGTTCCTGTAAAGGTCTTTTCTCTGGCATTTGCAGGTTGTAGATGTGTGCCCCTTTTTTAATTGCTCTCTAGAAGGGCAACTAGCTGGCCTGTGGGTTGTTTTGGCCCTCATTAAGCACAGAACATGCACCTCCTCCCTTACTGCTTCATACATGGAATCCCTTCTTACTCTTTTCACCTCACCTCAGCTGTGCCAAATCCACTTACTACACTAACTTCATCTCTTGCCTTCACAGCCACCCTCATTAGGTCGCTGACATTCACGTCCCTGCTTCTCCTCCCTCAAGCCCATGTCCTCTCCTTCTCTCTTTCAGATAATGAACTTGCCCTCTACCTTTCCTGTAAAATCTTTAAAACTCAATACATTCGCAGTAACCGCCTTGCTCTCCACTAACCTTCAACACCACCCTCTCTTTCCTTTATTGCTTCCACACATTCCAGTTCCGCTGGCACACATTCTTTGTTTGGTGATCCCATCCATTGCTCGTGACAATCCTTTTGCACCATTGGAAGTCAAAGATTCAGCAACACTTAACGGCACCTATAAGTCCACTATCTATAACTTATTATTATCTACTTCAGCTTTCAGCGCATGCTTCATAATTGCTACTGTTTTAGCAGTCATAGAGAGGCCAACTATCTCACTGTCTCTCTTTCACCTCAATGCACCAAAATTCTAGAATGCATATTATTTTCAACTGCATTACCACCTAACTGCAATCAAATGATCTCAGTGGCTTCCACTTATCTGGATTCCAGAACAGACACTGAATGCAATCAGACGTCACACATATCTCACTTACTCGTTACTGATAAACACTGTAAGCTCAGATCTATTCCCATTCTCCACGATCTCTCTGCTGCTTTTTACATAGTTGACCATCCCTCTTTCCTCCTTACAAGCTTTCATTTTGGCTTCCAGGTATCTGCCTTTATATGGATGCCTCCTGCCTGAATGACGGACTGTTCCTTCTTTATACACTGACATATTCACTATCACCGGACTGTTCCTTCTTTATACACTGACATATTCACTATCACCTACCTCTGTCCTTCACATTCTCCTAGTCACAGTATGCATGTCCTCTCTCTGCAGCTCATTGCATATTGTTTCTTCCAATATCATCGTTTTGCTGATGATACCAAAACCTTCGTAGCCATCCCAGACTTCACCCCTGAATTAATGCCCTGCATCAAATGCTGCCTGGCAGCCACTAGTTTACTGGATGGTGTTGTGTTGCCTGCTCCTTAACTCTTCAGAAGTGACTTTTCTCCCTGCCTCTAATACCAACATCCTTAGCTTCTCTCCTGTTTCCTTCCCATGTGATCTTCTCGCCCTTTCCACCTGGGCTTGCAAAATAGTGTCCCTTGTTGATATTTCCCGTTAACTCAATGTATTTCCTTTATTTCATCAGCAGCCAGAGTCAACCTTCTCAAAATCAGTAAATCCAGCCAAACCTAATTTTTCCCATTAAATAAATCTCTTAGCTGTAGCCCTCAGCAGACTGGATTATTATTGCTTCAGTTTCCTTCTCAATACCCTCTCTACTCATTGCCCTTTATTGCCCCTCACTGCAAAGTTATTAACTTTGGAACCCACACCCTCTTAATTCTTCTTTATCGTCCCCCACCTCGGCTCACTTCCTCTATGCACGTTGTCTCTCCATGCAGAGCGACTCAAGTCAGGGAGAAAGGTGGACACTAATATGTAAATGCTGAATGGACAGGGACTGGAAATCACTCGTCATAGAGGTGCAAGTATTTATGCCAAATGTCCTAAAGTTTGTTGAGACTTTCTCTCGCCTAATAGTTGATCCTCTCAAAGATCTCTCTATGACTCAGACATTCTTCTTTATATATATAGATAGATGAATTAATGTCAGCAAACAACTGAATGACATGGGGAATTCTGATGGTCGTAGTGTACTCAACGTGTCAAACAGTGGCACAGCATGCGAGATCTATTCTGACTACAAAACCTGTCCCGTTATGGATTGATTTAGCGGGAGAGTTTCAGTGTTCTTTGCCCTTTTCCCACTCATGAGCTTTGATGAGTAATTCAGATTATAATTTTTTTATGTTCATTTTTTTTTTTTACCTTCTCAGTTGAAATGTATTAGTGCCTGGGAAAAATAGAGAGTTGTAGGTTGGTTATCCAATCCAAAAACAAACTATCATAATTTTCAGGATCATAAACCATCTTGCCATTAATTATAGTTTAGGATAGGGAATGTATTACTAAACTTGTTGCATACTGATCAAGGGAGATAACCACTTGATTGATTACAAATTCCACCCCTTGAAATTCTTCACAGTGAAGTTGATTTATTACAATCGAGGTCATCATGTTCAGAGTAGGTATTTTATTCTCACTAAGCATTTCAGAGCATAGCTCCATTTTCAGGAGAATAAGATTCTAAACAAAAAAGATATTGTGAATGTTACATTAATTTAAAAAAATACATTCAATGAAGAGTGCACAATTAATAATAACATATTGGCCCTCATTACGACCCTGGCGGAGATCGTGGTGCAATATGCACCATGGAGCACGGCGGAAAGCTGCCTATACCGCCATGGGGGTTGGCGGATTTACCGCCCCATTCCGACCTTGGCGGGGCGGTAAATCCCCAATCCCCATTTTACCCTTCCCCATTCCCATTTTTGCCCCATAGGGTATAATGGGAGTGGGGAAGGCGTTAATTACGCCACCGTAAAATACGGTGGCGTAATTAACAACAAGGTCCCGTAGCGCCATGGATTTCTCCGCCCGGAAAAACCAGGCGGAAAACGGCTCCATGGCGCTACGGGAACTCGTAGTAGGGCGGAAGGGTCCGCCGCGAATACCGCTGGCGTAAACCCACTCCGCCAGGGTCGTAATGAGGCCCATTGTCAGCTAAATAACGTAGCTGCCTCTTCTTTAGAAAAGCATTTCAGATCCAAATGGGAAAATCAGGTTGCAAAAAGAAGTGT